>NW_024723072.1:0-25216 GCF_018991925.1 Homarus americanus | reverse complement strand
ACGGTACAATATGGAGGTGGGGGTGGCGTGTGGACAAGGCACGAGAGAGCGGCCTTGTTAATATGATGGTCACCAGACACGGCCAACACCAGGTGGTGGGTGTAGCTCTTCCTGCTGAATAAAAACCAAGAGCGAGTTTGACGACGCTACACGAACACCGTCCTCAAGGGGGACATCTTGGACTCGAGTGTGAGAGATAGAGACTCCCAAACAATCAAACACGTCTGGTTAATTCCTTCACTTTTATATAAGAACACATTCGTCTTCAACTAAACACGATTTCTTTTCAACTTCTCCTAAAAAATTCCTCTTCGACTCCAAGGCTGAAATTCGAGTCCCACTTGAAACGAATAAAATAAAATATATGTGAAGAGAAAATGTAAATAGTGTGTTTGACTGTGTGAGGCTGATGGAAGCAACACTAATTATGCTGTATAATGGGTTGTGTTCAGTAAGGTCAGAGTGATTAGTGGCGCGCGCCATCACCACTTCCCGCCTCCTATACACGCCCCTACACCCACCACGCCTCCCTCTTGCCCAACTCAACACGCCCACTTAGCTACCCCTACACGCCCCTTACCCTCCCCCCACCATACACCACGCCCCTTGCTGCCTACCCCTTACGCGCCCCCACCCCTCCACACCACGCCCACCCACTCATCGTACACTAATAAGGTGATAAGATTACCTCATCATGACACTGGTGTGAATCAGCATCAGGAACTCACCTTCCCCTGCATCAAGGTGCCCACCCTCACCCACCCCACCTGGCAGCCACTCACCTGCGTATTATACCACCTGACACGGGAAATCACACACACACGGGATGACACGGTAGAACACAGTGCTTGTAAGGTAAATAGAAGCCAGTCTTAATGGGTCCCAACCTTAAACTATTAGGACTGAGGCCCATTAGTATTGAGAGCCGTCAGGATTGGGACTCAGTAAGACTGAGGTCTATTAAGACTGGAACCATTAGGCCTGTGGTATCTTTGGACTGAGGCTCATTAGGACTGAGAACCATTGGAAATGTGACCAATTAGAATTGGGGCCCATTAAAACTGGGACCCAATAGGACTGGGGCCCATTAGGACTAGGGCCCATTAGGACAGGGGTTCATTTGATAAGATGCCCACCTAGTAAAAGTGCAAAAGAGGGAATGCAAGATTATTCTCTCCCCTTCCTACTCCACATATCAAGAAGCGCTCAACACACTGACCCTTTCGACTCTCACTGACCATCACCACGACCACATCTGCAAATTTGCTAAGAAGCTTCTACACCATCCTCGACACCGGCTCCTACTACCACCTGAGATCCCTAGCCCGAGAATTGCTGTTTGACACCACAACCGCATCCAGCCCATAAGTGCACGAACTGATCGCTATAAGAACAGCCCAGTCCCAACCATTGTAAAAATAATCAATAACTTGTAATAAACCAGTGTATTCACTCCCAGTAAATACTACTTCTTGCACTGTCACTATGTTGAAATGCACTGTAGTTTGAGCTTTTCCCCATCTAGTTATTATATATCTTATTTGTATCACTTATGTTACTTGTATATTATTTGTAATTCGAAACCCATTCCCCAAATATGTAATTGTATATTTTCAGCCTTCTGGCTGCCAAGCTCTTTCAATAAACCGTTAATTATTATTATTATTATTATTATTATTATTATTATTATTATTACACTTAATTCTACCAGTTGAATCACAGGTGATGGCCGTCAGCCACGGTAGTTGAACACCAACTCAAAACAAGGGTTCGTCTCCCTAATGAGAAAAATGTCCAATAAACAACATTTCAGGTCGAGTTGTTTACATATAGAATGGGGGACGGCCATCTTGTTTCCCTTTTTCACCGGGGGATTCTGCCGGCCGGTGTCACGACATGGCCGCCGGAGCCCATATAGCCCCTTTGTTACTACTGCTGCCGGATACACCTGTGTTGTAACCATAGGTGTATCTAGCACCTATACACACCTGTACATCACACACCACAACACCTTCCAGTTAATTCCCCAACCAAACTTAAAGCAATTATATATCTATATGTAATCTAATTACACATTACAATACACACTCAAATAATAAAAAACAAAATATATTCAGAATCTAAGAGAAGTATAGAGAATGTCCTTAAATAAAACTCTATAAAATCCTAATCTTGGTTAACGCATTTTTTTTCAGTAAGACAATATATATAATTACATTGGGCAGTCCATTAAATACAAATTACAATTGACAAATGGTACGTAATGGATACTCGAATTACAAGTCTACAATCATAAGTTCATAAAACAGTGGTAGACATTGTTTAGGACATAAGCCAGCGGACTCGCTGAGGTGAACATTAAACTAGTACATGATAAAATAGCAACCAATGATTTGAAGATTAATTAATGCAAATGTGAAATACCTAAGAGAATAGCAAATAAATAAAATACACCAACGAGATAAATAAATAAGAATTTACCTAAAAATTATTGAACAATAAAAAATGAAAATAAGTAAGAATAAAACAATAAAATGAAAATAAGAAAACGAATAAACAGTAAAATGAAAATAAGTAAGAATAAAAAAAGAATAACAATTACTACAATAAAACTAAATAAAACAAAATAAACAGAAAAGAATAAAGAAACACAATAAATAAATAACACAGCAACACAAACAACATCATTTACTGTGTTACTTCACATCAACGTGTCCAACATTTGTCTTGACTCCATTTTCGTGAATATAATTAAGTCAAACATCATAACACACATCCCGGTAAAAAAAAAACACCAACGACAACAATAAATAAATAAACATTAAAAATAAATTCAATATATTTTCCCTAAGATTTTTTTTATTACGAAGTCACGGCAAAAAGTTTGTATACGAATCTTCCTCAACATAATGCGGGGAAGCAGTTCTTTCACCACAGTTATACTCGTAGGTTATACTGTAGAGATCCCCGTGTTCAGAATACAGAGCCACTTATTGACGGTACAGTTACAGCCACTTATTGACGGTACAGTTACAGCCACTTATTGACGGTGCAGTTACAGCCACTTATTGACGGTGCAGTTACAGCCACTTATTGACGGTACAGTTACAGTCCAAACTTCTTGTACACTTGGGGGCGGTTGACAACATGTGAACGCTGCTTGCATTATAAATTGTCAGAATAAAAAACTAAAAAAAAAAAATCCGATACTAAGAAAAAACTGAGTAAATTAATGTTAAAATATCAATCTACCTTACCTACATCACCTCCTTAAGTAGATGGTATATTATCCAGCATGTCCAGGGAATACCCGAAGAACCGACTCTATTCAGAGATAGTGAAAAAAACAAATTAAGTGAGATAGTAGTGACTAGTAACGATGTTAGTAAGCAAATAGACAAACTAAAGCCTAATAAGTCACCTGGTCCCGATGAGATATTTGCCAGAGTATTAAAGGAATGTAAGGAAGAGCTTAGTATGCCCTAAGCAAAGTTGTTTAACATGTCATTAAAAACAGGTGTAGTACCAGAATCCTGGAGGATAGCGAATGTAATACCGATTTTCAAGAAGGGGAATAGATCACTATCCTCTAACTACCGCCCAATCAGTCTAACATCTTTAGTAGGCAAATTACTGGAAGCAATCATTTCAAACTCTATTCGAAATCACCTGGAGAAGCACCGATTGATCAATGATTCCCAGCATGGCTTCACAAGCGGACGTTCTTGTCTAACTAATCTATTAACATTCTTTTCATCAGTTTTCGAATTGGTGGACGAGGGGCACAATTATGATGTGGTTTATCTCGACTTTAGCAAAGCCTTCGACAGAGTCCCCCACGAAAGACTAATTAGAAAGGTAGAAGCTCATGGCATCAAAGGTAACATCCTTAAATGGATTAGGGCGTGGTTACAGGACAGGAAACAGCGAGTGAGCATTAACGGCACTAAGTCCCATTGGAGCAACGTCACAAGTGGAGTTCCCCAAGGCTCAGTACTTGGACCACTATTATTTATTATATACATAATCGACATAGATATCGGCATTGACAGCAACATAAGTAAATTTGCTGATGACACTAAAATAGGATGTGTTATCAAATCTGACGAGGACTCGGCAAAACTACAGGAAGATCTAAACAAATTTTTCGAATGGTCTGAAAAATGGCAGATGAAATTCAACGTCTACAAATGTAAAGTACTCAGTATAGGAGATGTAAACAGGAAACCAGATACCAGATGAACAACGATGCCATAGAGAAATCCGACTGCGAGAGAGATTTAGGAGTAATGATAAGTAAGAACCTTAAGCCAAGTAAACAATGTGTTTTTGCTCGTAACAAGGCTAATAAAGTACTTGGGTTCATACAAAGGAGTGTTAGTTACAAGACTAGCGAGGCCATCCTAAAACTGTATCTTGCTCTTGTGAGACCACACCTGGATTACGCAGTTCAGTTCTGGTCACCGTATTACAGAATGGATATAGAATCCTTGAAAAGAATTCAGAGGAGAATGACAAGACTAATCCCGGGCATTAGGAACCTTGAGTATAGAGACAGGTTAAAGCTTCTTAATTTGCACTCCCTTGAGAGACGTAGAGCGAGGGGCGACCTGATAGAGGTGTATAAGTGGAAGGCAGGGCTAACAAAGGTGACATTACAAAGGTACTCAAACTATCCAACCAGGAGCGAACTCGTAACAATGGTTTTAAATTAGACAAATTTAGATTTAGGCGTGAAATAGGTAAACACTGGTTTGGAAACAGAGTAGTGGATGAATGAAACAAGTTACCAAATATCATCATTAACTGGAATACGCTGAATTGCTTCAAACATAGGTTGGATGCTCATATGAGCAATAGGGGTTGGGTGTAAACGGGACCGCCCAGTATGGGCCAATAGGCCCGCTGCAGTTTCCTCCATTCTTATGTTCTTATGTTCTTATGTATTGTCTAAAATAATACAGTATAATTGGTTATTTTACTTCAATTATGACTTTGTGTGATAATAGGACATAGTACCATAATAAACCTTTTCTCGAACTGTTAAATAACTCAACAAAAATAATAATAATCCATTCTAAACAACGGATTATCAGACGTAGATGTCATAATTCAGCTCATCATAATTATCCATACACTCTCGTGTATAAATTCCACCGTCAAAATTTGCATTGTCGGAAGAAGTTTTACTGTCTGAATGTCTGTCTAATTCTACAAAAACTCTCCGTTAGTATCCGTCTATTTCCTCTGTTACCTCATCACTTAAGAGTATTACAAAATATTACCACTGACTGTAACACCTGATGTGCAATGTGCAGACTCATATTTATAATCCTGTGTATTTTGTAACTGAAAGAAAATACAGGTACAGGAATATTTAGTTACTCTTGCGGTATACAAAATCATACATCTATCTATCTATCTATCTACTGTATCTATCTATCTATCTATCTATCTACCGTATTTATCTATTTATATCAATTTTATTAACTCACCTGTACCATTAATCATCAGTATATTTATCTTAATCTTCTTCCCATTTTGATTTATTCCTCTTAACAATGTATGTATCTACACCCACAAACATACCTACTATCCACTCTCAAACACCCACAAACAAACCTACTATCCACTCCCTATACCCACAAACATACCTACTATCCACGCCCTACACCCACAAACATGCCTACTATCCACGCTCTACACCCACAAACATACCTACTATCCACGTTCTACACCCACAAACACACCTACTATCCACGCCCCACACCCACAAACAAACCTACTATCCACGCCCCACACCCAAAACAAACCTATTATCCACGCCCCACACCCACAAACAAACCTACTATCCACGCCCTACACCCACATACAAACCTACTATCCATGCCCCACACCCACAAACAAACCTACTATCCACGCCCTACACCCACAAACAAACCTACTATCCACGCCCACACCCACAAACAAACCCATTTATCCACGCCCTACACCCACAAAACAAACCAACTATCCCACGCCCCACACCCACAAAACAAACCCACTTCATCCACGCCCTACACCCACAAACAAACCTACTATCCACGCCCCACACCCACAAACAAACCTACTATCCACGCCCCACGCCCACAAACAAACCTACTATCCACGCCCCACACCCACAAACAAACCTACTATCCACGCCCTACACCCACAAACAAACCTACTACCCATGCCCTACACCCACAAACAAACCTACTATCCACGCCCTACACCCACAAACAAACCTACTATCCACGCCCTACACCCACAAACAAACCTACTATCCACGCCCCACACCCATAAACAAACCTACTATCCACGCCCTACACCCACAAAGAAACCTACTATCCACTCCTTACACCCACAAACAAACCTACCATCCATGCCCCACACCCACAAACAAACCTACTATCCACGCCCCACACCCACAAACAAACCTACTATCCACGCCCTACACCCACAAACAAACCAACTATCCACTCCCTACACCAACAAACAAACCTACTATCCACTCCCTACACCCACAAACAAACCTACCATCCATGCCTCACACCCACAAACAAACCTACTATACACGCCCCACACCCACAAACAAACCTTCTATCCACGCCCTACACCCACAAACAAACCAACTATCCACTCCCTACACCAACAAACAAACCTACTATCCACGCCCTACACCCACAAACAAACCTACTATCCACGCCCTACACCCACAAACAAACCTACTATCCACGCCCTACACCCACAAACAAACCTACTATCCACGTTCTACACCCACAAACACACACTACCCACCACCTACACCCACAATAGAGTAAAGGAGGAATACAGAGTGTACTTACTCAGGGTAGCCATACCACTCTGGGTGGTTGATCCTTAGTGCAGCAGGAAAGAGAAAAATTATAAGTGGGTCATTCTATTCCTCGTGTGATGGATGGAAGGATGGATGGATGGATGGATGGATGGATGGATGGGAGACTGAATGGGAGGATAGATGGGTAGATGGGTGACTGAATGGGATGAGAGATGGGTAGGTGGGTGAATCGGTGGATGGATAAACAGCCAACTGGATGAATGGACATATGGACTTGGATGGCATATTTGGATGTAAAACCCTACGATATGAAGAACATTTTGGACGTATAAACCCATGACAATTAACACCATTTTGGACTTACATCACAGGAAACAGGTAAAACATTTCTGTGATCGTCCTTCAATAATTCCATACGCCAACCTTACCTGCATTTATCTCAATTACAGTATAAAATTTTAGTGTTAATTTCAGCATCGGAATCAATCAATCAATCTCTCTCTCTCAAGATGGAAAATTTCATGACGTAAAATCCGATGAAAACTCGACCCTGTTTATACGTGTTGCTTCGAGGTTTTGTTTTCACGTTAACCTCATGTTTCGTTTCGATAAATGACACATATCACAGGAGGTGAACTACAAACTGAACTTTGACCTGACACCAACGACCGACCGACGGAAGATGGGGCTTTGGGTTTAGTCGTATCCCATTTGAGAGTTTTATGAATGTGAAGCCCCGAATTAGTCAACAAACCCTACAGCTCAATTTGGATTCGAACTTGTGCATCTTGTTCTTGAATCAGAACCTTATCTCACACATATATAGGGGTTAGGTTAGGTTGGGTTAGGTTGGGTTGGGTTAGGTTAGATTGGATTAGGTTAGGTGAGCCGTGTCCATCACAACCAGACAATTATCCCTGTCCATCAGATCTTCCATTTAACAATCTTCCCTTTAACAAATCAGGCCGCACCTCGATTATGCGGTTCAGTTCTGGTGCCCCTATTATAGAATGGGTATAAATTCACTAGAGTCGGTGCAGCGAAGAATGACAAAAATGATTCCGGGACTTAGAAACCTTCCATATCAGGATAGGTTACAGAAACTTAACTTGCATTCCCTAGAAAGACGAAGAGTGCGGGGAGATATGATAGAAGTATTTAAGTGGGTGAAAGGAATCAATAAAGGGATATAGATAAAGTTCTTATAATATCCGAGCAGGATAGGACTCGGAGCAACGGATTCAAGTTGGATAAGTTTAGGTTTAGGAGGGAGATAGGAAGAAACTGGTTCACTAATAGGGTGGTGGACGAGTGGAACAAGCTTAACAACTTTGTAGTAAGTGCAGGAACTCTGGAAAGTTTCAAAAGGAGGCTAGATAGATTCATGGATGATAGAGAGTGGTAGTAACTCTCGACAGGAGCTGTCATGCACAGGCCAACCGGCCTATTGCAGACTCCTTATGTTCTTATGTTCTTATGTTCTTAAATCCTCAGCTGTTCTTATGTTCTTAAATCCTCAACATAAAAGACAAATTCACCTCCATGTGTTAAAATCTTACTACACTACATTACCGTCACCACTATACCAAACCTGTGTAATATTAACACACTAATACACTATTAAGACATCACCAAATCCATCAATAAACAGTACATCTTCCTTTACACTTGATTAGAAAGAAAAACAAGAAAATATGCCCAGAATCTCAAATTCATTCACTAACATTACGAAAAATTACAAGAGTTAAGAGTCAAAGCAAGATATGTACTGTACGCAATGTTGATGTTATTTTGTTCGCCATCATTGTGTCCTAAAGTTAATCTGCTTTGTGAAGTAAATCCTCGGACTTGGGAACAAATCATCATGTGTACCTTTGAGTATTAAGGTCTTGATCCATTTCCTTGATGTCTACCGTTTGGAACAGGTAACACCACCACAATTGTTTTAACCAAGAAGAAAACGGACGAAAAAAAAAGCTTCTACAAATATCAAGTATTAATTTTCTCTCTTTACAGGATCTAATACTCTTGGAAATGTGTTTAAATTAATCTAATTTGTTTTCATTTATTGTCGATCCTTTATAAGAGGACTCGTGGATCCCCCGAGCCTAGCCGGCCATTTTGTTTACATTTTTCGGTTGCTCTAAAATACCATTAAAACAATATTGAGTATAAACGTTTGGCTCAACTGATGATCTCAAACATGTCCCAACATTTTTTTGCCTCAACTCCACATTCTGTAACTCATTTAGGTAGATGTCCCTCACTACACATACACTGGACTATGTGTAATGTTGCAGCTAATGTGTTATCAAGATATTGCACATTATAAGTTCATGTGTGGTCATTATTATATCAAACGGAGGAATTTTAAAGAGCTATTACACCACCTGTATCATTAGTTGTCGCCAGGTGAAGGAATGTTTAGGTAGATTATATTTTATTTACTGTAATTAAAGTTTCAATACCTAAGACGTTCCACTATAAGAGGTCTTACACCCTGGAGTAGCTGTATCGTCCACTTAGGTAATTTACTCCACAAGGAACTACAAGTTACATCTTGATGTAATACTTCATTTACTGCCAAACTTTATAGGGAAATATTTTTTCACAAAGAATTTCAAGTTACAATTTCACATAATAAGTCACATTACAAACGTTCCTTCGGCTTACAGTTAAACTTTGCAATGTCAAGATATTTTTCTTCACTGCAGAGGAAAGTATCCGTCATCATCATAATCACCACACACACACACACACACACACACACACACACACGCGCGCGCGCGCGCGCAAAGACAAAACTCCTGTATCCAGATTCTCAAAAGTTTATAAATTAAATTCTTCCCTAAAATTAAACAGACAATACATCTATTAATCATAGAGTATGTGAACAATATCGACGCCATATTGGTTACCATCTTTGAGTCATATAATTAGTTAGCTACATAGTGTTAATTATTTAGTTAAATAGGAAAAATAATCTACTAGCGTGTGTTGTGACCAAAATAAATCAACATTGTATTTACTTTCTCCTCCAGGGGGCACTAAGTCTAGAAAAATGACACAATTGACATCTACATAAAGTGACTGACCAAGGGTAGATATTGGCTACCTTCTGTGTTACTTTGAGGTCGTAAGAACACACAGAGCTGCTCTTAAGGATGTTTACCACAATACACCTCAACCAGTTTCTCATTCACAAAAGTCAAACAATAAATCTGGTTCAAAAGATACACCGTAAATTTTATTAGAATACAATAATCAATTACTGGTGTTAAGATGTGTTCTTAAGCCACGAAGGTAAACAAAAGGTATTCAATATCTGCCGTGGTTGACGATGATTTGTAGACGTTAGCAAGTCCTCCTCCTCCTGCTCTCGAGTAAGGTAAAGAAGGCCTCACCTGACCAAAATTGTTAATTAAGATAGATTACATGAAGATTAACCCTCCCAGCTTATTTCAACTAATGATTAACCTAACGCTACATGGGAAGTTAAGTTAGGTTAGATTAAGTTAGGTTAGGTTAGGGTAGGGTAGGGTAGGGTAGGGTAGGGTTGGGTAGGGTAGGTCAGGTCAGGTCAGGTCAGGTCAGGTTAGGCAGTGCCAGTGTAGTTAATCTTGAGGTTAAATAAACTAGAGGCTAATCTTCACATGAGCCACTAAGACACTTTGACGGAGGCGGTTACGTACAACATGAAAGCCCTGATAACATATAATGTACAGTATATACCGTTTAAGTTGCGTCAGCAGCTCTATACACCACTTATTGACCTACTCATTCACTGCCGTAGAAATATATACTTCTAACAGGTTTCTATATGGTTCCCAGTCATTATAATACGACCTTGTAAAATCAAATGATCTAAATTAAACTAAACTTATCCAAATTAAACTTATTAGCTAACAAATCCTTCTAAAACACGATATATGTAAATCAAAAGTTCTAAATTCAACTTTACTTATCGTAATATAACTATTATAACTAAACTATTTTAATTAAACCTAACCTAAACACCTCAAGTGCCACAAACAGAAGGAAAAAACACCTTTAATATTATCGTGTAAGAAGCCCCTGTAACCCACTAACTCAAGGTAATGCATCTATATCAATCTACCTGCGTCGGAAGCTCTATACGTGACTATGATCGTTACCCACTGCTGGAAAACATTTGTACTTCTATAATTACCCCTGGAGAAACAATGCACCAATTTACGATTTATTTATTTTATTTTTCATTTATTTTTTATTCTTGGTCCATACTGTAAACACCGCCCGCTTGTGAGTCCCGTCAGCCATTTTGTTCTAACTTTCGGGGATTCTAAAATAAACAATAAATAAATAAATAAATAAATAAATAAATAAATAAATAAATAAACAAGCATCTTTTGTTTTTCTAACCCATGAGCTGTGAGTCTTCATTATATACTTCAACATTACTGTAAACTAAGGCTAGAGAGGGTGTGTACAGTACTAGTGGAGCCAAGACGAGAAGGTATTTCAAATCCCTAAAGGGTTTTACAAATGGAGAGTCTTACAAGTGGAGGGTCTTACAGGTGGAGAGTCTTACAAGTGGATGGTCTTACAGGTGGAGGATTTTAATAAGGATAAATACAGCAAGTCGAGGAAAACTCTTAAGAGTCATGTAACTTCTACCTGATGTTACCTGTAATCAAGCTAAGGTATATGTAAGAAGAATATTATCTCGTTACTATCCATTCCTCTTCCACTATCCTGCGAGGTGGTGTATTAATTGGCACAGATACTCATGATAAAGAAGGAATAAAGAGAGAGACGCAAGATACCTATAAAATGCGACAGAATATACCTACACATGCGTAATCCTAACCCATCCCAACCCAACCCAACCCTATCCTACCCTCAGCTTCACCACAGTACGCAAAGTCATTCTTGGTATCAGAGTGACGCATAAACACCCTGTATCGCCTAAGACACATTTGAATCGGATGGTTCGTTGGCGGTTTTATTTCTTCGGTATAAACCAGTGAAGCAATTAGTTCGTGGGAACAGCGAGTCAAAATACTTCACATCAGCTTCGTTTACGACCTCCAGCTGATATTTACTTAGGAGTGGGGAAAAAAGATACTTAAGATACTTAAAAATGAAAACACTCTCTGATACTTAAATTAGGACAAAATGAACGGACATAAAGATTTAACTATGAGCGGTGGATATTACGACATGTACCGGCTATCAATACAGAGGCGCTATTTAGCCGTGAAGTTCTCTCAGAAACCCAACAAGACAATATGTGGTCACGTAAAAATTTCAGGTTAATTTTTAACACCATCCGTCATTTTAAACCTTGGCACCTGTAGATTAAGAAAATATATGGTGATATTTTTTTCTGATGGGATAAAGGTCGTATTTATCCAGAGAAGTAAGAGAGGAAAAAAATCACTTGAGAGGCATGACGCACAGAGTGTCTAAGGTGATAAAAGATCATATACTACCATTTGGGTTTTCTAATTAAGTTCATTACATAAAATATCAAACTCATAAAGATTACAAAAGAACAGAACACCATGAGCTCTCTACAGCTATTGTCAGCTGTCAATATGCTGATGTGCAGAAGCTACACAATGTTATTGGTGACTGTAATCCCAGGAAAATGATGCTCTTATAAACTTGGTAACTGGAGCTGTAATGCCAGAAAATGCCAAATATGACAATCTATGTGCATATGAAGTTGGAAGACAAAATTATGAAAATTTTGTCAAGGAACGTATTGTTGGTCCATTGAGCATCTGGGAAAAGCTGTCCAAGGTTAATCTACTGTCGTGGAAAGCAGCAAATAAGACTTCAACCGTCAAATTGCTATTACAAGTTATAGAACTTAAGCAGGACATACAGTATATGCATCACAGAAGGGCAGCACTGTACATATCAAGTCACCAGACACTGATGTGTTTGGCATATTAAAGCAGCCTCAACTTGGAGAAAATACAAGTATGATAACAGGAACTGGTGAGCGACGACACATTGGGCAGAGAGCCTTACAGGTTTCCATGCCTTCACAGGATCTGACTGCATTGGAAAATTTGTTGGCAAAGGAAAGAAAGCATGTTGGAGCACTTTGATGAAATCTAACACAAAAGTCCTAGATGCATTCAAGATGCTGAGTAGACCAAATGCCCTCCAGCAGGCATGTACAGTATATTGGTCTAGAGGAATTTGTATTTAAGCTCTACTGTCCACGAATGACTTTCACTAAACTGTCAAAACTTAGATGGCATCTCTTCAAGATAACGCAGGCAGAAGCTGGAGAACTACCAGCGACTGCAGCAACTCTAAAGTATCATATATTGAGAGGAAGGTATCAAGCTCTTCTGTGGTCTTGTGATGCAGACAGTGAAATGCTTTCACAATTAGAGCATGGCTGGAAGATTGACGATGACTGTTTCATACTAGTAATATCAGACCAACCACCAGCTCCAGAAGCAATCACAGAACTTGTTAAATGTGGATGTGGCGTCAGGAAATGTGGATCATTGTCATGTTCATACAGAAAGAATCAGAAAGAATAGCATGACATGCACCGAGATGTGTAACTGTCAAGCAGATGATGAGAAATGCCTAAACAAGGTGAAAGAATCTGTTGTACACAGAAGACTCTGATGACGAGGAATGAAGCAATGTCGTAAATAATAACTTGTGACTTGTATACACATGATGTATAACACTACAAACTTTTAATAAATATAAAACGGTGGTTCTAAGCTTTTCAGATAATGGTAATAACTATATGTTTAATTTCCAGTATTTGTCTTTAGCAATTAATTTTACTGACTGCAATCTCTTCTTTGCCAGAGACAGGATGGCATATATGAGCAGCCATGTTTGTAACACACTTAAGATATTATAACAGCATTCATAATATATTACGTTAAATTGTAATGATATAATACTACATGTTCATAGGTTATTAGTCATGTTTTAAGTTACTTCGGAGTTAATGGTAATACGTCTGTGGTTCATTACGCCGCTCTTTGATAAAACTTCTTTAATGGCATAAAACTTATAATAAACCGTTCAGAAAAAATTACACCACAGTTCCTTAACATAGTTTATAAGGATTATTACGATGTATGGTGTCCAAAATTAACATGAAATTTTTACGGGATTACTTAAGCTCCTACACTAAAACCTGCCGACCTAACCTAACCTTTTTTACCCACCTCCACCTACTTACCTAACCTGACATAATCTAACCAAACCTGACATAATCTAACCTAACCTGACATTATCTAACCTAACCTGATATAATCTAACTTAACCTGACATAATCTAACCTAACCTGACGTAATCTAACCTAACCTGACGTAATCTAACCTAACCTGACATAATCTAACCTAACCTGACATAATCTAACCTAACCTGACATAATCTAACCTAACCTGACAGAATCTAACCTAACCTGACATAATCTAACCTAACCTGACATAATCTAACCTAACCTGACATAATCTAACCTAACCTGACGTAATCTAACCTAACCTGACATAATCGAACCTAACCTGACATAATCGAACCTAACCTCCCCGTCTGACATAAGCTAACCTAATCAAACCTAACTTTCCCACCTACCGACCGTAACCTATCTACTTATTACCTACTTAACCTAACTTAACTTAATCCAACCTGACGTAATCTAACCTAACCTATTGAAACTTAACTTAACCACCTACCTCATCTAACACCACTTTGTAATCTCTTTGCACTACCGCTCACAGGATGAGTATGGGGGCACAATAAACTAGCCTCTAACTGGCAAAATTAACAAAACTAACCTAACCTAACCCAACCTGACTTTACCTAACCTGATCTGATCTATCCAACTTAAACACCTTAGAATATATAATAAAGCCGCTAGGTTAATTTAGGCTAAATATGGTTGATTCATATTTCGTTTTGACAGAAATTCCCGGCAAAATAACGTATCTATATTGAGAACCACCGCCATGTTGGTTCCACGTTAACAAGACAGGGATACACTACAGAATAACCCGCGTTCGTTTAACCTCAATTACTACAGTTTACTTTATAATCTCACTTCACAATCTTCACTACATCTCACTTCACAATCTTCACTACATCTCACTTCACAATCTTCACTACATCTCACTTCACAATCTTCACTACATCTCACTCCACAATCTTCACTACATCTCACTTCACAATCTTCACTACATCTCACTTCACAATCTTCACTACATCTCACTTCACAATCTTCACTACATCTCACTTCACAATCTTTTCTACATCTCACTTCACAATCTTTACCACATCTTACTTCACATTCTTTACCACTTCTTACTTCACAATCTTCACTACATCTCACTTCACAATCTTCACTACATCTCACTTCATAATCTTCACTACATCTCACTTCACAATCTTCACTACATCTCACTTCACAATCTTCACTACATCTCACTTCACAATCTTCACTACATCTCACTTCACAATCTTCACTACATCCCACTTCACAATCTTCACTACATCTCACTTCACAATCTTCACTACATCTCACTTCACAATCTTCACTACATCTCACTTCACAATCTTCACCACATCTCACTTCACAATCTTCACTACATCTCACTTCACAATCTTCACCACATCTCACTTCACAGTCTTCACTACATCTCACTTCACAATCTTCACTACATGTCACTTCACAATCTTCACTAAATCTCACTTCATAATCTTCACTACATCTCACTTCACAATCTTCACTACATCTCACTTCACAATCTTCACGACATCTCACTTCATAATCTTCACTACATCTCACTTCACAATCTTCACTACATCTCACTTCACAATCTTCACTACACCTCACTTCACAATCTTCACTACATCTCACTTCACAATCTTCACTACATCTCACTTCACAATTTTTTCCACATCTCACTTCACAATCTTCACTACATCTCACTTCACAATCTTCACTACATCTCACTTCACAATCTTCACTACATCTCACTTCACCATCTTCACTACATCTCACTTCACAATCTTCACTACATCTCACTTCACAATCTTCACTACATCCCACTTCACAATCTTTACTACATCTCACTTCACAATCTTCACTACATTTCACTTCACAATCTTCACTTCATCTCACTTCACAATTTTCACCACATCTCACTTCACAATCTTCACTGCATCTCACTTCACAATATTCACCACATCTCACTTCACAGTCTTCACTACATCTCACTTCACAATCTTCACTACATCTCACTTCACAATCTTCACTACCTCTCACTTCACAATCTTCACTACATGTCCTTACGTCTTCACCATCTCCTTCACAATCTTACTACATCTCACTTCACAATCTTCACTACATCTCCTTAACAATCTTCACCATCTCCTTCACAATCTTCTACATCTCCTTCACAATCTTCCTGCACCTCACTTCACAATCTTCACTACCTCTCCTTCACAATCTTCACTAACACCATCCTTCATCACTTCATATAACAGCATCCATCATCACTACTTATAACACCATCCATCATCATCACTACATATAACATATCGTCATCTTTTTCTATATAACATCATCCATCATCACTACATATAACTCCATCCATCATCACTACATATGACACCATCCAGCATCACTACATATAACACCACCCATCATCACTACATATAACATCATGCATCATCAGTACATATAACACCATCCATCAACACTACATATAAAACCAACCTATCATCACTACATATAATATCATCCATCATCACTACATATAACACCATCCAACATCACTACATATAACACCACCCATCATCACTACATATTACATCATCCATCACTACATATAACTCTATCCATCATCACTACATATAACACCATCCAGCATCACTACATATAACACCAACCATCATCACTACATATAACATCATGCATCATCACTACATATAACACCATCCATCATCACTACATATAAAACCATCCTATCATCACTACATATAACATCATGCATCATCACTACATATAACACCATCCATCACTACATATAGAACCATCCTATCATCACTACATATAATATCATCCATCATCACTACATATAACACCATCCAACATCACTACATATAACACCACCCATCATCACTACATATAACATCATCCATCATCACTACATATAACTCTATCCATCATCACTACATATAACACCATCCAGCATCACTACATATAACACCAACCATCATCACTACATATATCATCATGCATCATCACTATATATAACACCATCCATCATCACTACATATATTACCCTCCTATCATCACTACATATAACACCATCCATCATTACTACATATAACGCCATCCTTCATCACTACATATAACACCATCCATCATCACTACATATTATAACACCATCCATCATCTCTACAAACACCAGTCCTCAATACTATAGTGATAAACAGAGCTTCATTTTGTTGTCAATTTCTTTAAATTCCAACCTTATTAAACCGTAATTCTTTCTGTATGGTCAAATTTTGATTTGACCTCAGTGAGAGAGCTGTTAGTGTCAGTACATCACAATGGTGTTCCGACGCACTGTATCGAAGGTGTCTGAGGTGGAGGTGAAGGCTTGCAAGGATTTCGTTGTAGACTTCGACACCAGCTTTGTGGTGGTTGCAACAAACATCTACCCTGGTGTGGCCCCTAAGCAGATTCGACCATTGTTTGAGGAATGTGGACAGATCGACCTATTTGTGATGCCCGCAAAAGACAACAAAAATGAACACTATGGCTTCGCATACATCCGATACTTTGACGAAGCCTCCTGTGATAAGGCTGTTGGACGATTGGATGGTGACAGCATTGGCCGCAGCCGAAAATCAACTAACAAACTGGAAGTTAACTACTACAGTGCCCATGGTACCTTGAACAACCTTGACCGCCAAGCTGCTGAGTTCATTGTTCTATCCAATGTTGCCGACCAACAACCCGCCTCTATCCTTAAGAAGACCAACGTACGCACTACCGTTGCCAAGTCAGTTACCTTCAATTATGACAATTTGGGCGACATCAGGGAGCGCGAAACTTCCACAGCTACTTACACTCTGTCTGTACCTCCCAACCAATGAATCTAACTCAACTGCTGCCATCGAATAAGAAAATGTCACCAATAGTTGTACCTCTGGGAACCTGGAGGGAGGCACCAACCCTGATGAAGGCTCAGTAATATCTACCATGTTATTTAAACACTTATAACACATATAACATCATCCATCATCACTACATATAACACCATCCATCATCACTACATATAACACCATCTATCATCACTACATATAACATCATCCATCATCACTACAGATCGGTAGAGTAGTTTTCGAGATTCTCGTGCGGACACACAAGCAAACACACACACACACACACAAACAGACATACTTCTTTGTTTTATATCGATAGAAGATAGATCATCACTACATATAACACCGCCCATCATCACTACATATAACATCATCCATCATCTCTACATATAACACCACCCATCATCACTACATATAACACCACCCATCATCACTACATATAACATCATCCATCATCACTACATATAACACCATCCATCATCACTACATATAACATCATCCATCATCACTACATATAACACCATCCATCATCACTACATATAACATCATCCATCATCACTACATATAACACCATCCATCATCACTACATATAACACCATCCATCATCACTACAGATCGGTATAGTAGTTTTCGAGATTCTCGTGCGGACACACAAACACACACACAAACAAAAATACATACTTCTTTGTTTTATATATATAGATACAAGAAACAAAAATCTTTAATTATTTATTAATTGTAAGTTTTAAGGTTTTCCTGGAACCATTGGCAGGAAATAAGGACACTTGAACCTTGAAAACTTACTGTCGTCATAATTATTTATAATAAACCTGTCGATGTTTATTTCCGGGTTAAAGTAAAAGCAAGGTTTTGTCTGGACTATTAGCATATAGACAGTTGCTGGTTGACGATACCGAAGACCTATACAGGTGTGTGGTGCTTGTGCTTGGTGATGCTTCGTTTATGAGAGATAATCCCAGGAGTGAACTTTGTTCTGAAAGGACAAACAAAAAAAGTCATTAGTTATCGTTGTCTCGGAAGTGTTTATATGTCGGTCACTCTTGTGTTGTCGATGTGTCCACCCCACAGAGTTATTGCGTGAAGTGACACATTAGACTTCAATTAAAGATCCTCTCCTCTCCATATGGAAGCTGTTCACACCTCTTGACAGTATTTGGTCTGACATTTAGTTATAAAGGTCGTTTTTTGTCTAGTTCATCTTCCTATGAAAATTAACAATTCATATCACGTTTTAAAGTTGTATGTTCTTCAAGCCAATTAACACAGTACAGGTAACACCAAAGTCAGGCAGGTACAGTGTTAAGCGTCGTGGTCTACTGCTGTCTTACTGAGTAACGATGATGAAGTAAAGTGGGAAATGACTTTGCCATGAGAGAGGAGAGGAAAGAGAGAAGGAAAGAATAGAAACGGGAAGTAAAGTAGTAGGGAGTAATAGCAGGTGGGCTGTCCACCTAGCTGAGTCGAGGTGATTGGTTGGGGTGGTGGCCATACACAGCACGCTCCTGCTCGCTCAAGGGAGGCTGGGGTGGGGGGAGCTAAGCTAGTTAGGCATTCAGTACTGGATTGTGTGTGAATTTATGTAAGTTAAATGGTGGTGTTATTTTTTCATGTATTGTATAAAGTGAGTCTCTTTTTTATATAATAACTCACCTGAAGTGTCGCCCCAGGAAAAGGTAACAGAGACCTTAATGACACAGGTAGATTGTCACTCCCCTCGCCGCCCAGCGTATCCCACCTGAAGATTAACCATCCCGGCGATATCTGGGGGGGGTGGGGGGGGCTTAAGTATAATATATACTCTTATATAATAATGTTGATGCTATAATACACTGGCAGTCATAGTACAGTACATGTGTTGCCTTTATTGAGTTGAGTTTTGTATTTTTAGAAAAAGAGAGAGAAATCTGAGCAACATAATATGGAGACAGAGAGAGAGAGAGATTCCTTCCTGGTGTATATTTTTACCACCTCTGGTACAACTGTGTCTCTTGCCGATCTATTTTGCACTGTCGCTTCCTGCCTTTCATCTTCCACCTTTCATCTTCTCCTTCATCTTCTTCTCCCCATCGTCTTTCTCCTCCATCTTACCCCTTCATCTTCCCTCCCTTCTTCCTCCCTTCCATCTCCCCCATTCATTTCTTCCCCCTTCATCTTCCTTTCCCCTTTATTTTACCCCTCCATCTTCCCTCCTTTTACCTTCCTCCTTCGGTGGTCTTCTTTCTTTTCCACCAATCTCCTTACCTTCCACTGCTGTCTTAGTCCATTACTGTTTTAAGAAATTTAGTTTTTTCAAGGATTTCGATATTTCATTCACTTACAATTCTTTTTTGTTTTAATTTAATTTTCTCACTCTTGATTCAAGTGATTCAAGAGATGCAGATAATTTGAAATATCCAGCCCTTATAATGTCTTTAGTGCCTCTTAAACTTGGGTAAATATTATTCCATTAAGTTTATAAACAAATACACGACTCAGACACGTTGGTATTATAATCACAAAGCAAAGATATCGAGAAGTTGTGACGCTTCATCTGTACAACCAGTTGAGAATAAACTTTCCTTCTCTAAAAGTTACAAGAAATGAGGGAGAGTTTCTCGCCAGGGGGCGCAGCGCTGTGAGAGAAGAATTAAATAAGCCTGATTAGCTAAGAAGACGACCAGGGGTAAGAAATGGTCCGTCTGGAGGATGTGGTTCAGGAGGTGAGGTGAAGATATAAACCTCGAAGACGTCATAAAACACAGAGATGACACTATTTCTAACCTTCCCAAGTCTCTGGTGGGTGGCAGGTGATCACCAACATGAAATACACCAACATGAAATACACCAACATGAAATACACCAACATGAAATGCGCCAAAATGAAATAGAAGATGCCAAGTGAGGTTGATTATGACTCAGACAGTAACCATAGCAGGACCTAAAAACAGCCAAGACTGTTCTAAAATGAGAACTTAAATTATAATTTCTGCCCAAGAGTGCGAGTGAGTGAACTTTAATTTTCATTATAGTACAGTATAAAACTTTAATGAGTTTATCTTCAACGTGATCTTAAATTTTAGTGGGTGAATTTTTTCATTGGATAATTAAGTCCTTGAGAATAACATTTTAAGGCGGCCATTTAGTGTCATCATGCTGTAAGATGTAGATACGCTCCAAAAAGTATGTTTACGATTTTGTGTTAGACGATATGACACAACAGACAAAGGATTTTGACGACCCTACCGAGACAACAGGAGTCACAGTGTTCATTTTGAAATTCATTGGTCTCCTCCATAAAGGCACTTTTGGAGTGTTTGTTTACAACTCCTAGTGGTTAATGTGATGCAGCAGTGTACAGCTCATAGTCCATAAGGTGTTTCTTAGGCCAGACCCTTGAGAGTACAGTGGGTGGTTACACTACTCACCTGCCTTACCCTCTCCCTGATGCTTTTGTTAGATGTTGAAACAGGAACTGTGGATCAACCTGTACAGCTTCTCCTTTTACTTTCACACAAACAATACATTTAACATGTTGCCTAAGTACTTTGATGAAACAATAAGCACAAATGTGTTATCGTCATGATCCGCCTTATGTGATTATATTGCCAGTTGATGTGGGCCCGACCGTGTTTTGACACACTGACTGGCCTCGTGTTAATTTATTCTCACTTAACATACTTTTTTCGTACCTGAACTCCTCGACCGAACGCTCTTAAAGTTTGTAGAGAAGTTGAAACGGGTCTTATTGATATTCGTGTAGGCAGATTGATAGAGGTCCCAGCAATAAGAGAGTACAGCTGGGTCCTGCTGGAGACACTGAACACATTTCAGTTATTACATCTGGAAATACACGATCACTCACCAAAGAAAACGAAGACAATTTTACCAACTAATATGGTCGAGGTTCTGTAGATATGGGCCACAGCTCACGTACGGTCGCTATCTGATCTTCTCGACCAGTGTAACAAGAAAGATCTTTACAAACACTATAATATGTAGTCAACGTGCAGTGACTCAGTAATAACTTATTGCTCTTTTGATTCAAGTGTTCGACAACAAGCCGAATATGTTCCCTCTGTTCCTTTGACTATCTTGTGTGTACGATCTTGTGGACTGGGGCGTGATCACGATCAATGGTTGTCCCACTCACTCACTCACTAGGTTTCCTGCCATCTCTTACCCATGAAATTAGATTAAATCTGCCCTGTCGTATCCTCTTTACCTATCCTATCCCCCCTTGTCTCTATTAACCTTAATATATCATCACTCTCTCTCCCCTACTCTCCTTCCCTGCTTCCTCTACCACTATCTCCACCTCCTCTTTCCTTCCCCTTCCACAATTATTATATCCTCATATCTATGTCTGTCATTCTCTTTATCTGTTCCTACTTCTTTCACTATATATCTCTATCCCCTCAGCCTAAATCACAATGGCTACAAGAACGAGAGCTTGTGTTGGTAAAAGAGGAATTTTTGAACACCATGACAAATGTATATTTTTTGATGTGTGGCGTGATTAGTGTAGAAGAGGAGATTGTCACACCCTTCTACCCAGTTTTGTTAGTCTCTTATGCCCCACCCTGCCAGTCCTCATACCCTACCCTTCTAGTTCCTCATACCCTACCCTGTTAGTCCCTCATACCCTACCCTGTTAATCCCTCATACCCTACCATTCCAGTTCCTCATATTCCACCCTACCAGATCCTCATACCTCACCCTTCCAGCCTGTCTTTGTGTCCCAACCAAATTAAGTTCTGTAAAAATCTACCTGATGTCTTTCGCCTTCCCTTACCATCATCTCCCAATTGGTTGTCTTGTAAATAGTAGATCGATGCCCTGGAGTCTCTGGTAGTTTCAATAAGTCTGGAGCCCAACTCATTAAGGAACTTCAGGGTGCTGTCATGCTGGGGAGGGAGGGAGAGGGAGCTGCATTATGCTGTCATGCAGGGGAGGGAGGGAGAGGGAGCTGCATTATGTTGTCATGCTGGGGAGGGAGGGAGAGGGAGCTGCATAATGTTGTCATGCTGGGGAGGGAGGGAGAGGGAGCTGCATTATACTGTCATGCTGAGGAGGAAGGGAGGGAGAGGGAGCTGCATTATGCTGTCATGCTGGGGAGGGAGGAGGGAGGAGGGAGCTGCATTATGCTGTCAAGTGTTGGGAGGGAGGGAGCTGCATTATGCTGTCATGCTGGGGGAGAGAAGGAGAGGGAGCTGCATTATGCTGTCATGGTGGGGAGGAATGGAGGGGAGCTGCATTATGCTGTCATGCTGGGGGATAGAGGGTGAGGAGCTGCATTATGCTGTCATGCTGGGAAGGAGGAGAGGGAGCAGCCCAGGAAGGAGGGAGAGGGAACTGCATTATGCTGTCAAGCTGGGGATGGAGGGAGATGGAGCTGCATTATGCTGTCATGCTGGGGAGAGAGGGAGAGGGAGCTGCATTAAGCTGTCATGCTGGGGAGGGATGGAGAGGGAGCTGCATTATGCTGTCATGCTGGGGAGGGAGAGAGCTTATGCCGCGCTGGGTGTGAGGGAGGGAGAGGCGCTGCTGTCATGCTGAGAAGGGAGGGAGAGGGAGCTGCATTATGCTGTCATGCTCGGGAAGGAAGGAGAGGGAACTGCATTATGCTGTCAAGCTGGGGATGGAGGGAGAGGGAGCTTCATTATGCTGTCATGCTGGGGAGAGAGGGAGAGGGAGCTGCATTATGCTGTCATGCTGGGGAGGGATGGAGAGGGAGCTGCATTATGCTGTCATGCTGGGGAGGGCGGGAGAGGGAGCTGCATTATGCTGTCATGCTGGGGGAGGGAGGGAGGGAGAGGGAGCTGCATTATGCTGTCATGCTGGGAAGGTAGGGAGAGGGAGCTGCATTATGCTGTCATGCTGGGGAGGGAGGGAGAGGGAGCTGCATTATGTTGACATGCTGGGGAGGGAGGGAGAGGGAGCTGCATAATGTTGTCATGCTGGGTAGGGAGTGAGAGGGAGCTGCATTATCCTGTCATGCTGGGGAGAGAGGGAGAGGGAGTTGCATTATGTTGTCATGCTGGGGAGGGAGGTAGAGGGAGCTGCATTATGCTGTCATGTCGGGGAGGGAGGGAGAGGAGGTCGCATTATGCTGCATGCTGCATTAATATGATGCTGCATAACTCCAGCAGTCTCACTACAGCTTTGTATGTTTACTGTATGTTTACAGTCGAATGAAAACCTGAGAGACTACTCAATATAAGTCCTTTCATTATCATTGTCACGGACACGGACACAAGAATTCAATGGATCTAAGTAACGAAAATAAGGAATAATTTAAGTTGTTGTCAAAGACTTTCATATGATTATTGTTTATAACTGAAGGTCTTGGAACTATTTTATCACAACAAAGAAATATAATGCAGTAAAACATGGACAGTGACGAAGTAAAATAAAGAACAAACACAAACTGTGACATAGAGAACATCCAAGATACAGGAAGACAAACAATAGTAAAATGACAAGGACAGTCATGAGGACACTGAAGGTGAAACTAACAAAAGATACCTGGAGGAGTTATAAATATTGATTTATGTTTTTAACTTTTTGTACTTTTTTGAAGATTTTGTTTTCTCCATAATACAAAAATATCGGTTAATATTCGTTTTTATTCCAATAGGTATTTGGCATTTTTTTACCATTATCACTATGATTATTTTCAGGTTAGGTCAGGTGAGGTCAGGTAAGGTAGGTTAAAGAATACCAAAATACAAAAAAAAAAAATATCTACCAATTGGGGAAATTGGGATGAAAAATTTTTTTTACCCAATTTTCTCCAAGAGGTGTAAGATGATCTTGCAGCTTCATACAAATTCACTAAACAACAATAATAATCCAAGAGTTAGTAAGGCATCACCTGGTCAGGTTAAGCCCACCTGGTGAAGATAAACATGTTGGTAATGTTTGTATCGTGACTGAACCACCTCACACGGCAGCCCTGAGGCTTTAGGCCACTGACTTAAGTGCTTACATTATACAAAATAACGCTCTGTAATGGCCGATGATGCTGTTTTGGTTGTCTAATTGTAGTTTCCAACACGGTAATTACAGCAGGTATCTTTTTATTATCCTGCCATTAAAATAATTAAGTGAATTTATAGACTTACGTAACATCATGAAAGTATAAACCGATGAATTAAAATTAAATAATTGTCTTATAAAACAACTAATCTATTTAATTTTCCTTTGAGAGTTAAAGGGATAAAATACACA
>NW_024723071.1:0-12009 GCF_018991925.1 Homarus americanus | reverse complement strand
ATGTGTCAGGCTCCTTGGACAAAAAAGAAGTCTTCATTTGGAGACTTTCAAATAGAGTTTGATCCTCTAAACAAAGTGAGAGCTGCTTTGTGAGGAAGGGAAGATGTGGCAGGAGAAAGGGCAGCACATTTTGGTGATATCGGTCGCCTTCCTCTCAACGATTGCCCGAACTATGTTTGTCTTCATTGTATTTAAAAGTGCTTGTGGATCAGAGTGCAAGACCACCAAGCCTCGCTAGGGAACTTGTAGATGATGACGAGCTTGATTGTGATTGTTTCTAGACTTAAGAACTCCAACTCATATTCAAGAGCAGAACTGGCTTGGATCTCTGTTGTAGAGATTGCTTACCTTGCTTTTCCTTGACGCTTGATGGAACAATCTTTTTTGTTCATTTCCTGCCATTACACATCTCTTCTCCCTTTTCTCGCTGTTGCGCCTGCCAGAATGCTCGGTCTTTGATGGTCAAGAGCTGCATTGCCTTGGGGTGGGCAACATCAAGAGGTCCTCTAACCTTAACACAAAAAGTTTCTTCTACGCTAGGTCTAGAAGTAGTGCAGTTTTTCTTAAGTCCCCTCCCCACATTAGAAAAAAGATCCACTACCTTCGTCCAATACTCTCAGTTATGGTAGGAACTGCTTATTCCAGAAACCACAACCGATGCTGCAACTTACCTCGCAGAATCATTCACTGTTTTCTTACATATGTTCATTGGTGACCGTGAAAAACAGACGAGAACATCTCCTCTTGAAGGAAGTTGTGCACCCGTGATTTCGGTTACAGGTAAGGACCAATGAGCCAAACTTCAGTTTTGAACGTAATGCATTGAACTCCGAAACAAACAAAAAACATTTATGTAACTTGCGTTGTTACTGTTATGCAAAACAACAGCAATCATAAAGCATAATGGCATGCAAGATCACTTTGTATAAAGTTTTTAAAGTGTTATATACCCAAATTGGATGCATTGATTTTAGACAAAGACAATGGTACTAACCGCACACTGCAACAAGCGACGGGCGCACACACCCACTGGCCGCCTCACACACAACTGATGCTACTGTACTCAGTCAAACACTGGCACACAATCTCTTCCCTACTCCCCGACTGACACCGCCTCCCTCCTCTGCATTGCCAATAGCTGCACCACAAAATACCTTTTACTACTATTTTTTAGAAAAAATGTTAGGAACAACTTTAGCTTGAATTTGCATTCCACATATATACCTGCAAAGTTCATAAATCGGTCATAAACAAAGAAATTAGAAAAATCAATAACAACTCAGTAGTGTTAACTCAAATGGCTTGAGCCACCTCCCAAACATTGTCCAAATGAACCAAGATTTCCCTGCTCAAAACACAACAACCATCTAAAAAAAAAAACTTTCACTTTTATGCCACCCCAACCTACAACCTCCCTCCTGTGTGTCTTGTTCTCCTCCTGCTGGACTCCACACCCTCCCTTTGTGTGTCTTGTTCACCCTGATGCTGACCCAGCCCTCCCTCCTGTGTGGTCTTGTTCTCCCTCCCACTGGACCCACACTCCCCTTTGTGTGTCTTGATCACCCTGAGAGGACCCACACCCTCCTCCTGTTGGTCTTGTTCTCCTCCTGCTGGACCCACACTCTCCCTTTGTGTGGTCTTGTTCACCCTGATGACCCACGCCTCCTCCTCCCAGCGGTCTTGTTCTCCCGATGCTGAACCCACTTCCCCTTTGTGTGGTCACACCCACCCCCTCCTGTGTGGTCTTGTTCACCCTGATGCTGGACCCACGCCCCCCCTCCCCTGTGTGGTCTTGTTCTCCTGATGCTGAACCTACTCTCCCTTGTGTGTCTTGTTCACCTCCTGATGGACCTACGCCCCTCCCTCTCCTGTGTGGTCTTGTTCTCCTCCTGATGGACCCACACCCTCCCTCCCTGTGTCTTGTTCTCCTCCTGCTGACCCACACCTCCCTCCAGGTCTTCCACCGATGCTGAACTCCACACCCTCCCTCCTCCTCCTGTGTGGTCTTGTTCACCCCTGATGTGTGGACCTACACCCTCCCCAAAGTCTTTCACCAGATGGACCCACACCCTCCCTCCTGTGTCTTGTTCTCCCTCCAGCAGCAGACCCACACCTCCCTCCTTGTCTGTTCACCCTGATGCTGGACCTACACCCTCCTCCTCCTGTGTCTTGTTCTCCCTGATGTGGACCCACACCCTCCTCCTGTGTCTTTCACCCGAATTACTGGACCCACACCTCCCTCCTGTGTGGTCTTGTTCACCCTGATGTTGGACCCACACCCTCCCTCCTGTGTCTTGTTCTCCCCTGATGCTGGACCCACACCTCCTCCTGTGTCTTGTTCTCCTCCTGCTAGACCCACACCCCTCCTGTGTCTTGTTCACCCTGATGCTGGACCCACACCTCCCTCCTGTGTCTTGTTCTCCTGATGCTGGACCCACACCTCCCTCCTGTGTCTTGTTCACCTGATGCTGACCCACACCTCCCTCCTGTGTCTTGTTCTCCTTCCTGCTGGACCCACACCTCCCTCCTGTGTCTTGTTCACCCCTGATGCTGACCTACGCCCTCCCTCCTGTGTCTTGTTCACCCCTGATGCTGGACCTACACCCTCCCTCCTGTGTCTTGTTCACCCTGATGATTGACCCACACCTCCTCCTGTGTCTTGTTTCTCCCTGATGCTGGACCTACACCCTTCCTCCTGTGTCGTCTTGTTCTACCTGATGTTGGACCCACACCCCTCCTCCTGTGTCTTGTTCACCCTGGATGCTGAACCAAACTTCAGTGTGGTCTTTGAAACCACCTGACAAAACGACCCACACCTCCCTGTGGTCTTCTTCACCCGATGCTGACCCGCATCTCCCTCCTGTGTCTTGTTCACCCTGATGCTGGAACTACAACCTCCCTCCTGTGTGGCCTTGTTCACCCTGATGCTGGACCCACACCCTCCCCCTGTGGTTCAGCCTTCCCAGCGACCCACACCTCCCCTGTCTTGTTCTGGAGCGGACCCACAACCTCCTGTGGTCTTGTTCACCCTGACGTGACCCACACCCCTCCTGTGTGGTTTTGTTTCTCCCAACGGACCCACACCTCCTGTGTGTGGTCTTGTTCTCCTCCCAGGACCCACACCTCCTGTGGTCTTGTTCACCCGGATCTGGACCCACACCTCCCTGTGTGGTTTGTTCACCCTGGATGCAGGGACCCACGCCCTTTGTGTGTGGTCTCAGTCACCCTGGATGCGACCCACACCTCCCTCCTGTGTGGTTTTGAAACACCCTGGACAGCAGAACCAACCCCCTCCTGTGTGTCTTTGTTCACCCTGACAAGGACCCATGTGTGGTTTGTTCACCCTGACAATGACCCATTCCCTCCTGTGTTTTGTTCACCCCGATGTTGAACCACAACCTTCCTGTGTGTCTTGTTCACCCTGACAAGCGGACCCACACCTCCCTGTGTGGTCTTGTTCACCCTGATCGACCCACACCCCCTCCTGTGTCTTGTTCACCCCCATGCAGGAACCACAACCCCCCCTGTGTCTTGTTCACCCTGGATGTTGGGACCCACACCCACCCTCCTGTGTCTTGTTCACCCCTGATGCTGAACCACAACCCTCCGGCGGTCTTGTTCCTCCTGCGGACCCACACCTCCCTCCTGTGTGGTCTTGAACCACCCTGAGCGGACCCACACCTCCCTCCTGTGTGTGGTCTTGTTCACCCCTGATGCTGGGACCCACACCCCCTCTGTGTGATGTTCACCCTGATGCTGGAACTGCCTCTTGTGGTCTTGTTCACCCTGATGCTGGGACCCACACCTCCTCCTGTGTGTCTTGAAACCCTGCCGGGACCCACACCTCCCTGTGTGGTCTGTTCAACCCTGATGCTGAACCCACACCCTCCCTTGTGTCGTCTTGTTCCCCCCTGATGCTGGACCCACGCCCCTCCTGTGTGGTCTTGTTTATCCCTGCCGGGACCCACGCCTCCTGCTTGGTCTTGTTCTCCCTGATGCCGAACCCACACTTTGTGTCGTTCTTGTTTCCCCGATGCAGGACCCACGCCCTCCTGTGGTCTTTGTTTCCCTCCTCAGGGACCCACACCCTCCCTCTGTGTGGTCTTGTTCACCCCTGACCAAAGCGACCCACGCCCCTCCTGTGGGTGGTCTTTGTTCACCCTGGACAAGGACCCACACCTCTCCCAGATAAGCCCGTTTAACGGCCCCGAAAACATTTAACGCCTTTTAAATTTGGTTTAACATTGAAACAGTCAACGCCACGTGGTGGTTCAGTGGCTGGGAAGTGGTGGTGGGGCTGTGGTGTTGCTGTGGTGGGCGGCCGACGGGGCTGTGGTGGGTCAGTGGTTGTGGTCGGGGTGTCTTGGCGCAGTTACAGTGGTGCTGGCTAACTGCAGTGTGATGGTGGTGGCGGCGGCAGTGATGGGCATTGATGGTGGCGCGGTGGTGGCAGGGTGGGCTGGGTAGCAGTTGCGGTGTAAAGCGGTGGTGGTGGCGGCCAGTGGTTCTGGTGGGGCAGTGGTGTGGCGGCGTGTGGTAGGACAGTGGCAGGAGCAGTGGTAAGCAGTGGCGGTGAGTCAGTGATGGACAGTGGTGGTGGGCGGAGCAGTGGTGGCCGCCCAGTAACAGTGGTAAGCAGTTGCTGTGGATCACTGGTTGCAGAGGAGGCGGCTGTGGTGGGGTCAGTGGTCAGGTAGGGCAGTGGCTGTGCTAAAGGCATGTGGTGTGGAGCCGCGGCTCACGTGGTGCCGTGGTTCGTGGCGCAGTTGGCGGTGGTTGTGGATGATCTGTGGCTGTGGTCGTGTGGGCTGTGGTGATCTGTGGTGGTGTGGTCAGTGGCTGTGGTGGGTCAGTGGCTGTGGTGGTGGGGCCCGGTTGTGTGGGTCACCGGTGGGTCACTGGCTGCAACGGCCGTGGTGGGCAGTGACACTGGAGCAGTGAAGTAGGCAGCAGTGGTGAAGCAGTGGCAGAGCGGCGGTGGTGGTAAAGGTGGCGAGCAGTGGTGGTGCGAGCAGTGAATGCTGGTGCAGCAGCGAGAAGTGGTCAGGTGAAGAGCGGCGCAACAGGCAGGAGGCAAGAGGTGAGCGGCGGTTAGTGCGGATGGCGTGATATGGTCAGCAGTGGCGGCGGCGGGGACAGCGTTAGCGATAAGTTGAGCAGTGGTCAGGAACGTGGCGAGAAGTGGTGGTGGAGTGGTGGTGGAGTAGTGGTGGGGATGTGGCGATGGTGGGGCAGCAGTGGCTGTGGTGTGGCAGTACGTGATGGGCAGTGGCCTGTTGGGCTATAGTGTATCAGTGGCTTGGGGCAGTGGTGGTGGGCGGTGATGGTCATTGTGGTGTGACTGTGGTGGGGTTGGTGGAGTAGTGACAGCGGTGAGCAGCTGCAGGCAGGTGGGGCGCTGGTAGTGTCAGTGGCCTGGTGGGCCGGCGCAGCAGTGATGAGGAACAGTGGCTGGGCCTGCGGTGGCGCATCGCAGTGGTGGGATGGCGGCGTGATGGTGGTGGAAGAAAGCGGTCAGGCAGCGTGGCGGGACAGTGGTGATGTGGCACGGCGGTGTGGTGGTGGTGATGGCGATAGTAGCAGTGGTTGTTACAGTGGTGGGCCACAGACAGGGTGCTTGGCGATGTGGTGGAAGCGGCGTGATTGGTGCAGCGGCGAACGGGCGCAGGAGTGGAAGTGGCGCAGGGCAGTGGTGGTAATGCAGTGGTGAGTATACAGCAGTGGCTGGTGGCGCAGGACATGGTGGGAATGGCGATGACACTGGCGGTGGGGGCAGCGGAGAGATTGGTAGGGCGGTAGGAGAAAGCGGCGGTGCAGCGGTGGCGGCGTGAAGGGCGCCATAAGGCGTACAGTATCGTGGTGGGCGTGGTGGTGGTGTGGTGGGGGACGTGGTGGTGATGCGAGATATGATGGTGGCAGGCAGCATGAGCACGCTGGGGGCAGGCGGTGCAGTACGTGACGGCGACGGCGCAGGAGTGGTGTCGGCGCGTTAGTGGTGGTGAGGTCAGGTTTGCTGGGTGGCGAGCTGGCAGTGGTGGGTGATAGCCAATGATCAGAGTAATGGCTGTGGCAAAATGCGGCCTGGTGGGGCTCGTTGAGGCGCAGATGCAGGATGGTGAGACAGTGGTGGTGAGGGCAGGCGTAGCGGTGGTGGGTCGGGCTGGTGATTGCTGGTGGGTCAGCGGTCGGTGGGCAGCAGGCAGGTCAGCGTATCGTGGTGGCGAAGGCGCTGGCGCTATGAGTGGTGGTGGTGGGCAGATCGCAGCGGCGCTGGTGGTAAGCAGTGGCCGTAGGCGACCTGGCGGTGGCGCACGGTGGTGGAGCGGCGAGGCGGTCACAGGGGGTGAGTAACCTGTTGGGGTAGTGCGGCGACAGTGGCTGTGGTAAATGCGGCCGTGATGAATACGGTGGTCAGGTGGGAGCCCTTACCGTGGTAATGTGGTCAGGCGCGGGCGGCGGCGGTGCGTTGTTTAGAAGAGGTGTGGTGGTGGGCAGTGGTGATGGTGGGACGCGGTGGTGGTGGGGCAGTTGGCTGTGGTGGGGCAGTGGTGGTGTTGGGTCAGCGGCGGAGCAGTGGCTGTGGTGGTGTTGGGTCAGTGGCGGAGCAGTGGCTGTGGAGGGGCAGGGGTGAGTCAGTGGTGGTGGTGCGACAGTGGTGCGACAGTGGTGCTGGTGAGTCAGTGACGGAGCAGTGGTGGTGGTGTGGTAGTGGTGTGGTGGCAGTGGGTTAGTGGTGGTGAGGCAGTGGTTGTGGTGAGGTGGCGGAACAGTGGTGGTGGTGGGGCAGTGGTGTTGTGGTGGTGTAGGCAGTTGCAGTGGTGGTGGGTCAGTGGTGTTGTGGTGGTAGGTCAGTGGTGTTGTGGTGGTGGTGGGTCAGTGGCTGTGCAGGGCAGCGGGCGTGGTGGGACGGTTGTGGTGGGTCAGTGGTGTTGTGGTGGGTCAGTGGTGTTGTGGTGGGGCAGTGGTGGTGTGGCGGCAGAGGTGGTTGTAGGTCAGTGGCTGTGGTGGGGTTGCGGAGGAGTGGCTGTGATGGGAGTCACTGGCTGTGGTCGGACAGTGGCTGTGGTGGGGCAGTGGCTGTGGTGGGGCGGTTGCAGTGGTGGTGGTGTTGCTGTGGTGGCACATTTGCAGTGGTGGCGCGGTGGTGTGGAAGTGGTGTGGTGGGTCAGTGGCAGTAGTGTGGTGGAACAGTTGTGGAGGTGGTTGGGCGGCAGTGGTGTGATGGTGGTGGTGGAACAGTGGTATGGCGGTGGTAGTGGGGCAGTGGCTGTTGGGCAGTGGCTGTGGTGGTGGTCGGGCAGTAACTGTGGTGGGGCGGTTGCAGTGATGATGGTGTTGCAGTAGCTGTGGTGGGGCAGTGGTGGTGGTGTTGCTGCGGTGGGGCAGTGGTGGTGGCGCATTTGCAGTGGTGGCGCGGTGGTGTGGAAGTGGTGTGGTGGGTCAGTGGCAGTAGTGTGGTGGGGCAGTGGTGGTGGTGGGACGACAGTGGTGGAGGTGGTTGGGTGGCAGTGGTGTGGTGGTGGTGGAGCAGTGGCATGGCGGTGGTAGTGGAGCAGAGGCTGTGGGACAGTGGCTGTGGTGGTGGTCGGGCAGTGGCTGTGGTGGGGCGGTTGCAGTGGTGATGGTGTTGCAGTAGCTGTGGTGGGGCAGTGGTGGTGGTGTTGCTGTGGTGGGGCAGTGGTGGTGGTGTTGCTGTGGTGGGGCAGTGGTGGTGGTGTTGCTGTGGTGGTGTTGCTGTGGTGGGGCAGTGGTGGTGGTGAAGCATTGGCTGTGGTGAGTCAGTGGTGGTGGTGGGTCAGTGGCGGTGGTGGGTCAGTGGTGGTGGTGTTGCTGCGGCGGTGGTAGTGGTGGGGCAGTGGTGTGGCGGCAGTGGTGCGGCGGTGGTGATTTTGTGGTGGTGGTGGGTCAGTGGCAGTAGTGTGGTGGTGGTGGGGCAGTGGCTGTGGTGGGGCGGAGCAGTGGTGGTGGTGGTTGGTGGGGCAGTGGCGGAGCAGTGGTGGTGGTGGGTCATTGGCTGTGTTGGGGCAGTGGTGTGGCGGCGGTGTGACGGCGGTGGTGGCGGGACAGTGGTGGGGCAGTGGTTGTGGTGGGTCAGTGGCGGAGCAGTGGTGGTGGTGGGTCAGTGGCGGAGCAGTGGTGGTGGTGTGGTAGTGGTGTGGTGATGGTGGCGGGGTGGTGGTGGGGCAGTGGCGGAGCAGCTGTGGTGATGGGACGGTGGTGGAGCGGCGGTGGTGTAGTGGGGCAGTGATGGTGCTGGGGCAGTGGTGGTGCTGGGGCAGTGGTGGTGCTGGGGCGGTGGTGGGGCAGTGGCTGTGGTGGGGCAGTGGCTGTGGTGGGGCATTGGTTGTGTGGCGGCAGTGGTGGTTGTAGGTAGGACAGTGGCTGTGGTGTGGCTGTGGTGGGGTTGCGGAGCAGTGACTGGTGGTGGTGGAACAGTTGCAGTGGTGTGGCGGCGGTGGGGCAGTGGTGTGACGGCGGTGGTGGCGGGACAGTGGTAGCGGAGCAGTGGTGGGGCAGTGGTTGTGGTGGGTCAGTGGCGGAGCAGTGGTGATGGTGTGGCAATGGCTGCGGTGGGTCTGTGGTGGTGGCGCATTTGCAGTGGTGGAGCGGTGGTGGTGGGTAAGTGGCTGTGGTGGTGGCGCGTTGGCGTGTAAGTGTTGTGGCAGTAGTGTGGTGGGGGTGGGACAGTGGTGGTGGTGGTTGGGCGGCAGTTGTGTGGTGGTGGTGGAGCAGTGGTATGGCAGTGGTGGAGGGGTAGTGGCTGTGTGGCAGTGGCTGTGGTGGGGCTGTGGTGGTGGTGGGGTAGTGGTGGTGGTGTTGCAGTGGCTGTGGTGGGGCAGTGGTGGTGGTGAAGCATTGGCTGTGGTGAGTCGGTGGTAGGTCAGTGGCAGTGGCGGGGCGGCGGTGGTGATGGTGTGGTGGCGGTGAGGTAGTGGCGGAGCAGTGGCTGTGGTGGGGGGTTAGTGGCTGTCGTGGGGCTGTGGTTGTGGCGCGGTGGTGGGGCAGTGGCGGAGCTGTGGCGGGGCAGTGGCGGAGCAGCTGTGGTGGAGCGGCGGTGGTGTAGTGGGGCTGTGATGGTGCTGGGGCAGTGATGGTGCTGGGGCTGTGGTGGTGCTGGGGCAGTGGTTGTGGTGGGTCAGTGGCGGAGCAGTGGTGGTGCTGTGGTAGTGGTGGCGGTGGGGCAGTGGCGGAGCAGCTGTGGTGATGGGACGGTGGAGGAGCGGCGGTGGTGTAGTGGGACTGTGATGGTGCTGGGGCAGTGGTGATGCTGGGGCAGTGGTGGTGCTGGGGCAGTGGTGGTGCTGGGGCGGTGGTGGGGCAGTGGCTGTGGTGGGGCATTAGTTGTGTGGCGGCAGTGGTGGTTGTAGGTAGGACAGTGGCTGTGGTGTGGCTGTGGTGGGGTTGCGGAGCAGTGACTGGTGGTGGTGGAACAGTTGCAGTGGTGTAGCGGTGGTGGTGGCGGGGGGACAGTGGTAGCGGAGCAGTGGTGGGGCAGTGGCTGTGGTGGGTCAGTGACGGAGCAGTGGTGATGGTGTGGCAGTGGCTGTGGTGGGTCTGTGGTGGTGGCGCATTTGAAGTGGTGGAGCGGTGGTGGTGGGTCAGTGGCTGTGGTGGTGGCGCGATGGCGTGTAAGTGGTGTGGCAGTAGTGTGGTGGTGGTGGGACAGTGGTGGTGGTGGTGGTTGGGCGGCAGTTGTGTGGTGGTGGTGGAGTAGTGGTGTGGTGGTGGTGGAGCAGTGGTATGGCAGTGGTGGAGGGGTAGTGGCTGTGTGGCAGTGGCTGTGGTGGGGCAGTGGTGGGGCAGTGGTGGTGGTGAAGCATTGGCTGTGGTGAGTCAGAGGTGGTGGTAGGTCAGTGGCAGTGGCGGGGCAGCGGTGGTGATGGTGTGGCGGCGGTGAGGTAGTGGCGGAGCAGTGGCTGTGGTGGGGGGTCAGTGGCTGTCGTGGGGCTATGGTTGTGGCGCGGTGGTGGGGCAGTGGCGGAGCAGTGGTGGTGGCGGGGCAGTGGCGGAGCATTGGTGGTGGTGGGCAGTGGAGTAGAAGTGGCTGTGGTGGGGCGGTGGTGGAGCAGTGGCGGCGGTGGGGCAGCGGTGGTGGTGGCGGGACAGTGGTAGCGGAGCAGTAGTGGGGCTGTGGTGGTGGTGGGTAAGTGGCGGAGCAGTGGTGGTGGTGTGGTGGTGGGGTAGTGGTGGTGGGGATGTGGTGGTGGTGAGGTGGCGGATCAGTAGTGGTGGTGGTGGGGCAGTGGCGGAGCCGCTGTGGTGGTGGGGTGGTGGTGGTGAGTCAGTGACGGTGCAGTGGTGGTTGTAGTGGTGTGGTGTCGGTGGGTTAGTGGTGGTGAGGTTGTGGTGGGGTGGCGGAGCAGTGGAGTTGGTGGGGCAGTTGCGGAGCAGTGGTGGTAGGGCTGTGGCGGCAGTGGTGTGGCTGTGGTGGGGCAGTGGCTCTGGTGGGGCTGTCGTTGTGGCTCAGTTGCAGTGATGGTGAGACAGTGGGGGTGGGTCAGTGGTTTTGTGGTGGTGGGGGCAGTTGCAGTGGTAGTGGGTCAGTGGGGTTGGTAGGGCAGCTGTGGTGGTGGCGGGACAGTGATAGCGGAGCATTGGTGGGGCTGTGGTTGTGGTGGGTAAGTGGCGGAGCAGTGGTGGGGTTGTGGTGGGTAAGTGGCGGAGCAGTGGTGGTGTTGGGTCATTGGCGGAGCAGTGGCTATGGTGGGGCAGTGGTGGTGTTGGGTCAGTGGCGGAGCAGTGGCTGTGGTGGGTCAGGAGTGAGTCAGTGGTGGTGGTGGGGCGGTGGTGTGACAGTGGTGCTGGTGAGTCAATGACGGAGCAGTGGTGGTGGTGTGGTGGCGGTGGGTTAGTGGTGGTGGGTTAGTGGTGGTGAGGCAGTGGTTGTGGTGGGGTGGCGGAGCAGTGGTGGTGGTGGGGCAGTGGTTATGGTAGGGCAGGGGCAGTGGTGTGGCGGTGTGGGGGTCAGTGGCTCTGGTGGGGCTGTGGTTGTGGAGCAGTTGCAGTGGTGGTGGGTCAGTGGTGGTGTGGTTGTGGTGAGGCAGTGGTTGTGGTGGGACAGTGGTGGTGGGGGGGCAGGGGTTGTGGTGGGTCAGTGGTGTTGTGGCGGGGCAGTGGTGGTGTGGCGGGGCAGAGGTGGTGGTAGGTCAGTGGCTGTGGTGGGGTTGCGGAGGAGTGGCTGTGATGGGGGTCATTGGCTGTGGTGGGGCAGTGGATGTGGTGGGGCGGTTGCAGTGGTGGTGGTGTTGCAGTAGCTGTGGTGGAGCAGTGGTGGTGGTGGTAAGGTGCTGTGGCGGTGGTCAGTGGTCAGAGTGACAGTTGCTGGTAGGACAGTGGTAGGTGGCAGTGGCTATGCGGTGTCCAGTGGGGTTGTGGTGGTGGCGCGGCAGAGGTGGTGGTAGGTCAGTGGCTGTGGTGTGGCTGTGGTGGGGTTGAGGAGTGGCTGTGATGGGAGTCACTGGTCGGTGGGGGCAGTGGCTGTGGTGGGGCAGTGGCTGCGGGGGCGGCTGCAGTGGTGGTGGTGGAAGCAGTAGCTGTGGTGGGGAAGGTGCTGGTGGTGTTGCTGTGGTGGCACATCTGCGGGTGGCGCGGTGGTGTGGAAGTGGCGGGTGGCAGTGGCAGCAGTGTGGTGGGCAGCAGGGTGGTGGGAACAGTGGTGGATGTGGTTGGCGGCAGGGTATGGCGGTAGTAGTGGGCAGTGGAAGTGGGGCAGTGTCTGTGGTGGTCGGGCAGTGGATTGGTGGGCGGTTGCAGTGGTGGTGGTGTTGCAGTAGCTGTGGTGGCGCTTTTGCAGTGGTGCAGTGGTGGCGCGGTGGTGGAAGTGGTGTGGTGGGAAGTGGCGGTAGTGTGGTAAAGGTGGTGGTGGTGGGACAGTGGTGGAGGTGGTTGGGCGGTGGTGTGGTGGTGGTGGTGGAGCAGTGGTATGGCGGTGGTAGTGGGCCTGGGACAGTGGCTGTGGTGATGGTCGGGTGCGGCAGCAATACGTAACCGAACGAAGTGGTCATCGAT
>NW_024723070.1:0-9735 GCF_018991925.1 Homarus americanus | reverse complement strand
AGTCACTCTACACACTATTAGCATGACACACAGTCATGATAGTCCTCTACACACTATTAGCATGACCTGGTAGCAGTAGTAGTCAATCTACACACTAATGGCATGACACACAGTGTAGTAGTCCTCTACACACTAATAGCATGACACATGAGTGTGGTAGTCTCTACACACTAATGTATGACACACAGTGTAGTAGTCACTCTACACACTATTGGCATGACACACAGTGCATGTAGTCACTCTACACTGTAGCACTTGACACACAGTGTAGTAGTCTCCTACACTATTGGCATGACACACAGTGTAGTAGTCACTCTACACACACTATTAGCATGACACACAGGTGTAGTAGTCACTCTACACACTATTAGCATGACACACAGTGTAGTAGTCCTCTACACACTATTAGCATAACACACAGTGTAGTAGTAGTCCTCTACACACTATTAGCCATGACACACAGTGTAGTAGTCACTCTACACACTATTAGCATGACACATAGTGTAGTAGTCCTCTACACACTATTAGCACTTGACACACAGTGTAGTAGTCACTCTACACACTGTGGCGACACACAATTAGCCAGTAGTCACTCTACACACAATGGCATGACACACAGTGTAGTAGTCTCTACACACTATTAGCATGACACACACAGTGTAGTAGTCACTCTACACACTATAAGCATGACACACAGTGTAGTAGTCACTCTACACTATTAGCATGACACAGTGTAGTAGTCACTCTACACACTATTAGCACTGACACATGTGTAGTAGTCCCACTCTACCATTATTAGCATGACACACACAGTGTGGTCACTCTACACTATTAGCACTTGACACACAGTGTGGTAATGCTCACACTATTAGCATGACACAGTGTAGTAGTCACTCTACACACTATTAGCATGACACATAGTGTAGTAGTCACTCTACACACTGTGGCATGACACAGTGTAGTAGTCCTCTACACACTATTAGCATCGACACACAGTGTAGTAGTCACTCTACACACAATTAGCATGATACACAGTGTAGTAGTCTCACTCTACACACTAATAGCATGACACACAGTGTAGTGGTCACTCCTGCACACACTATTAGCATGACACACAGTGTAGTAGTCACTCTACACACTATTAGCATGACACACAGTGTAGTAGTCACTCTACACACTATTGGCATGACACACAGTGTAGTAGTCACTCTACACACTATTAGCATGACACAGTGTAGTAGTCCTCACACACACTAATGTAGCATGACACATAGTGTAGTAGTCACTCTACACACTATTAGCATGACACACAGTGTATTAGTCACTCTACACACTGTGGCATGACACACAGTGTATTAGTCACTCTACACACTATTAGCATGACACAGTGTAGTAGTCCTCTGCACACTATTAGCATGACACATAGTGTAGTAGTCCTCTACACACTATTAGCTTGACACAGTGTAGTAGTCCTCTACACTATTAGCATGACACGCAGTGTATTAGACCTCTACACACTATTAGCATGACACACAGTGTAGTAGTCACTCTACACTAATGGCATGACACACAGGTGTGGTGGTCTTTACACACTATTAACATAGAGCACACACAGTGTAGTAGTCACTCTACACACTATTAGCATATGACACACAGTGTAGTAGTCACTCTACACACTATTAGCGCCAGAGACGCACAGTGTAGTAGTCACTCTACACACTATTAGCATGACACACAGTGTAGTAGTCCTCTACACACTATTAGCATGACACACAGTGTAATGGTCACTCTACACACCTATTAGCATATTTTACAGTGTAGTAGTCACTCTACACACTATTGGCATGACACACAGTGTAGTAGTCACTCTATACACTATGGCATGACACACACAGTGTAGTAGTCACTCTGCACACTATTGGCATGACACACAGTGTAGTGGTCACTCTACACACTATTAGCACTTGACACACAGTGTAGTAGTCACTCTACACTATTAGCATGACACACAGTGTAGTAGTCACTCTACACACTATTGTGGAAACACACAGTGTGTAGTGGTCACTCACCACACACTATTAGCACTTGACACACAGTGTAGTAGTCCTCTACACACACTATTAGCATGACACACAGTGTGGTAGTCACTCTACACACTATTAGCATGACACACCAGTGTAGTGAAAGTCCTCTACACACACTATTAGCATGACACACAGTGTAGTAGTCACTCTACACTATTGGCATGACACACAGTGTAGTAGTCACTCTGCACACTATTGGCATGACACGCAGTGTAGCCAGTCACTCTACACACTATTGGCATGACACATAGTGTAGTAGTCACTCTACACTATTAGCATGTTTTACCAGTGTAATGAGTCACTCTACACACTAATGCTTATGACACACAGTGTAGTAGTCACTCTACACACTATTAACTTCATGACACAGTGTAGTAGTCACTCTACACACTATGGCATGACACATAGTGTAGTAGTCACTCTACACACTATTAGCATGACACACAGTGTAGTAGTCACTCTACACGCTATGGCATGATACACAGTGTAGTAGTCACTCTACACACTATTAGCATGACACACAGTGTAGTAGTCACTCTACACACTATTAGCATGACACACAGTGTAGTAGTCACTACACACTATTAGCATGACACACAGTGTAGTAGTCACTCCTACACACTATTAGCATGACACACAGTGTAGTAGTCACTCTACACACTATTAGCATAACACACAGTGTAGTAGTCACTCTACACACTATTAGCATGACACACGCAATTCGCGTAGTCACTCTACACACTATTAGCATGACACACAGTGTAGTCACTCTACACACTATTAGCATGACGCAGTCTTGTAGTCACTCCTGCACACTATTAGCACTTGAGCACACAGTCTGTAAGTAGTCACTCTACACACTATTGGCATGACACATAATTAGCAGCCAGTCACTCTACGCACTATTAGCATGACACACAGTGTAGTAGTACTCTACACACTATTAGCATGACACACGGTGTGGTTACTCTACACACTATTAACATGACACACAGTGTTGTAGTCACTCTACACACTATTGGCATGACACACAGTGTAGTAGTCACTCTACACACTGTTAGCATGACACACAGTGTAGTAGTCTCACTCTACACACTATTAGCATGAGACACCCAATTCATAGTAGTCACTCTACACACTATTAGCCCTTGACACACAGTGTAGTAGTCACTCTACACTATTAGCATGACACACAGTGTATTAGTCACTCTACACACTATTAACATGACACACAGTGTAATGTAGTCACTCTACACACTATTGGCATGACACACAGTGTAGTCACTCTACACACTATTGGCATGACACACAGTGTAGTAGTCACTCTACACTATTAGCATGAGACACAGTGTGTAGTCACTCTACCACACTATTAGCATGACACACAGTGTAGTAGTCCTCCTACACACTATTAGCATGACACACAGTGTAGTAGTCACTCTACACACTATTAGCATGACACACAGTGTAGTAGTCACTCTACACACTATTAGCATGACACACGTGTAGTAGTCACTCTACACACTATTGGCACGACACACAGTGTAGTAGTCACTCTACACACTATTAGCATGACACACAGTGTAGTAGTCACTCTACACACTATTAGCATGACACACAGTCCTTCAGTAGTCACTCTACACACACTATTAGCATGACACACAGTGTAGTAGTCACTCTACACACTATTAGCACTTCCCGACACAGTGTAGAAGTCACTCTACACACTATTAGCATGACACACAGTGTAGTAGTCCTCTACACACTATTAGCATGAGCACACAGTGTAGTAGTCACTCTACACACTATTAGCACTTGACACACAGTGTAGTAGTCACTCTACACACTATTAGCATGACACACAGTGTAGTAGTCACTCTACACACTATTAGCATGACACACAGTGTAGTCACTCTACACTATTGGCATGACACACAGTGTATTAGTCACTCACACTATTAGCATGACACACGGTATGGTAGTCCTCTACACACTATTAGCATAACACACAGTGTAGTAGTAGTCAATCTACACACTATTAGCATGACACACAGTTAGTAGTCCTCTACACACTATTAGCATGACACATGATGTAGTCACTCTACACTATTAGCATGACACACACAGTCAGCAGTAGTCACTCTACACACTATTAGCATGACACACAGTGTAGTAGTCACTCTACACACTATTAGCATGACACACACAGTGTAGTAGTCCTCTACACACTATTAGCATGACACACAGTGTAGTAGTCACTCTACACGCACTATTAGCATGACACACAGTGTAGTAGTCACTTTCTACCACTATTAGCATGACACAGTGTATTAGTCACTCTACACACTATTAGCATGACACATAGTGTAGTAGTCACTCTACACACTATTAGCATGACACACAGTGTAGTAGTCACTCTACACGCTATTAGCATGACACACAGTGTAGTAGTCCTCTGCACACTATTAGCATGACACACAGTGTAGTAGTCCTCTACACACTATTAGCATGACACAGTGCTTAGTAGTCACTCTACACTATTAGCACTTGACACATAGTGTAGTAGTCACTCTACACACTATTAGCATGACTACAGTGTAGTAGTCACTCTACACACTGTGGCACTTGAGCACACAGTGTAGTCACTCTACACATATTAGCATGAGCCACACACAGTGTAGTAGTCACTCTACACTATTAGCATGACACACAGTGTAGTAGTCACTCTACACTATTAGCATGACACACAGTGTAGTAGTCACTCTACACACTATTAGCATGACACACAGTGTAGTAGTCACTCTACACACTATTAGCATGACACACAGTGTAGTAGTCCTCTACACACTATTAGCATGACACACAGTGTAGTAGTCACTCTACACACTATTAGCATGACATAATTAGTAGTCACTCTACACTATTAGCATGACACACACAGTGTAGTAGTCACTCTACACACACTATTAGCATGACACACAGTGTAGTAGTCACTCTACACACACTATTAGCATGACACAGTGTAGTAGTCACTCTACACACTATTAGCATGACACATAGTGTAGTAGTCCTCTACACACTATTGTAACACAGTGTAGTAGTCACTCTACACACTATTAGCATGACACACAGTGTAGTAGTCACTCTACACACTATTAGCATGACACACAGTGTAGTAGTCACTCTACACACTATTAGCATAGGCACACAGTGTAGTAGTCACTCTGCACTATTAGCATGACACACAGTGTAGTAGTCACTCTACACACTATTAGCATGACACACAGTGTAGTAGTCTCTACACACTATTAGCATGACACACGATGTAGTAGTCACTCTACACACTATTAGCATGACACAGTGTAGTAGTAGTCACTCTGCACACTATTAGCATGACACACAGTGTAGTAGTCACTCTACACACTATTAGCATGACACATAGTGTAGTAGTCACTCTACACACTATTAGCATGACACACAGTGTAGTAGTCACTCTACACACTATTAGCATGACACACAGTGTAGTAGTCACTCTACACACTATTAGCATGACACACAATGTAGTAGTCACTCTACACACTGTGGCATGACACACAGTGGTAGTCCTCTACACACTATAAGCATGACACACAGTGTAGTAGTCACTCTGCACTATTGGCATGACACAGTGTAGTAGTCACTCTGCACACTGTGCTTATGACACATAATTGTAGTAGTCACTCTACACACTATTAGCACTTGACACACAGTGTAGTAGTCCTCTACACACTATTAGCATGACACACAGTGTAGTAGTCACTCTACACACTATTAGCATGACACAGTGTAGTAGTCACTCTACACACTATTGGCATGACATAGTGTAGTAGTCACTCTACACACTATTAGCATGTGACACAGTGTAGTAGTCACTCTACACACTATTGCTTATGACACACAGTGTAGTAGTCACTCTACACACAATTAGCATGACACACAGTGTAGTAGTCCTCTACACACTAATGGCATGACACACAGTGTAGTAGTCACTCTGCACTATTGGCATGACACACAGTGTAGTAGTCACTCTGCACTGTGGCATGACACACAGTGTAGTAGTCACTCTACACACTATTAGCATGACACACGGTGTAGTAGTCCTCTACGCACTATTAGCATGACACAGTGTAGTAGTCCTCTACACTATTGGCATGACACATAGTGTAGTAGTCCTCTACACTATTAGCATGACACACAGTGTAGTAGTCACTCTACACACTATTGGCATGACACACAGTGTATTAGTCCTCTACACACTATTAGCATGACACAGTGTAGTAGTCACTCTACACACTATTAGCATGACACATAGTGTAGTAGTCACTCTACACACTATTAGCATGACACACAGTGTAGTAGTCACTCTACACACTAGTAGCATGACACACAGTGTAGTAGACCTCTACACACTATTAGCATGACACACAGTGTAGTAGTCACTCTACACACTATTAGCATGACACACAGTGTAGTAGTCACTACACTATTAGCGACACAGTGTAGTAGTCCTCTCTACACACCTATTAGCATGACACACAGTGTAGTAGTCACTCTGCACACTATTAACATGAGACACAGTGTAGTAGTCACTCTACACACTATTGGCATGATGACACACAGTCAGTAGTCACTCTACACACTATTAGCGCGACACACAGTGTAGTAGTCACTCTACACACTATTAGCATGACACACAGTGTAGTAGTCCTCTACACACTATTAGCATGACACACAGTGTAGTAGTCACTCTATACACTAATGGCATGACACACAGTGTAGTAGTCACTCTACACACTATTAGCATGACACACAGTGTAGTGAGTCACTCTACACACTATTAGCATGACACACAGTGTAGTAGTCCTCTACACACTATTAGCATGACACACAGTGTAGTGGTCACTCTACACACTATTAGCATGACACACAGTGTAGTAGTCACTCTACACGTTTTTGTGTATGACACACAATTAGTAGTAGTCACTCTACACACTATTAGCATAGCGACACACAGTGTAGTAGTCACTCTACACTATTAGCATGACACACAGTGTAGTAGTCACTCTACACACACTATTGGCATGACACACAGTGTAGTAGTCACTCTACACACTATTAGCATGATGACACACAGTGTAGTAGTCACTCTACACACTATTAGCATGACACACAGTGTATTAGTCTCTACACACTATTAGCATGACACACAGTGAAGTAGTCCTCTACACACTATTAGCATGACACATAGTGTAGTAGTCACTCTACACTATTAGCATGACACACAGTGTAATGGTCACTCTACACTATTAGCATGACACACAGTGTAGTAGTCACTCTACACACTATTAGCATGACGCACAGTGTAGTAGTCACTCTACACTAGCATGACACATAGTGTAGTAGTCACTCTACACACTATTAGCATGACACACAGTGTAGTAGTCACTCTACACACTATTAGCGACACACAGTGTAGTAGTCACTCTACACACTATTAGCATGACACACAGTGTAGTAGTCACTCTACACACTATTAGCACTGACACACAGTGTAGTAGTCACCACACTAATAGCATGACACACAGTGTAGTAGTCACTCCTACACACCCTATTAGCATGACACACAGTGTAGTAGTCCTCTACACACTATTAGCACTTGACACACAGTGTAGTAGTCACTCTGCACTATTAGCATGACACACAGTGTAGTAGTCACTCTACACACTGATAGCACACACAGTGTAGTCACTCTACACACTATTAGCATGACACAGTGTAGTAGTCACTCTACACACTATTAGCATGACACACACAGTGTAGTAGTCACTCTACACTATTAGCATGACATAGTGTAAGTCACTCTACACACTATTAGCATGACACACAGTGTAGTAGTCACTCTACACACTATTAGCATGACACACAGTGTAGTAGTTACTCTACACACTATTAGCATGACACACAGTGTTGTAGTCACTCTACACACTAATAGCGCATGACACACAGGCAATGTCCTCTACACACTATTAGCATGACACACAGTGTTGTAGTCACTCTACACACTATTAGCATGACACACAGTGTAGTAGTCACTCTACACACTATTAGCATGGAAGCACACACAGTGTAGTAGTCACTCTACACACTATTGGCATGACACACAGTGTAGTAGTCACTCTACACTATTAGCATAAGACCACAGTGTAGTAGTCACTCACACACACTATTAGCATGACACACAGTGTAGTAGTCACTCTACACACTATTAGCATGAGACACAGTGTAGTAGTCACTCTACACACTATTAGCACTGACACACAGTGTAGTAGTCACTCTACACACTATTAGCATGACACACAGTGTAGTAGTCACTCTACACACTGTGGCATGACACACAGTGTAGTAGTCACTCTACACTATTAGCACTTGACACACAGTGTAGTGGTCACTCTACACACTATTAACATGACACACAGTGTAGTCCTCACACACACACTATTGGCATGACACACACACAGTGTAGTAGTCACTCTACACACTATTGGCATGACACACAGTGTAGTAGTCACTCTACACACTATTGGCATGACACATAGTGTAGTAGTCACTCTACACATATTGGCATGACACACGGTGTAGTAGTCACTCTACACACTATTGGCATGACACACAGTGTGGTAGTCACTCTACACACTATTAGCATGACACACAGTGTAGTAGTCACTCTACACACTATTAGCATGACACACAGTGTAGTAGTCACTCTACACACTAATAGCATGACACACAGTGTAGTAGTCACTCTACACACTATTAGCATGACACACAGTGTAGTAGTCACTCTACACACTATTAGCATGACACACAGTGTGGTAGTCACTCTACACACTATTAGCATGACACACAGTGTAGTAGTCCTCTACACACTATTAGCATGACCACATAGTGTAGTAGTCACTCTACACACACTATTAGCATGACACACAGTGTAGTAGTCCTCTACACTATTAGCATGACACACATGGTGTAGTAGTCACTCTACACACTATTAGCATGACACATGGTGTAGTAGTCACTCTACACACACTATTGCTTGTGACACACAGTGTAGTAGTCACTCTACACTATTAACATGTGAGACACAGTGTAGTCACTCTACACACTATTAGCGCCAAAGAGACACAGTGTAGTCACTCTACACACTATTAGCACTTGACACACAGTGTAGTAGTCACTCTACACACCAATAGCATGACACACAGTGTAGTAGTCACTCTGCACACTGTAGCATGACACACAGTGTAGTAGTCACTCACCACACACTATTAGCATGACACACAGTCAGTAGTCACTCTACACACTATTAGCATGACACACACAGAGTAATGGTCACTCTACACATATTAGCATGACACACAGTGTGTGTCACTCTACACACTATTAGCATGACACACAGTGTAGTAGTCACTCTACACACTATTAGCATGACACACAGTCAGTAGTCACTTTCTACACACTATTAGCGCCTGACACACACAGTGTAGTAGTTACTCTGCACACTATTAACTTATGACACACAGTGTGTAGTAGTCACTCTCACACTAGTAGCATG
>NW_024723069.1:0-4839 GCF_018991925.1 Homarus americanus | reverse complement strand
TTCTCCACTGACATATCCTGGTACACCTCAAGAAACTTTGGGTACCGCTCACACTCTGGTACACCTCTCACTCCAGGCCACTCCTGCAGGCACTCCTGGGTACTTCTCCTGACACTTGCAGGTGCACCTCAAACCTCCCAGGTGCACCTCAGACACTCCCAGGAACACCTCAGACACTCCCCAGGCACCACCTCTGACACTCCCAGGTACACGCTGACACTGCCAGGTACACCTCTGACACTCCATGTGCACCCTCCGACACTCCCCAGGTACACCTCCTGACACTCCCAGGTATCACCTGACACTCCTGGTTTGCCTAATGACACTCCCAGGTACCTCTGACACTCCCAGGTACACCTCTGGCCTCCCCAGGTACACCTGAGACACTCCCAGTGCACCCCAGATACTCCCAGAGTACACCCAGACACTCCCAGGTGCACCTCCGACACTCCCAGGTACACCTCCTAAAACTCCCTGAGGTGCACCTCCCTGACACTCTGGTGCCATCTGACACTCCCAGGTACCTCTGACACCCCAGGTACCTCTGACACTCCAGGTACCTGCCTCTGATACTCCCAGGTACACCTCCTGACCTCCAGGTACACCTCCCAGCCTCCCTAGGTACTCCTCTTTCACTCCTGATACACCTCCTAACACTCAAGGTGCTACATAACCTTCAGATACACCATGACAATTACCAGGTACACCTCGAACACTACCAGGTACACCTCAGACACTGCTAGGTGCACCTCAGACACTCCAGGTACACCTCCAGACACTCAGGGTGCGTCTTGAACGCTCCCAAGTGCACCTCCTGACACTCCCAAGTACACCTCAAAGCACTCCCTAGGTGCTCCTCTTTCCCCACTCCCTGATACACCTCCTAACCTCCCAGGTGCACCACTTTGACACTTCCAGATACGCCGCTGACAGTGCCAGGTACACCTCCAGACACTACCAGGTACACCTCAGACACTGCTGGGTACACCTGAACACTCCCAGGTACCTCAGACACTCGAAGGTGCATCTCTGACACTCCCAAGTGCCTCCTGACACTCAAGTACACCTCCAACCTCCCAGGTACACTTCTTACACTCCAGGTACCTGTACTCTGAGTACACATCTGGCCTCCCAGGTACACCTCCTACAATCTCTCAGGTACCTCTGACTGCTCCCAGGTTCTCCACTGACATATCCTGGTACACCTCAGAAACTTCTAGGTACACCGCTCACACTCTGGTACACCTCTCACCTCCCGTGCTCCTGTGACACTCAGGTGCTCTCTCTGACACTCCCAAGGTACCTCAAACACTCCAGGTACACCTCAGACACTCCAGGTGCCTCAGACACTCCCAGGCACACCTCTGGCCTCCCAGGTACACCGCCCCGGCACTGGGTACACCTCCCCTGACACTCCATGTGCACACCTCCGACCTCTGGGTACACCGCTGACACTGTGGGTACCTCCTGACACTCATGTACACCTCCACGACACTCCCAGGCACCTCTGACACTCCCAGGTACACCGCCCCTGACACTGCCAGGTACACCTCTGACCTCCATGTACACCTCCGACACTCCACAGGTACACCTCCTGACACTCCAAGGTACTCCACTGGCCTCCCTGGTTCACCCCTGACACTCCCAGGTACACCTCTGACACTCAGGTACACCTCTGAGCACTCCCAAGTACACTGAGACCTTTCCCAGGTACACCCCAAGATACTCCCAGGTACACCCAGACACTCCCAGGTGCACCTCCGACACTCCAGGTACACCTCCTAAAACTCCCTGGTACACCTCTGACACTCCAGGTACATCTGACACTCCCCAGGTACACCTCTGACACCCCCCAGGTACACCTCTGACACTCCCAGGTACACCTCGATGCTCCCAGCACCTCCTGGCCTCCCAGGTACACCTCCTGACACTTCTAGAGTACTCCTCTTTCCTCCCCTGATACACCGCTAACACTCCAAGGTGCACCGCTGACACTCCCTGGTGCACCGCTGACAGTGCCACGTACACCTCCAGACACTGCCAGGTACACCCCTCCAGACACTGCCAGGTACACCTCCAGACACTCCAGAGACACCTCAAGCACTCAAGGTGCACCTCTGACTTTTCCCAAGTGCACCTCTGGCCTCCCCAAGTGCACCTCTGACACTCCCAGGCACACCTCTGAGCTTGCTCCCGAGTGCCTGTCAGACCTCCCAGGTACACCACTGACACTCCAGGTGCCTCTGAGACTCTGGGTACACCTGAAACACTCCCCAGGTACACCCCCGACCTCCCAGGTACACCCAGATACTCCCAGGTACACCTCCGACACTCCCAGGGTACACCTCTGACACTCCCGGGCCCCTCAGCCTCCCCAGGTACTCCACCTGACATTCTCTGGTACCTCACACTCCAGGTACGTCCGACACTCCCAGATACACCTCTGACACTCCCAGATACACCTCTGACACTCCCAGGTACACCTCTGACACTCCCAGGTACACGTCCGACACTCCCAGGTACACCTCTGACACTCCCAGGTACACCTCTGACACCTCCCAGGTACACCTCAACCTCCCAGGTACGTCCGACACTCCCAGGTACACCTCTGACCTCCCAGGTACACCTCTGACACTCCCAGGTACCTCTGATGTAATGAGAACACAATAAAGCAGAAGAGGAAGACATATATAAAGGAAAGTATAAGTATAGGGATGTAAGATAGGAAACTTGGTAGCGTGGCCTGGATGTTATTTCACAGCGTCACTACGCTTATCTTATCGTATGTCAATACATATATCACTTCGTAAAGGGACAACTTGTTAAACACCTCTTGATACAACTATTTATTACTTCACTCAAGACATGGACACATTAATATCACTATTATATCGGGGTACTAACACATCATGCTTTACGTTACTGACACTGACTCTCGGACACACCTGAATGAATACACTTCCCACAGTAGGTAACTCACCCTAGGACGTTCTGACAAGACTCACGTGTACCTGACGTAGGCCCAGTGAGTGCTGGCTGGGCTGCCTCCTATGGGAGAGTCGGCTTCGAAGCGCCGGTCCGGTCGGGGTCTCCTCCCGACCTGGGGAAGGACGTGCGTGACTCTGCTTAGTGAACCGGTGACGACCCGAACGGGAGAGAGATGACAGCAACCAGAATGATAATGATAATGGAATAAGATCTGAATGCCGAATATGGAATGCTGAATGCCCGTGGACGGGACTGTGGGGCCTTTATATGGGGTCGGCCCAGCCGCTTCTGACCTCTACCAATTAACACTAAACTGGTTTGATCTGGATAATTGTGTGCAGGTGTGGTCCTGGCCAGGTGTCTTGGCTAGGTGCGGTTGTAGGTCACCGGCTCACGTCATGTGGGCAAGGTCAAGTCCTTGGGTCGACCTGAGGTGTGTCAATCGGAATGGTGGTACCACGAGGTCTGTGGTGTACTTGCTGTTATATGTGACATAATTCTGGGCTGTAAGGTTTGGTCTGACAATCACTCATTACACTGACACTCCCAGGTACTCCATTGACACTCCTGGTACACCCCTGACACTCCCAGGTACCTCTGACACTCCCAGGTACACCACAACACTCCAGGTACACTTCTCACACTCCCAGGTACACCTCTGACACTCCCTAGGTACTCCTCTGTCACTCCCTGATACCTCTGACACTCCCAGGTACACCGCTGACACTCCCAGGTACACCGCTGACACTGCCAGGCACCTCAGACACTGCCAGGTACACCTCAGACACTGCCAGGTACCTCAGACACTCCCAGGTACACCTCAGACATTCCAAGGTGCCAGCCTCTAAGTGCACCTCTGACACTCCCAGGCACACCTCTGACACTCTCAGGTACACCTCAGACACTTCCAGGTACCTCTGACCCTCCCAGGCTCTCCACTGACCTCCTGGTACACCCCAGCCTCCCAGGTACACTTCTTTCACTCTCAGGTACACCTCTGACACTCCCAGATACACCTCTGACCTCCCAGGTACACCTGAGACACTCCCAGGTACACCTCTGACACCCCAGGTACCTCTGACACTCCCAGGTACACCTGCGATACTCCCAGGTACACCTCTGACACTCCCAGGTACACCTCTGACACTCTAGGTACTCCTCTTTCACTCCTGATACACCTCTAACACTCCCAGGTGCCACCTCCAGACACTACCAGGTACACACTTCAGACACTGCCAGTGCACCTCAGACACTCCCAGGTACACCTCAGACACTCGAAGATGCATCTCTGACACTCCCAAGTGCCTGACACTCCCACAGGAACACTCCCAGGTACACCTCTGACACTCCTGAGGTGCTCCTCTGTCACTCCCAGTACTCCTCCTGGCCTCCCAGGTACACCTCTGACACTCCAAGGTACACCTCCCCGACACTCCCGAGTGCTCCTCTGACGCTCCCAGGTGCTCCTCTAACTTACTCCCAGGTTACACCTCCCTGACTTACTCCCAGGTACACCTCTGGCTTGCTCCCAGGCCTCCTCCCCGGCTGCCCAGGTACACCTCTGTGCTCCAGGTGCACCCCAAGCACTCCCAGGTACACCTCAGACACTCCCAGGTACACCTCTGACACTCCCAGGTACACCCTGACTTGCTCCACAGGTACACCTCTGACCTCCCAGAAACACCTCAGACCTCCCAGGTACACCATGACCTCCAGTGCACCCCTGACACTCCCAGGTACACCTCAGACACTCCCAGGTACACCTCCAGACACTCCAAGGTGCACCCTCACACTCCCAGGTACACCTCTGACACTCGCAGGTACACCTCGGAACACTCCCAGGTACATCGG
>NW_024723068.1:0-44670 GCF_018991925.1 Homarus americanus | reverse complement strand
ACAGTACAGCACAGAACTTCAGAGAACACACATACAGCATTAAGTGGAGACTCATTCTACAGTACAGTACAGCACAGTACAGTACTTAGGAACACACATACAGCATTAAGTGGAGACTCTTTCTACAGTACAGAACAGCACAGCACTACAGTACTTGTGAGGAACACACATACAGCATAAGTGGAGAGTCCTTCTACAGTACAGTAGAGTACAGTGTTGTACAGTACTGCACAGTACTAGGAGGAACACACATACAGCATTATGGGGACTCCTTCTACAGTACGGTGGTACAGACAGTACAGTACTTGAGAGGAACACACATACAGCATTAAGTGGAGACTCCTTCTACAGTACAATACACTATACAGTACACATCAAAGCAATTTAGAGAACACACATACAGCATTAAGTGAGACTCCTTCTACAGTACAGTACAGCACAGTACAGCACAGTACAGTAAAGCAGCAGTACAACACTGTACAGTACTGTGAGGAACACACATTCACCATTATGGAGACTCCTTCTACACACAGTACATTACAGTACAGTACAGCACAGTACAGTACTTGTGAGGAACACACATACAGCATTAAGTGGAGACCCTTCTACAGTACAGAACAATACAGTACAGCACAGCACAGTACAGTACTTGTGAAGACCAAACATACAACATTAAGGAGACTCTTCTACAGTACAGTGCAGACAGTCACAGTATAGTACAGTACTTTGAGGGACACATACAGCAATAAGTGGAGAATCCTTCTACAGTACAGTAGAGTACCGTATAGTACATTAATGTACAGTACATGTGAGGAACACACATACAGCATTAATGGAGACTCCTCTATAGTACAGTACAGCACTGCATCTTGAGAGGAACACACATACAGCATTAAGTGGAGACTTCCTTCTTCAGTATAGTACAGTACAGTACAGTACAGTACTTGTGAGGAACACACATACAGCATTAAATGGTGACTCCCCACAGTACAGTACAGTACTTGTGAGAACACACACAGCATTATGGACACCCTTCTACAGTACAGTACAGCACAGTACAGTACACAGTACATTGAGAACACACATACAGCATTAAGTGGAAACTCCTTCTACAATACAGTACAACACAGTACTGAACTAGAGAAACACACATACAGCATCAAGTGGAGACTCTTCTACAGTACAGCACAGTATAGTACTTGTGAGAACACAACACATACAGCATTAAGTGAGACTTCTTCACAGTATAGTACAGTACAGTACAGTACAGTATAGTACAGACTTTTGAGGAACACACATACAGCATTATGGTGACTCCCTCTACAGTACAGTACAGTACTTGTGAGGAACACACATACAGCATTAAGTGAGACTCCTTCTACAGTACAGTACAAAAGCAGAGTACAGTACTATGTGAGGAACACACATACAGCATTAAGTGGAGACTCCTTCTACAGTACAGTACACACAGTACAGAACTTGTGAGGAACACACATACAGCATCAAGTGGAGACTCCTTCACAGTACAGTACAGCACAGTACAGAACTTGTGAGGAAACACACATACAGCATCAAGTGGGAGACTCTTTCACAGTACAGTAGAGTACAGTACTGCACAGCACTTGTGAGGAACACACATACAGCATTAACTGGGGACTCTTCTACAGTACAGTACAGTACAGTACAGTACAGTACAGTACTTGTGAGGAACACACATGCAGCATTAAGTGGAGACTCCTTCTACAGTACAGTACAGCACAGTACACTACAGTACAGTACAGTACAGTACAATACAGTACAGCACTTGTGAGGAACACACATACAGCATTAAGTGGAGACTCTTCTACAGTACAGTACAAGTGTACAGTACAGTACTCTTGTGAGAAACACATACAGCATTAAGTGGGACTCCTTCTACAGTACAGTAAAAGTACAGTACAGTACAGTAACTTGAGAAGAACACACATACAGCATTAAGTGAAGACCCTTCTACAGTACAATACAGTACAGTACAGCACAGCACCTTTGAGGAACACACATACAGCATTAAGTGGAGACCCTTCTACAGTACAGTACAGTACAGTACAGTAAAGTACAGTAAAAGTACAGTACAGCACTGTACAGTACTTGTGAGAAAACAAATCACCATTAAGTGGAGACTCCTTCTACAATACAGTACATTACAGTACAGTACAGCACAGTACAGTACTTGAGGAACACACATACAGCATTAAGTGGAGACCCTTCTACAGTACAGAATACAAATACAGTACAGTACAGCACAGCACAGTACTTGTGAGGAACAAACATACAGCATTAAGTGGAGACTCCTTCAAGCACAGTGCAGACAGCACAGTATAGTACTGTACACTTGTGAGGGACACACATAGCAACAAGTGGAGAATCCTTCTACAGTACAGTAGAGTACAGAAGACATTAATGTACAGTACATGTAAGGAACACACAGCATTATGGAGACTCCTTCTACAGTACAGTACAGTACAGTACAGTACAGTACATGTGAGGAACACACATACAGCATTAAGTGGAAACTCCTTCACATACAGTACAGCACAGTACAGAACTTGTGAGAACACACATACAGCATCAAGTGGAGACTCTTTCTGCAGTGCGACAGTATAGTACTTGTGAGGAACACACACATACAGCATTAAGTGGAGACTCTTCTACAGTATAGTACACAGTAACAGTACAGCAATAGTACAGTACAGTACTGTGAGGAACACACATACAGCATAATGGTGACTCTTACAGTACAGTACAGTACTATGGTGAGAAACACATACAGCATTAAGTGGAGACTCCTTCTACAGTACAGTACAGTACAGTACAGTACAGTACATGTGAGGAACACACATACACATTAAGTGGAGACTCCTTCTACAGTACAGTACAGCACAGTAGAACTTGTGAGGAACACACATACAGCATTAAGTGGAGCTCCTTCTACAGTACAGTACAGCACAGTACAGAACTTGTGAGAAACACATACAGCATTAAGTGAGACTCTTTCTACAGTACAGTAGAGTACAGTACTCACAGTACTTGTGAGGAACACACATACAGCATTAAGTGGAGACCTTCTTACAGTACACAGTACAGTACAGTACAGTACAGTACTTGTGAGGAACACACATACAGCATTAAGTGGAGACTCCCAGTACAGTATAGTACAGTACACTACAGTACAGTACAGTACAGTACAGTACAGTGCAGTACCACTTGTGAGGAACACACATACAGCATTAAGTGGAGACTCTTCTACAGTAACAGCAGTACAGAACAGTACAGTACTTGTGAGAACACACATACAGCATTAAGTGGAGACTCCTTCTACAGTACGGTAAAGTACAGTACAGTACAGTACTTGAGAAGAACACATACAGCATTAAGTGAAGACCCTTCTACAGTACATACAGTACAGTACAGACAGCACTTGTGAGGAACACACATACAGCATTAAGTGGAGACTCCTTCTACAGTACAGCAGTACAAAGTACAGTACAGCACTGTACAGTACTTGTGAGGAACACACATACAGCATTAAGGGAGACCTCTACAACACAGTACACAGCAGTACACAGCACAGTACAGTACTTGTGAGGAACACACATACAGCATTAAGTGGAGACCTTCTACAGTACAGAACAATACAATACAGTACAGTACAGCACAGTGCAGTACTTGTGAGGAACACACATACAGCATTATGAGACTCCTTCACAGTACAGTGCACAGTACAGTGTGCATAGTACTGTACTTGTGAGGACACACATACAGCAATAAGTGGAGAATCCTTCACAGTACAGTAGAGCACAGTACAAAGCACAGTACATGTAAGGAACACACATACAGCATTAAGTGGAGACTCCTCTACAGTACAGTACAGCAAGCACTTGTGAGGAACACACATACAGCATTAAGTGGAGACTCTTCTACAGTATATACAGTACAGTACAGTACAGTACCTTGTGAGAAACACACATACAGCATTTAATAGACTCCTCTACAGTACAGTACAGTACTTGTGAGGAACACACATACAGCATTAAGTGGAGACTCCTTCTACAGTACAGTACAGCACACAGTACAGAACGTGAGGAACACACATACAGCATTAAGTGGAGACTCCTTCTACAGTACAGTCACAGTACAGAACTAGGAGAACACACATACAGCATTAAGTGGAGACTTTTCTACAGTACAGTACAGTACAGTACTGCACAGTACTTGTGAGGAACAACAGCATTAAGTGGGGACCCTTCTACAGTACAGTAGCACAGTACAAAGTACAGCACTTGTGAGGAAACACATACAGCATTAAGTGGAGACTCCTTCACAGTACAGACAGTGTGCATACAGTACATACAATACAGTACAGCACTGTGAGGAACACACATACAGCATTAGTGGAGACTCTTTCTACAGTAGCACAGTACAGTACAGTACAGTACTTGTGGGAAACACATACAGCATAAGTGGAGACTCTCTACAGTACATACAGTACAGTGCAGGTCAGTACAGCACAGTACAGCACTTGTGAGGAACACACATACAGCATTAAGTGGAGACTCCCCACAGTACAGTGCAGTGCAGTAGAGTACAGCACAGTACAGTACACAGCACTTGTGAGGAACACACATACAGCATTAAGTGGAGACTCCTTCTACAGTACAGTACAGCACAGTACATCTTTCTGAGGAACACACATACAGCATTAAGTGGAGACTCTTCTACAGTACAGTACAGTACAGAAATTGGAGGAACACACATGCAGCGCTAAGTGGAGATCCTACAGTACGTACGCTAACAGACAACAGACAGCACAGTACTGAGGAAACACTACACATTAAGTGGAGACTCTACAGCACAGCACAGACTTGTGAACACAAACAGCATAAGTGGAGACTCCTTCTACAGTACAGTACAAGTACAGTACTTGTGAAGAACACACATACAGCATTAAGTGGAGACTCCTCTATAGTACAAGTACAGTACAGTACAGCACAGCACTTGTGAGGAACACACATACAGCATTAAGTGGAGACCCTTCACAGTACAGTACAGTACTTGTGAGGAACACACATACAGCATTAAGTGGAGACTTCTTCACAGTACAGTACAGTACTCTGTGAGGAACACATACAGCATTAAGTGGGACTCTTCTTACAGTACCAGTACAGAACTTGAGAACACACATACAGCAATGAGACTTTCTACAGTACAGTACAGTACTTGTGAGGAAACACACATACAGCCTTATGAGACTCCTTCAACAGTACAGTACAGTACTTGTGAGGAACACACATACAGCATTAGTGAGACTAATTCATACAATACAGTATAATACAAAGTTCAGTGTGTAATATATGAGGAACACACATACAGCATTAAGTGGAGACTCCTTCTACAGTACAGTACAGTACTTGTGAGGAACACAGATAAGACATTAAGTGGAGATTCTTCTACAGTACAGCACAGTACTTGTGAGAACACACATACAGCATTATGGAGACTCTTCTACAGCACAATACAGTACTTGTGAGGAACACACATATAGCATTAAGTGAGACCTTCTACAGTACAATACAACTTGTGAGGAACACACATCAGCATGTGAGGAGACTCCTTCTACAGTACAGTACAGCACAGTACTGTGAAGAACACACATACAGAATTAAGTGGAGACTCCTTCTACAGTAAAGTACAATTACAGGCTTGTGAGGAAACACACATACAGCATTAAGGGAGACTCCTTCTACAGTACAGTACAGTACAAGTACTCAGGAGGAACACACATACAGCATTAAGGGAGATTCTTCAACAGTACAGTACAGTATTTAGGAGAACACACATACAGCATTAAGTGAGACCTTCTACAGTACAGTACAGTACTTGTGAGGAACACACATACAGCATTAAGTGGAAACTCCTTCTACAGTACAGTACAGTACAGTACAGTACTTGTGAGGAACACACATACAGCATTAAGTGGAGACTTCTTCTACAGTACAGTACAGTACTTGTGAGGAGCACACATACAGCATTAAGTGGAGACTCCTTCTACAGTACAGTACAGTACAGTACAGTACTTGTGAGGAACACACATACAACATTAAGTGGAGACTCCTTCTACAGTACAGTAAAGTACAGAACTTGTGAGGAACGCACATACAGCATAAATGGAGACTCCTTCTACAGTACAGTACAGTACTTGTGAGGAACACACATACAGCATTAAGTGGAGACTCCTTCTACAGTACAGTACAATACTTGTGAGGAACACACATACAGCATTAAGTGGAGACTCCTTCTACAGTACAGTACACTACGTGTGAGGAACACATATACAGCATTAAGTGGAGACTCCTTCTACAGTACAGTACAGTACTTGTGAGGAACTCACATACAGCATTAAGTGGAGACTCCTTCTACAGTATAGTATAGTACTTGTGAGGAACACATACAGCATTAAGTGGAGACTCCTTCTACAGTATAGTACAGTACAGTACTCTGTGAGGAACACACATTCAGCATTAAGTGGAGACTCTTTCTACAGTATAGTACAGTACTTGTGAGGAACACACATACAGCATTAAGTGGAGACTACTTCTACAGTACAGTACAGTACTTGTGATGAACACACATACAGCATTAAGTGGATACTCCTTCTACAGTACAGTACAGTACAGTACAGTACAGTACAGTACAGTACAGTATTTGTGAGGAACACACATACAGCCTTAAGTGGAGACTCCTTCTACAGTATAGTACAGTACTTGTGAGGAACACACATACAGCATTAAGTGGAGACTCCTTCTACAGTACAGTACAGTACTTGTGAGGAACACACATACATCATTAAGTGGATTCTTCTTCTACTGTACAGTACAGTACAGTACAGTACAGTACAGTACAGTACAGTACAGTACTTGTGAGGAACACACTTACAGCCTTAAGTGGAGACTCCTTTAACAGTACAGTACAGTACTTGTGAGGAACACACATACAGCATTAAGTGGAGACTCATTCTACAGTACAGTACAGTATAGTACAATGCACAGTATAGTACAGTACAGTACAGTTCAGTACAGTATATATGAGAACACACATACAGCATTAAGTGGAGACTCCTACAGTACAGTACAGAACTTGTGAGAACACACATACAGCATAAGTGGAACTCCTTCTACAGTAAAAGTGCAGTACTTGTGAGGAACACACATATACAGCATTAAGTGGAGACTCCTACAGTACAGTACAGAACATGAGAACACACATACAGCATAAGTGGAGACTCCTTCTACAGTACAGAACAGTACTTGTGAGGAACACACATACAGCATTAAGTGGAGACTCCTTCTACAGTACAGTATAGTACTTGTGAAGAACACACATACAGCATTAAGTGGAGACTCCTTCTACAGTACAGTACAGTACATTACTTGTGAGGAACACACTTACAGCATTAAGTGGAGACTCCTTCTCAAGGACAGTATAGTACTTGTGAGGAACACACATACAGCATTATGTGGAGACTCCTTTGACAGTACAGTGCAGTACAGTACTTGTGAGGAACACACATACAGCATAAGTGGAGACTCCTTCTACAGTGCAGTACAGTACAGTACAGTACAGAACTTGTGAGGAACACACATACAGCATAAGTGGAGACTCCTTCTACAGTACAGTATCGTACTTGTGAGGAACACACATATAGCATTAAGTGGAGATTCCTTCTACAGTACAGTACAGTATTTGTGAGGAACACACATACAGCATTAAGTGGACACTCCTTCTACAGTACAGTACAGTACAGTACAGTACAGTACTTGTGAGGAAAACACATACAGCATTAAGTGGAGACTACTTCTACAGTACAGTACAGTACTTGTGAGGAACACACATACAGCAATAAGTGGAGACTCCTTCTACAGTACAGTACTGTGAGGAACACACATACACCATTAAGTGGAGACTCCTTCAACAGTACAGTACAGTACTTGTGAGGAACACGCATACAGCATTAAGTGGAGACTCCTTCTACAGTACAGTACAGTACTCTGTGAGGAACACACATACAGCATTATGTGGAGACTCCTTCTACAGTACAGTATAGTACTTGTGAGGAACACACATATAGCATTAAGTGGAGACTCCTTCTACAGTACAGTACAGTACAGTACAGTACAGTACTTGTGAAGAACACACATACAGCATAAGTGGAGACTCCTTCTACAGTACAGTACAGTACAGTACAGTACAGTACTTGTGAGGAACACACATACAGCATAAGTGGAGACTCCTTCTACAGTACAGTACAGAACTTGTGAGGAACACACATATAACATTAAGTGGAGACTCCTTCTACAGTAAAGTACAGTACAGTACAGTACTTGTGAGGAACACACATACAGCATTAAGTGGAGACTCCTTCTACAGTACAGTACAGTACAGCACTTGTGAGCAACACACATATAGCATTAAGTGGAGACTCCTTCTACAGTACATTACAGTACTTGTGAGGAACACACATATAGCATTAAGTGGAGATTCCTTCTACAGTACAGTACAGTACTTGTGAGGAACACACATACAGCATTAAGTGGAGACTCCTACAGTACAGTACAGAACTTGTGAGGAACACACATACAGCATAAGTGGAGACTCCTTCTACAGTAAAGTACAGTACTTGTGAGGAACACACATACAGCATTAAGTGGAGACTCCTACAGTACAGTACAGAACTTGTGAGGAACACACATACAGCATAAGTGGAGACTCCTTCTACAGTACAGTACAGTACTTGTGAGGAACACACATACAGCATTAAGTGGAGACTCCTTCTACAGTACAGTATAGTACTTGTGAGGAACACACATACAGCATTAAGTGGAGACTCCTTCTACAGTACAGTACAGTACAGTACAGTACTTGTGAGGAACACACTTACAGCATTAAGTGGAGACTCCTTCTCAAGGACAGTATAGTACTTGTGAAGAACACACATACAGCATTATGTGGAGACTCCTTCCACAGTACAGTACAGTACAGTACTTGTGAGGAACACACATACAGCATAAGTGGAGACTCCTTCTACAGTACAGTACAGTACAGAACTTGTGAGGAACACACATACAGCATAAGTGGAGACTCCTTCTACAGTACAGTATCGTACTTGTGAGGAACACACATATAGCATTAAGTGGAGATTCCTTGTACAGTACAGTACAGTACTTGTGAGGAACACACATACAGCATTAAGTGGACACTCCTTCTACAGTACAGTACAGTACAGTACAGTACAGTACTTGTGAGGAAAACACATACAGCATTAAGTGGAGACTACTTCTACAGTACAGTACAGTACTTGTGAGGAACACACATACAGCAATAAGTGGAGACTCCTTCTACAGTACAGTACTGTGAGGAACACACATACACCATTAAGTGGAGACTCCTTCAACAGTACAGTACAGTACTTGTGAGGAACACGCATACAGCATTAAGTGGAGACTCCTTCTACAGTACAGTACAGTACTCTGTGAGGAACACACATACAGCATTATGTGGAGACTCCTTCTACAGTACAGTATAGTACTTGTGAGGAACACACATATAGCATTAAGTGGAGACTCCTTCTACAGTACAGTACAGTACAGTACAGTACAGTACTTGTGAAGAACACACATACAGCATAAGTGGAGACTCCTTCTACAGTACAGTACAGTACAGTACAGTACAGTACTTGTGAGGAACACACATACAGCATAAGTGGAGACTCCTTCTACAGTACAGTACAGAACTTGTGAGGAACACACATATAACATTAAGTGGAGACTCCTTCTACAGTAAAGTACAGTACAGTACAGTACTTGTGAGGAACACACATACAGCATTAAGTGGAGACTCCTTCTACAGTACAGTACAGTACAGCACTTGTGAGCAACACACATACAGCATTAAGTGGAGACTCCTTCTACAGTACAGTACAGTACAGCACTTGTGAGCAACACACATATAGCATTAAGTGGAGACTCCTTCTACAGTACAGTACAGTACTTGTGAGGAACACACATACAGCATTAAGTGGAGACTCCTTCTACAGTACAGTACAGTACAATACAGTACAGTACAGTACTTGTGAGGACCAGACATACAGCATTAAGTGGAGACTCCTTCTACAGTACAGTACAGTACAGTACTGTACAGTACTTGTGAGCAATACACATATAGCTTTAAGTGGAGACTCCTTCTACAGTACAGTACAGTACTTGTGAGGAACACACATATAGCATTAAGTGGAGACTCCTTCTACAGTACAGTACAGTACTTGTGAGGAACACACATACAGCATTAAGTGGATACTCCTTCTACAGTACAGTACAGTACAGTACGGTAGAGTACAGTACAGTACTTGTGAGGAACACACATACAGCCTTAAGTGGAGATTCCTTCAACAGTACAGTACAGAACTTGTGAGGAACACACATACAGCATTAAGTGGAGACTCCTTCAGCAGTACAGTACAGTACTTGTGAGGAACACACATACAGCATTAAGTGGAGAATCCTTCTACAGTACAGTACAGTACTTGTGAGGAACACACATACAGCATTAAGTGGAGACTCCTTCTACAGTACAGTACAGTACTTGTGAGGAACACACATACAACATTAAGTGGAGACTCCTTCTACAGTACAGTATAGTACTTGTGAGGAACACACATATAGCATTAAGTGGAGACTCCTTCTACAGTGCATTACAGTACAGTACAGTACAGTACTTGTGAGGAACACACATACAGCATTAAGTGGAGACTCCTTCTACAGTACAGTACAGTGCTTGTGAGACACACATATGGCATTAAGAGGAGACTCATCTACACAATACAATTACAGTACTTGTGGGAACACACATAGCATTAAGTGGAGACTCCACAGTGCAATTACAGTACTTGTGAGAACACACATAAAAGCATTAAGTGGGCTCCTTCTACAGTACAGTACAGTACTTGTGAGAACACATACAGCGTGTTAAGTGGAACTCCTTCTGCAATTACCAGTGCAGTACTTGTGGGAACACACATATAGCATGGTGAGACTCCTTCTACAGTACAATTACCCAGCACTTATTCAGGAACACACATACGATGATAAGATGGGCTCCTTCTACAGTACAATGCAGTACAATGCAGTGGTGAGTACTCTTAAAGGACACACATACCCAGAATTAAGTGGAGACTCCTTCTACAGTAAAGTACAGTACCGTACAGTACTTGTGAGGAATACACATACAGCATTAAGTGGAGACTCCTTCCACAGTACAGTACAATACAGTACTGTACAGTACAGTACAGTACAGTACAGTACAGTACAGTACTTGTGAGGAAGACACATAGAGCTTTAAGTGGAGGCTCCTTCTACAGTACAGTAAAGTACTTGTGAGGAACACACATACAGCATTAAGTGGAGACTCCTTCGACAGTACAGTACAGAACTTGTGAGGAACACACATACAGCATAAGTGGAGACTCCTTGTACAGTACAGTACAGTACTTGTGAGGAACACACATACAGCATTAAGTGGAAACTCCTTGTACAGTACAGTATAGTACTTGTGAGGAACACACATATAGCATTAAGTGGAGACTCCTTCTACAGTACAGTACAGTACTTGTGAGGAACACACATACAGCATAAGTGGAGACTCCTTCTAGAGTACAGTATCGTACTTGTGAGGAACACACATATAGCATTAAGTGGAGATTCCTTCTACAGTACAGTACAGTACTTGTGAGGAACACACATACAGCATTAAGTGGAGACTCCTTCTACAGTACAGTACAGTACAGTACCAGAACTTGTGAGGAACACACATACAGCATAAGTGGAACTCCTTCTAGAGTGATATCGTACTTGTGAGGAACACACATATAGCATTAAGTGGAGATTCCTTCTACGGTGCAGTACAGTGCTTGTGAGGAACACATACAGCATTAAGTGGAGACTACTTCTACAGTACAATTACAGTACTTGTGAGGAACACACATACAGCATTAAGTGGAGACGCCTTCTACAGTACAGTACAGTAAGTACAGTACTTGTGAGCAACACACATATATCATTAAGTGGAGACTCCTTCTACAGTACAGTACAGTACTTGTGAGGAACACACATATAGCATTAAGTGGAGACTCCTTCTACAGTACAGTACAGTACTTGTGAGGAACACACATACAGCATAAGTGGAGACTCCTTCTAGAGTACAGTATCGTACTTGTGAGGAACACACATATAGCATTAAGTGGAGATTCCTTCTACAGTACAGTACAGTACTTGTGAGGAACACACATACAGCATTAAGTGGAGACTCCTTCTACAGTACAGTACAGTACAGTACAGTTCAGTACAGTACAGTACAGTACAGTACAGTACAGTACAGTACAGTACAGTACTTGTGAGGAACACATACAGCATTAAGTGGAGACTACTTCTACAGTACAGTACAGTACTTGTGAGGAACACACATACAGCATTAAGTGGAGACGCCTTCTACAGTACAGTACAGTAAGTACAGTACTTGTGAGCAACACACATATATCATTAAGTGGAGACTCCTTATACACTACACTACAGTACTTGTGAGGAACACACATACAGCATTAAGTGGATACTCCTTCTACAGTAAAGTACAGTACAGTACAGTACAGTATGGTAGAGTACAGTACAGTACTTGTGAGGAACACATACAGCCTTAAGTAGAGACTCCTTCAACAGTACAGTACAGTACTTGTGAGGAACACACATACAGCATTAAGTGGAGACTCCTTCAACAGTACAGTACAGTACTTGTGAGGAACACACATACAGCCTTAAGTGGAGACTCCTTCAACAGTACAGTACAGTACTTGTGAGGAACACACATACAGCATTAAGTGGAGACTCCTTTTACAGTACAGTACAGTACAGTACAGTACTTGTGAGGAACACACATACAGCATTAAGTGGAGACTCCTTCTACAGTACAGTATAGTCCTTGTGAGGAACACACATATAGCATTAAGTGGAGACTCCTTCTACAGTACATTGCATTACCGTACAGTACAGTACTTGTGAGAAACACACATACAGCATTAAGTGGAGACTCCTTCTACAGTACAGTACAGTACTTGTGAGGAACACACATACAGCATTAAGTGGAGACTCCTTCTACAGTACAGTACAGTACTTGTGAGGAACACACATACAGCATTAAGTGGATACTCCTTCTACAGTACCGTACAGTACAGTACAGTACAGTACAGTACAGTACAGTAATTGTGAGGAACACACATACAGCATTAAGTGGAGACTCCATCTACAGTACAGTACAGTACTTGTGAGGAACACACATACAGCATTAAGTGGAGACTCCTTCTACAGTACAGTACAGTACTTGTGAGGAACACACATACAGCATTAAGTGAATACTCCTACAGTACAGTACAGTACAGTACAGTACAGTACAGTACAGTACATGTGAGGAACACACATACAGCCTTAAGTGGAGACTCCTTCAACAGTACAGTACAGTACTTGTGAGGAACACACATACAGCATTAAGTGGAGACTCATTCTACAGTACAGTACAGTACAGTACAGTACAGTACAATTCAGTACAGTATATGTGAGGAACACACATACAGCATTAAGTGGAGACTCCTTCTACAGTACAGTACAGTACTTGTGAGGAACACACATACAGCATTAAGTGGAGACTCCTTCTACAGTACAGTACAGTACAGTACAGTACTTGTGTAGAACACACATACAGAATTAAGTGGAGACTCCTTCTACAGTAAAGTACAGTACCGTACAGTACTTGTGAGGAACACACATACAGCATAAGTGGAGACTCCTTCTACAGTACAGTACAATACAGTACAGTACAGTACAGTACAGTACAGTACAGTACAGTACTTGTGAGGAAGACACATACAGCTTTATGTGGAGACTCCTTCTACAGTACAGTACAGTACTTGTGAGGAACACACATACAGCATAAGTGGAGACTCCTTCTAGAGTACAGTACAGTACTTGTGAGGAACACACATACAGCATAAGTGGAGACTCCTTCTAGAGTACAGTACAGTACTTGTGAGGAACACACATACAGCATTAAGTGGAGACTCCTTCTACAGTACAGTACAGAACTTGTGAGGAACACACATACAGCATAAGTGGAGACTCCTTCTAGAGTACAGTACAGTACTTGTGAGGAACACACATACAGCATTAAGTGGAGACTCCTTCTACAGTACAGTATAGTATTTGTGAGGAACACACATACAGCATTAAGTGGAGACTCCTTCTACAGTACAGTACTTGTGAGGAACACACATACAGCATTAAGTGGAGACTCCTTCTCAAGGACAGTATAGTACTTGTGAGGAACACACATACAGCATTATGTGGAGACTCCTTCCACAGTACAGTACAGTACAGTACAGTACTTATGAGGAACACACATACAGCATAAGTGGAGACTCCTTCTACAGTACAGTACAGTACAGTACAGAACTTGTGAGGAACATACATACAGCATTATGTGGAGACTCCTTCTACAGTACAGTACTGAACTTGTGAGTAACACACATATAGCATTAAGTGGAGACTCCTTCTACAGTACAGTACAGTACAGTACAGTACTTGTGAGGAACACACATACAGCATTAAGTGGAGACTCCTTCTACAGTACAGTATAGCACTTGTGAGGAACACACATACAGCATTAAGTGGAGACTCCTTCAACAGTACATTACAGTACAGTACAGTACAGTACTTGTGAGCAACACACATATAGCATTAAGTGGAGACTCCTTCTACAGTACAGTACAGAACTTGTGAGGAACACACATACAGCATAAGTGGAGACTCCTTCTAGAGTACAGTACAGTACTTGTGAGGAACACACATACAGCATTAAGTGGAGACTCCTTCTACAGTACAGTATAGTATTTGTGAGGAACACACATACAGCATTAAGTGGAGACTCCTTCTACAGTACAGTACTTGTGAGGAACACACATACAGCATTAAGTGGAGACTCCTTCTCAAGGACAGTATAGTACTTGTGAGGAACACACATACAGCATTATGTGGAGACTCCTTCCACAGTACAGTACAGTACAGTACAGTACTTATGAGGAACACACATACAGCATAAGTGGAGACTCCTTCTACAGTACAGTACAGTACAGTACAGAACTTGTGAGGAACATACATACAGCATTATGTGGAGACTCCTTCTACAGTACAGTACTGAACTTGTGAGTAACACACATATAGCATTAAGTGGAGACTCCTTCTACAGTACAGTACAGTACAGTACAGTACTTGTGAGGAACACACATACAGCATTAAGTGGAGACTCCTTCTACAGTACAGTATAGCACTTGTGAGGAACACACATACAGCATTAAGTGGAGACTCCTTCAACAGTACATTACAGTACAGTACAGTACAGTACTTGTGAGCAACACACATATAGCATTAAGTGGAGACTCCTTCTACAGTACAGTACAGTACTTGTGAGGAACACACATATAGCATTAAGTGGAGACTCCTTCTACAGTACAGTACAGTACTTGTGAGGAACACACATACAGCATTAAGTGGGTACTCCTTCTACAGTACAGTACAGTACAGTACAGTACAGTATGGTAGAGTACAGTACAGTACTTGTGAGGAACACACATACACCCTTAAGTGGAGACTCCTTCAACAGTACACTACCGTACTTGTGAGGAACACACATACAGCAATAAGTGGAGACTCCTTCTAAAATACAGTACAGTACTTGTGAGGAACACACATACAGCATTAAGTGGAGACTCCTTCTACAGTACAGTATAGTACTTGTGAGGAACACACATACAGCATTAAGTGGAGACTCCTTCTACAGTACAGTACAGTACTTGTGAGGAACACACATACAGCATTAAGTGGGTACTCCTTCTACAGTACAGTACAGTACAGTACAGTACAGTATGGTAGAGTACAGTACAGTACTTGTGAGGAACACACATACACCCTTAAGTGGAGATTCCTTCAACAGTACACTACCGTACTTGTGAGGAACACACATACAGCAATAAGTGGAGACTCCTTCTAAAATACAGTACAGTACTTGTGAGGAACACACATACAGCATTAAGTGGAGACTCCTTCTACAGTACAGTATAGTACTTGTGAGGAACACACATACAGCATTATGTGGAGACTCCTTCCACAGTACAGTACAGTACAGTACTTATGAGGAACACACATACAGCATAAGTGGAGACTCCTTCTACAGTACAGTACAGTACAGTACAGAACTTGTGAGGAACATACATACAGCATTATGTGGAGACTCCTTCTACAGTACAGTACAGAACTTGTGAGGAACACACATACAGCATAAGTGGAGACTCCTTCTAGAGTACAGTACAGTACTTGTGAGGAACACACATACAGCATTAAGTGGAGACTCCTTCTACAGTACAGTAGAGTACTTGTGAGGAACACACATACAGCATTATGTGGAGACTCCTTCTACAGTACAGTACAGAACTTGTGAGGAACACACATATAGCATTAAGTGGAGACTCCTTCTACAGTACAGTACAGTACTTGTGAGGAACACACATACAGCATTAAGTGGAGACTCCTTCTACAGTACAGTACAGTACTTGTGAGGAACACACACATATAGCATTAAGTGGAGACTCCTTCTACAGTACAGTACAGTACTTGTGAGGAACACACATACAGCATTAAGTGGATACTCCTTCTACAGTACAGTACAATACAGTACTTGCGTGGAACACACATACAGCCTTAAGTGGAGACTCCTTCAACAGTACAGTACAGTACTTGTGAGGAACACACATGCAGCATTAAGTGGAGACTCCTTCAACAGTACAGCACAGTACTTGTGAGGAACACGCATACAGCATTAAGTGCAGACTCCTTCTACAGTACAGTACAGTACAGTACTCAGTGAGGAACACACATACAGCATTAAGTGGAGACTCCTTCTACAGTACAGTATAGTACTTGTGAGGAACACACATATAGCATTAAGTGGAGACTCCTTTTACAGTACAGTACAGTACAGTACAGTACAGTACAATACAGTACTTGTGAGGAACACACATACAGCATTAAGTGGAGACTCCTTCTACAGTACAGTACAGTACTTGTGAGGAACACACATACAGCATTAAGTGGAGACTCCTTCTACAGTACAGTACAGTACTTGTGAAGAACACACATACAGCATTAAGTGGATACTCCTTCTACAGTACAGTACAGTACAGTACAGCACAGTATAGTACAGCACAGTACAGTACTTGTGAGGAACACACATATAGCCTTAAGTGGAGACTCTTTCAACAGTACAGTACAGTACTTGTGAGGAACACACATACAGCATTAAGTGGAGACTCATTCTTCAGTACAGTACAGTACAGTACAGTATAGTACAGTACAGTACAGTACAGTACAGTTCAGTACAGTATATGTGAGGAACACACATACAGCATTAAGTGGAGACTCCTTCTACAGTACAGTACAGTACTTGTGAGGAACACACATACAGCAATAAGTGGAGACTCCTTCTAAAATACAGTACAGTACTTGTGAGGAAGACACATACAGCATTAAGTGGAGACTCCTTCTACAGTACAGTATAGTACTTGTGAGGAACACACATACAGCATTAAGTGGAGACTCCTTCTACAGTACAGTACAGTACTTGTGAGGAACACACATACAGCATTAAGTGGAGACTCTTTCAACAGTACAGTACAGTACTTGTGAGGAACACACATACAGCATTAAGTGGAGACTCATTCTTCAGTACAGTACAGTACAGTATATAGTACAGTACAGTACAGTACAGTTCAGTACAGTATATGTGAGGAACACACATACAGCATTAAGTGGAGACTCCTTCTACAGTACAGTACAGTACTTGTGAGGAACACACATACAGCAATAAGTGGAGACTCCTTCTAAAATACAGTACAGTACTTGTGAGGAACACACATACAGCATTAAGTGGAGACTCCTTCTACAGTACAGTACAGTACAGTACTTGTGAGGAACACACATACAGCATTAAGTGGAGACTCCTTCTACAGTACAGTACAGTACTTGTGAGGAACACACATACAGCATTAAGTGGAGACTCTTTCAACAGTACAGTACAGTACTTGTGAGGAACACACATACAGCATTAAGTGGAGACTCATTCTTCAGTACAGTACAGTACAGTACAGTATAGTACAGTACAGTACAGTACAGTTCAGTACAGTATATGTGAGGAACACACATACAGCATTAAGTGGAGACTCCTTCTACAGTACAGTACAGTACTTGTGAGGAACACACATACAGCATTAAGTGGAGACTCCTTCTACAGTACAATACAGTACAGTACAGTACTTGTAAGGATCACACATACTGCATTAAGTGGAGACTCCTTCTACAGTACAGTATAGTACTTGTGAGGAACACACATATAGCATTAAGTGGAGACTCCTTCTACAGTACAGTACAGTACAGTACAGTACTGTACAGTATAGTACTTCTGAGGAACACACATACAGCATTAAATGGAGACTCCTTCTATAGTACAGTACAGTACAGTACAGTGCAGTACTTGTGAGGATCACACATACAGCATTAAGTGGAGACTCCTTCTACAGTACAGTACAATACATTACAGTACTTGTGAGGATCACACATACAGCATTAAGTGGAGACTCCTTCTACAGTACAGTACAGTACAGTACAGTACAATACTTGTGAGGAACACACATACAGCGTTAAGTGGAGACTCCTACAATACAGTACAGAACTTGTGAGGAACACACATACAGCATTAAGTGGAGACTCCTTCTACAGTACAGTACAGAACTTGTGAGGAACACACATACAGCATTAAGTGGAGACTCCTTCTACAGTACAGTACAGTACTTGTGAGGAACACACATACAGCATTTAGAGGAGACTCCTTCTACAGTACAGTACAGAACTTGTGAGGAACACACATACAGCATTAAGTGGAGACTCCTTCTACAGTACAGTATAGTACTTGTGAGGAACACACATACAGCATTGTGGAGACTCCTTCTACAGTACAGTACAGAACTTGTGAGGAACACACATACACCATTATGTGGAGACTCCTTCTACAGGACAGTACAGTACTTGTGAGGAACACACATACAGCATTAAATGGAGACTCCTTCTACAGTACAGTACAGTACTTGTGAGGAACACACATACAGCATTAAGTGGAGACTCCTTCTACAGTACAGTACAGTACAGTACAGGACAGTACAGTACTTGTGAGGAATACACATACAGCATTAAGTGGAGACTCCTTCTACAGTACAGTACAGTACAGAACTTGTGAGGAACACACATACAGCATTAAGTGGAGACTCCTTCTACAGTACAGTACAATACAGTACAGTACAGTACAGTACAGTACAGTACTTGTGAGGAACACACATACTGCATTAAGTGGAGACTCCTTCTACAGTTCAGTACAGTACTTGTGAGGAACACATACAGCAGTAAGTGGAGACTCCTTCTACAGTACAGTACAGTACAGTACAGTACTTGTGAGGAACACACATACAGCATTAAGTGGAGACTCCTTCTACAATACAGTACAGTACAGTATAGTACTTGTGAGGAACACACATACAGCATTAAGTGGAGACTCCTTCTACAGTACAATACAGTACAGTACAGTACAGTACTTGTGAGGAACACACATACAGCATTAAGTGAAGAGTCCTTCTACAGTACAGTACAGTACTTTTGAGGAACACACATACAGCATTAAGCGGAGACTCCTTCTACAGTACAGTACAGTACAGTAAAGTACTTGTGAGGAACACTCATACAGCATTAAGTGGAGACTCCTTCTACAGTACAGTACAATACAGTACAGTACTTGTGAGGAACATACATACAGCATTTAGTTCAGACTCCTTCTACAGTACAGTACAGTACAGTACTTGTGAGGAACACACATACAGCATTAAGTGGAGACTCCCTCTACAGTACAGCACAGTACAGTACAACACAGTACAGCACAGTACAGTACAGTACAGTACAGTACAGCACAGCACAGCACAGTACAGCACACTACAGTACACCACAGGAACTGCCTCAGAAAACTTTGGTTATACTGTATTAAACTTTCACCTGCAATAAAGGTGTCCATACAACTGTTGTTGCTTTGCTTACTGTTAGTTGGTGTGGGTGATGACTGGTTACATTGGGGAGGATGGAGGTGACTTGTCACACTCTGAGGAGATTTCCTGGACCTCTGGTGATGACACTAGCTCACTCCAGTAACTCCCAGGAGCTGGAGGTGATGGCAGTGGTTCCTTTAATGCTGTTGACTCTGGGAAAATAAGTGATGATAAAAATCTGTGCATCACTTTTCCACACAATTAGCAGAGACTTTATTAATGAGTTTCAGTGTTTAGGGATTTTGACAATGGTAAACGAGGAGGAGCTTTAATTTTAAATCACCAGGTAAATCAAGGTGAAAAACATCCAACTTATCCCTTCCCATTTTTAGGCTTTTCATGAGGTAAGAAAGCATTTACAGAAAAATTGGCACAGGTTGCTGGTTAACATGTGCAACCATGAAGCAGTATTACTGTAGCTGTTGATGTACCCGGAAGGTGTGTTGACTACGACATGAGCAACTTTTTTTATGATATACCAGAACACTGTACATTGTTGCTTGTGTTTAGTAAATAAAAAACCTTTGAATGATCCACTTTCAAATGTGTGTCTGTTCACTATCCAGGATGGCTCAAGTTCCTAAATAATGTCATTTTAAACACCCTTAGATGTAAAACATTTGTTCAATATCATAGAATTATGTAGATTTGTTTCTTAGTTTGTTCCATTTCATAGTTGTGTGTGACCATCTCAGATTGATATTAAAAGAAATATTGTACGTATAAGCTTCTTGTTCTCAATGAGGATGGTCTTTCTTTACGTAGAATAAGCCTGCCCGAGTGTTCGTCCAGTAAATTGATGTAATACTTTTTGCTAGATCAGTCACTGCCATCTTGAGCAACAGCATTTTTAGGCCATTTTCCACGATTGTGCGGGTTAGCCGTGATTACCCGACGGTAGCTCTCCGTGGGTCTCTTGCAGTCTCTCTCGTCGGGTTCTCGGAACTTTTATTGACATAAAGTGTAACATAATCTTGGTACTAATATTCAAATGTTTACCTCCTTAACAGCCCTCTGTCAGCATTAGCCTTCAGTGAGATTGTGGACCTACAGCAGAGTGGTCAAATTGCACCTAACATAACGCAGCAGGTGATTAATGCCATAAGTATTGCCAGAGATCTACGGACTTCATAAACCTCAGTGATGGTCAGTACAAAACTGATATGTTATATCAATTTATTTGTCAGTGGCCTAAGGTTAAAAATGCTTTGAAAGCATTTGAGGTGGATGTAGGGTAGATGATTAGTGGGTCTCATGTTTTTGACCTGACTTGTTATGTCCCCCAGTTTTTATTAGCTATTCTTTTGTTTGTGGTAGAGGTGGTGTGTGGATTAGTAGAGCCCATGTTATTGACCTGACCTGATGTTATGTAAGGTCACCCATTGTATATAAGCCTCTCTCAGTCCCTGCAAATTGAGTTGCCTCTGAAGATGTCTTGAATAAAGACACAACCTAAGGTGCTCCAGTGTCTTGCTGGGAGCCAGCTGGGTGGTTGCTGGAACACTTTACTTCTGATGACACGTTTTTAAATCCCTGCCGACCCAGTGTATACATCAGTATTGGGGTAATGATAGCTCTCTTCACAACCAAATACAAGCCTGATATAAAATATCTGTTGGTGCAGCAGCAAAAGTCTCACTCAGAGTAAAATTTGCTTATTTTCCTTTCCTTGTTTTTTGTTTTGTTTTATAATATGAACCAAAGCTTTTCATTTCACTGTCACATTTCATATATTGGTTACAAGGTTCAGTTCTATTTATAAATGATGTTATTTTTCAGTTGTCTTTTTAAAAATATTGATATTAATTATTTTTTGAGCAGGCTTTTTCTAAAATGCTTTCATTTATTTCAACCTCTCTCTGTTATACTTTTGTTAATAGTAAAAAAATGAATACACGTAAATAGTCAACGGGACTCCTCCTTTCTTCTAAAATGAAGGCCCATTATTATTGTCACGTAATTCATTAATTTTACCTCGTGTGAATTACTAGTTATAAATACATGTAATTCCTTAAGCTGTCCCTTTTAAAACAATTCAGAAGAGTTACTGGTTGCCTAAACAGACTTCTCTAAGAAAGCTTTCAAGCATTTTGTTCTCTTTCTCGGTAAATTTTTTGTAAAATACCAATATTTTAATAATGATAATGATAATAATAATAATAATAATAATAATAATAATAATAATAATAATAATAATAATAAAAATGATGATGATGATGATGATGATGATGATGATGATGATGATGATGATGATGATGATGATGATGATGATCTTTTGCTCAAAATTCCCACGGGCACACGAGTGAATTTTTCTGAATATTATCGCCAATTTGGGCACACGCTCTCAAAAAGGTTCGCCACCCCTGCCCTAGGGACAGCAGGTGTCCACCACATTCAGGTCATAAGGTAGTGACCCAACACTTTCATCTGCTTACAAATCTTGTTAATCACAAACTGAGGCACCCCGCATCGTATGGGCTATTCCCACTGTGAGGGCGCGGTTCCCTCTCTATATCTACACCACCCTCATCTTACTTACTTCTCTTAGTCTTACTATTACTCAGTTCCGTCACCTATTCTTTTGGTAGCATGGTCGAGGGTCTAGGCGCATGGGTAGGGTAATTCTGGTATCAGGTCACTTGGATGGAAATAAAGGTAAAATACTGTGGGAGAAAGGAATACACCTAAAGTATTCTAAAAACAAGTTTATTAATTTGCAATCAATGGGGAAAGATATTGTATTATTCATACAACTACCAGGCTCAACTCCTGGGCTTATTGCAAACTCAGTTCCTACATTCTTACTCTTACTCACAACATTATTGGTGTTACATTACATGGCACTCATTGTAGATTATTTTACTCCACATATATGTTAATACTGACACTAGCATATACAGGGTCCACTACCCAACATGGGATAATAATATCCATCTAATTATCCCTAACATACATGTCACAACACTCTCTGTGGACATATACTTCCAAGGAGTAACCCAGGATAGAACACTAGGGCTCGCCTGTTGTTATTGTGGGGTAGCCAGACACATGGCGGGTCTGGGGTCTGGCCCAACGAAGCCGTGGGGCACATTAATCAGGCCGCATCGGTGCCATCGTTTCGTATATGATCCCTGTTGGTCATCTACTACATCCGAGGCCGTTGTTGAATGGAAGAGCGATTCAAGAATCACAATGGGATCTGGAGAGACATGGGAGCAGCGTCAGGAAACGCTTTCCTTGGCTCGTCTTACGTATATATACCCCTGAGTTGCCAGTGATTGCTACTCACGCAATGACAATAATTACAAACAAACTAACTGTTACTCATTCAAAGATGACCCTCAGTTGACAAATGTCTGGCGAATTACTTGAGTTGATTTACACAGACTAATTCAAGATTGAGCTTCCCAGGAGAAAGTGGAATAACAACGCCTTGACAACTGTCTTCACAAAGGCGGGACTCTGGGAGGGAACACAAGTGTAGCGTCTATGGGGAAAAAACACGTCTTCTCAGGGGTCGCTAACTCACTCATGTTTTGCGGGCGTGGAGTTTAATAAGAATCATTAGTTAAATAGATCAGCAGTCAAAGTGACCATGACAGCACCAAATTTTGAAACCGAGAAAACCGCGTTTAAAGTTTTTCCAACTTCAAACGTGTATAACTTTGTTGTTTTTAGAGATAAAGCATTATTTTTTGATGCATTTTGAAGCTAAAGGACTGTACTTACAGATGGTAGGTAACGCATCATGAAGTAATGTACTGGGTTGTTGCAATGTTGGCTTGAAGCAACAAAACTCCCACCCTCTTATGGGTTTTTACTTTAATCAATATCAGAGCGTAGATCCCGCCACAATAAAAGAGAACCGAGGGAAAGGGAGAGAGGGATTCCGCCTCATTGGCCGGAGGGGCCGTGACATAGACCCTCATTGTCATTGGCCGAGACACCTGCCTTGTTGGGGCAGTTCTTAATTAACATTTGTTTTACCTCTCTAGTCCGGCATTCTGTGGTCCGGAAACTCCCGTGGTCCGGAACAATTTTAGTTTGCCCATGGAGAAAATTAATTTGAGTCTGGTACTTTCAATGTTTGGCTAAATTTTACCTTATTTACCCTACTTTTTGGGCGAATTACTACCTGTAATAACGCAACATCCTAATTAACCAACAAAAATAACACAGATAAAGTTTAATAAAAACTAAAAACAGCACAGAAATTTTTTTTATGTTCTATAGCTTCAACTAGAGTTAAACCTGATGACTTGGCAACTTTGTCATCCAAGTAAAAACACACACAACAATATTGGCTGTCCTTATGTTTTCAACTTTACCACCACTGGTGGGTAGAATTTTTTTTTTAAATTTAGAAATATTAATTAAAATATATACCCGGTATGAACAGTAAATATGCGTTGCTTTCATATTCTTATGTAGAGTAATGACGATATGTTTACACATGTGTGCACTTACATACGCGATCTCACTTTTTTTCTTTACCAATAATGGTTAGCTACTTATATTGATCCATTTATTAACATTAAATAATATTACTTACCATATTAATTTTTTACATTAATTTTACTACAGCTACAACCAGGGTGTTATTTCTTCAGTTTTATATCTAGAATCAACCAGTTACTGGTTTTGTAAACATTAACGAAAACAATGCCGTCTCGTCTCCTCGTGTGTTTTAATATTCCATGGATTATTAATGAATTGTATTGTTCATTTTGCACACACAAACATTAATTCAATGAAAAAGACATTCAGTAATATACAATAATGAATCTTTTGTCCATAAGAGAAATGACACTGTTTACACGATTGTGCACGCCTAAACGTTGGCGGACCGCTCAAACCTGTCAAAATTCGAGTTTCCGTTGTCGAAATTTGAAATTGTGGCGTGTTTATTTTTTTTTTTTGTCCAAATTAAAAACTCTCGAAATTTGAGAACCTACTGTACAACATTTAACCGTTCAATGTCTTCAAAGAGACCACGAAGCAGTGAAAGTGGTGCTAGTGCTTCCAAGCATAAGCACAAGTCACTATCTATCCAGGAAAAGGGTGAATTTCCATGGTCCGGCACCAGTCAGGTCCCGAGGTTGCCGGACTAGAGAGGTACAACCTGTGTGTGTATACAATGGTCCCTCGGTTAACGAGCACAATTCGTTCCAGCAGGTTGCTAGTTAACCAAAAAATTTGTTAACCGAAATCATTGTTTCAATGGGTTTTGGGTAATTGGTTCCAGCTCACCGAAAATTGCCTAAAGTCAACAAAAAAGGTAGTAAAGTACACCTACTTTGAGGTGTGTATGTAAAAGGCTCCTGAATGATGATGCTGATGTGAATTTGAAGTGGGAGGTGGAGAAGGAGAAGGGAGAAGAGAAGGAAGTGGGGGTGGAGGAGAAGCATTTTACTGCTTCTTGGAAGGTGAGTCACCTTCCATGAAAATGTTAGGAACCTCTGGACTGACAGATTCTCCAGCAGGAACATCCTCTCTCCTTCTTGAAGTGGAAGGCTGAGGGCTAGCATCTTTTTCTCGCTGCCTTTTAGTGAAAAAACTGTCAATTTTTGTTTGTGGGGCATCTCTCCTCCTCATCATTAACTGATGTTTGAAGAAGGAGACCATTGTGTCCTCAACATTACACAAACCAAGTTCTGCTTTTTCCACATCTGGGTGCCTTGAAGCCAGTTTCCTGAACATCTCCCAGTAGTGAACAACATCTTTCAAATCTGAAGTAGACATATGGTCATCACTTTCCATTTCCTCCTCACCATTGTCAGCCTCTAACATCTCATCCAGTTGCTTCAAGTCATCAGGAGTAAGTTCCTCCTCATGAGACATCACAAGCTCTTCTACATCATCCTCCTCCACTTCAAGGCCCAATGACTGACCAATGAACACAATCTCCTGGTCCAACTCTGTTTCATCCTGAAATCCCTTAAAATCACGGACTACTGATGGCCACAGTGCTTTCCATGAAGAATTGAGGGTTATAGTGGAGACTTCTTGCCATGAGGACACAATAAATTTTACAGCCTCCAGGATGTTAAACTATGTCTTCCAGAACTGTATCCATTGTTAGTTCAGGATCAGTGGAAGTTGCCTGATGACACCTCCTGAACATTTTCTTCATGTACAACTTCTTGAAGTTGCTGATCACATTCTGGTCCATTGGCTGTATGATTGATGTAGTGTTGGGATTATCCAGAAGGAGAAGAGCCTTTAAAGGGAGTTTATTGGTGGTTAGGTAGCTCTTCACAGAAGGGCAAAACACCTCAACAGCCTATTCATTAAAGAGCTGTCTTGTCACCCATGCCTTACCGTTGGATTTCCAATAAACTCCAAGCCGTCCTCTTACCACTTTTTGTTGCTTGAACACCCTGGGGCTCTCAGAGTGGTAGACAAGCATAGGCTTCAGTCGGAAATCCCCTGAAGCATTGGCACCAAGCAATAGAGTGAGACGGTCTTTCATGTGTTTATGCCCAGGTAAAGAGGCTTCATCTCTGGTGATAAATGTTCTTTTGGGCATCTTTTTCCAGAACAGCCCAGTTTTGTCCACATTGAACACTTGCTGTGGAAGATAATTTTCTGTATCCATCAGTTCTTTAAATTCCACTAAAAACTTTGCTGCTCCTTCCTTATCAGCACTGGCAGCCTCACTATGCCTAACTACACTAAATATGTCACGTCTTTTCTTAAATTTTTCGAACCAGCCCTTGGTGGCCCTAAAACCTTCAAAGTCTGTGCCTGAAGAACCAGGTTGATCTACCTTTAAATGTTCGTATATTTCCCTGGTTCTTTCACAAATAAATTCAGTAGAAACTGAATCACCTTTCATCTGTTTTTCCCTAATCCAGATGAGAAGTAACTTCTCTGCTTCTGCTATTAGGGATATACCTTTGAACACTCTGGTAGATTTGTCTCTCACTTTCACTTCCTTGAATTTGTCTTTCTGTGCAAGAATTGTCGACACAGTTGATGTCGACGTGCCATATTCTTTGCTTAGCACATTTGTTCTAATGCCCTGTTCATGTTTCTTTATAATTTCCTGCTTAACCTGAATTGAAATCGCATTTCTAGATTTCTTGGGACCCATGCTGGATTCAAACACAATATCAACACGTGATATTTTAAGTTTAATTGCTGTAAATAAAGAATATTTTCTTTAAATTAACACTGCACTGCGCTATATATCATCAATATGTTAAATAAATTTCAAAATGACCAATAATTTGACTGAAAACACAGAAAAAAAGCGTTTATGCTGAAGAGAGTTTGAAGCAAGATGTTACCTCCACTGAAAAGACACTGAGACTGACGCCTGTTTGGTGTGTTGACAGGCTGTTTGGCGCGCATAAAACTAGTTTCCTGTACTTCAATTACGTTCAATAATTGTTAAAATTACTAAAAAATGTAATAAAAAACTTTACAAATGATTGAATAGTACAACCTTCTTGATATTTACTAAAATGGTAAGGAATTTAAGCCCTAGAACCGATTATTGTATTGGCGGACTAATACGACAGCTAGTGTGCAAGCAAAAACATGTTGGGGGCCACTCGTAAGGAATTCGTTAAAAGAGGGAATGATCGTTAACCGAAGTTAAGAATCTTATGGAAGGTAATTCGTTAACCGAGGCGCTCGTTAACCGAGGGATCACTGTATAGCTTATACTCCACCATCTTCACTGGTACAGTTGTTTGTTTTATCATTTATAGCTTATACTCCACCATCTTCACTGGTACAGTTGTTTGTTCTATCATTTGTAGCTTATACTCCACCATCTTCACTGGTACAGTTGTTTGTTCTATCATTTATAGCTTATACTCCACCATCTTCACTGGCACAGTTGTTTGTTCTATCATTTATAGCTTATACTCCACCATCTTCACTGGTACAGTTGTTTGTTCTATCATTTATAGCTTATACTCCACCATCTTCACTGGTACAGTTGTTTGTTCTATCATTTATAGCTTATACTCCACCATCTTCACTGGTACAGTTGTTTGTTCTATCATTTATAGCTTATACTCCACCATCTTCACTGGTACAGTTGTTTGTTCTATCATTTATAGCTTATACTCCACCATCTTCACTGGTACAGTTGTTTGTTCTATCATTTATAGCTTATACTCCACCATCTTCACTGGTACAGTTGTTTGTTCTATCATTTATAGCTTATACTCCACCATCTTCACTGGTACAGTTGTTTGTTCTATCATTAATAGCTTATACTCCACCATCTTCACTGGTACAGTTGTTTGTTCTATCATTTATAGCTTATACTCCACCATCTTAACTGGTACAGTTGTTTGTTCTATCATTTATAGCTTATACTTCACCATCTTCACTGGTACAGTTGTTTGTTCTATCATTTATAGTTTATACTCCACCATCTTCACTGGTACAGTTGTTTGTTCTATCATTTATAGTTTATACTCCACCATCTTCACTGGTACAGTTGTTTGTTCTATCATTTATAGCTTATAATCCACCATCTTCACTGGTACAGTTGTTTGTTCTATCATTTATAGCTTATACTCCACCATCTTCACTGGTACAGTTGTTTGTTCTATCATTTATAGCTTATACTCCACCATCTTCATTGGTACAGTTGTTTGTTCTATAACACCGGTCAACACAATTTTTCTGGCACAAGGTTTTTAAACGGATTTTAAGTAAATCTGGGGTGCAGAATCCAAATGTGACTTTGGTTTTTGTCTATCACATCAGGTTTTTGAGATATACCATATTGCACTTTTGCTGGGAAACGTAAACTTTTGGATCAAAATTGACGGTTTAAACATGTATACATGAATTTTTTCAGCATTATAATTTGTATTTTTCTATAACCAAAAATTGTTAATATCAAATTGGAAAGTTATTGCACATATAATATTTAAATGTAACATTGAAGGGTGAAAAAAACAATTAATGTATGGTAGAAATAGTGCAAGTATTAAGATCAAGTTACAGTTATATAAACTTCCTCTTTTTGGCCGATCTCTTATGTACAGCTTCTGGAATGTCTCTCATCAAACTCCCGCAATAGTCCGCCATCATGTTCGAGTGCCATCGACCTTGGTAACGTTCTTCCATTACTTTAATGTTTTGATGAAAGCGCTCCCCTTGCTCCTCGCTCACTTCTCCCAGATTTTCTGGAAACTCGTCCAAGTGACTGTGTAAGTAGTGAACCTTGATACTCATTCTGCATCCAAGTGCTTGTAAACTCAAGAGCAGCTCTTCCACAATTTCTTGATAGTTGTCCGCTTTCTTGTTCCCTAAGAAGTTCCTTTACTTTACTTTTATCCTCTTCACCACTGATCGGCTCGTTAGCCGCTTGGGCGATCAGTCACGTCTCTGTCACGCACTGTTGGCAAGTACGGGCATGCACCGGCTCCTGAATGTACCTGAACCCGCTCCAGTGTTGGTCAAGTCTTCTCTTGAAAGAGCTCACACTCGGTGCCGTCACAACACTCTCTGATAGATTGTTCCAAGAGTTTACAACCCTCACTCCGAAAAAGTTTGCCCTCACGGTTTTCTGGACTTGCGGCTTCTTCAATCTTGAGCTGTGACCCCTTGTGGGGCGAGCGTCCGCCAGCTCCAAGTAAGGACACTCAACTGAGTAGTGCCCTTTGAGATGCTTATACACCTCAACTAGGTCCCCCCTTGCCCGTCTGTAGTATAAGCTAGGCAAGTTCAGGCACTCCAATCTCTCAGGGTAGCTGAGGTGTCGAAGTGCAGGCACCAGTCTGGTGGCCCTCCTTTGAACATTTTCAACCAACTGAAGTTCCGCACCACATTAGAGAAAAGCATTCCAAGTTCTTGCCTGTGCCTCAGTCATTGTTGCAAGGAAGTGTGGATCTCTGAGTAGTGTTCTTATTTGAGGTCCATCAAAAATCCCTGCCTTTTTCTTCTCGTCGCTAAGACTTGGAAAGGTTGAGCATATATATCTGAAACACTCTCCACTATGATCAAGAGCCTTGACGAATTGCTTCATGATACCAAGTTTTATGTGCAGAGGAGGAAGGACAATGTTTTTCCTGTCAACCAGAGGATCGTTAATGATATTCTTGTCACCAGGCGTCAAACTATGTCTTGGTGGCCAATTCTTTTTCACCCAATGGTCTGCTGTAGCCCTGCTGTCCCAGTAGCACAGAAAACAGGGGTATTTTGTGTACCCTCCTTGCTGGCCCAATAGAAAGTTTACCATTTTCAAGTCCACACAAATTAACCATTCATGAGCATGGTATTGCAACCTCTCTAGAACAGTCTTAATGTTTTCATACTCTTCTTTAATTTGTACAGAATGTCCGATTGGAATTGAACCATACTTGTTTCCGTTATGAAGAAGAACACATTTCAAGCTCCTTTTAGAACTGTCAATAAAAAGTCTCCAATCCTTACTATCATATGCTGGTAGTCCCATGGAGAGAAGAAGTCCTTCTACATCATTACAAAAAACAAGCTGGTCATATGAATGAAAGTACTTCCGCAGTTGCTCTTCTCTGTTGCGATAAAAGGAGACACTCGTGCCAGGTTTTAAGAGTCGTTTCTCTTGAAGCCTGGAAGCTAACAATTCAGCAGACTGTTTTGGCAAATTTAGATCTCTGACCAGATCATTCAATTCTGACTGAGTAAACAACGTTGGCTTTTCACAATCTTCACCAGATGGCTTGAAAAGATCAGTCTCTTCATCTTCATCAGTAGAAACAGGTGAATTCCGGTCTATATCCTCAATCTCTGGTAGCTCAGTAAATTCTGGCACGTTACGTGATGGAGCAAATCTGAGATCAGATTTGGATTCAGCACCTTAAAGTTAGTAAAAAACAGTTAAAAGGTTTCATGCCAGAAAAAAACAATATTTTTTTGTAGACCAGTGTAATTAATAGCTTATACTCCACCATCTTGACTGGTACAGTTGTTTGTTCTATCATTTATAGCAGTGGTTCTCAACCTTGTTTGCTCCATGCACCCCTTTCACCATATGTCAGAATGTCATTCCCCCCCCCTCCTTTCCAAGATTGTCTGCCTCAAAAAGTGCATTCCAAATAATATGCATATAATACTGAAAATCCTTTATTTTTTCCATATTAGTACATATACATTCCCCCCCCTGAAAACCTGACTTCCCCCCCTGGGGGGAATTCCCCCCTGGTTGAGAACCCCTGATTTATAGCTTATACTCCACCATCTTCACTGGTATAGTTGCTGAAATAAACCTTGGGACACACTTTTTTATATATATAAAAAATCAGCAATCACTAATTGTTTATTGTGAGATCACTACAGTTCTCTGTACAAAATTAACTTCTCACTATAAGGGCACATTAACATAAGATTTCTCATTCTGACATCCATCTAAGCATTAGTTACACTGTTAAATACATTAGTTACACTGTTAAATACATTAGTTACACTGAACATCGCTAGTGCAGGTTCGGGAGCTTCTTAAAGTCCCGTTCAACAACTTGGAGCACATTCTGGGAGTGTTCTTCTCTCTTGGCCGATGAAAGATATTCTGAACCGAACTCGATTCCACGCTCGGCACGGTCATTGATGGCATTAAGCGCTTTCAGGTTGATTGCAGATGCCTGGTATGCGGTAGACAGTTGCCAGTCTTCAACATCTAATGCAAGGAAATTTAGGTCGAGCTGAAGAGCATGGAATGTGAACCAGGAGTCACAATCAACCGAGTCAGCAAGCATTGTTGAGAGAGTGACTGTAGACGGGAAATTTTGACTTCCCAAATCCCATTCCAAAGCGTTCTGATGGTTTGGACGATTCATTGTCTGGTTTGACTGCTAGGAGACTGTTGGCAAGTATACGACGTTCATCTGCTGGCACCTTGTTGCTGAAAAGTGCAAGAGGCACCATCTCAGCAGTCAGAAACCAGAGATGCCGTTGAAATGCACGTAATGCGCTCGTGGAGATCAGCGGGTTTACGGCCTCATACTGCAGCACACGTTGGAAGAGCTGTAAGTCGTGCCATGGTACATCCACAGAAGACATGGAGGTCATCCACCAAGAACTATATGTTAGGGTGCCATGGTGCATCCACAGAAGACGTGCAGGTCATCCACCAAGAACTATATGTTAGGGTGCCATGGTGCATCCACAGAAGACGTGCAGGTCATCCACCAAGAACTATATGTTAGGGTGCCATGGTGCATCCACAGAAGACGTGCAGGTCATCCATCATATACTGTATACAGAAGTTGTCCTTAAACAGCTTTAGACAAACTTTGCTCCCCTGATGCCATTGTGACTGGAACTGTCAACAAAATCCTATACTCTATTTCTGCATTAGGGAAGGAACCATTGAGAGATTTTACAAACTGAAGGACCTGAAGTGCATTTTTGGTTTATTTGGGAATGAGTTCTCGGAGAACAGTACTTGAAGCTCTGAAAACGTCTTGGCTTCGTCGGTATTGTGAGAATTTCCAACACTCGATGACTTGTCCAAAGCAGAGTTGTGCTCAGCTAGGTACTGCACAGCTGCTATAATACGTGTTAGAACCGATCACCACTGTTCCTTTTCTTTATTCAAGTCTTGTAACATGAGTGTATCTATGGTGTTCATAAAACACAACCTTCTTTTCACTTCCATCCATTTGGTTAAGTTGAACAAATGTTCATCTGATGACTCATGAAATTGTAGTTTTCACTAAAATGCTTCCAATCAGCACAGCTTTCTTTTTCTAATTTATGTCTTACTAGCCAGGAGATCACGAGGCCCCTGGAAGTGCAGGGCCCAGGGTGGCTCTGTACTTATGGTATGCTCTTATAATGTCCAATAAAATGGCTAAATTTGGTGCTAAATAAGCAAAATATCACTGTACCACTACCCACAAGAGCTATAACTACGGTCACATTTCATTATTTCAATTTATGGTGTGAGCAATAACCACACATGTGAGACCTGTGTAAAATGAGACCCCACTGTATATGAATAAGACGGACTCCCTCTACAGGATTAATGATCATTGATGTAACAGGAGCGACAATTGTAATTACTGTAGCTGTAGACAGAATAGTTGTGGGATATGAACAGTAGAAACTTGGACTCCTTGAATAAACTCTTGATTATGATAAACCAGAGTAGACTTTACACCAGTTAGGAACCTAAGACAAGGCATCTAGACACTTGATTTACTGTACATACAAGTAAGGTAGACCTGAGGCAAGGTAAACACAGTACAGTATATATATATACCGGTACATCTTTCATGATGTTTTAATATACACTGACAGGATGCTCTTCTTCTTCACAGGATAACGACAAGCCAGAAGAGTGTAAAGTCTGTTTTGACAACTTTGATGAAGCTCTTCGACGCCCGCGCTGTCTGCCGTGTGGCCACACCTTCTGCACTGTCTGCATTGTTGACATGATAAAGAACTCTCAGTTCACCTGTCCCAACTGCCATGCTGACCACAACACTTTGGCTGTTACTGATGTAACTCAACTTCCCATAAACTATGGGATGGAATCATTCATAAGGAGACTTAAAGGTGTGTCGCTCAAGCCAGCACAAACAAAAGCACCAACAAAACCTCCTCAAGATGGACCCAGAGGCATGAACAAGAAGTTACGGTCCTTGTTGCTGGAGGAGATGAACAAGGTCATCAGCCTCATCACTGCCTGTGATGAGAAACTGTCCCAGCTGGGAAACTATGGGAAGAAGGTGAAAGGCTTGAAAATTGAACACAACCTTCTTGAGGACAGACTGAATGGTCTGCTGGAACAAAACAAGGCAGCAAAAGAACTTGTGGAGCAGGAGGAGACCAGTGTGGAGGATATGAGCACTGAAGGAGAGGAAGAAAAGCAGCAGCTGCAGGCTGTGCTGGAGTGCCTCGGCACAGTCAACTCTGCTCAGGAGTTGGACACCGCCATCGACTACGCTGATCGGCGTAGTGTGGTGACAGAAGATTGGATCCACAAGTGCCAGGAACAATTCCCAAACGTGAACACTGTCCACACCTCAGTGAAGGTATGTTAGTGGAGGCTACTAAACCATAATATTTACAGTAATAGCATTTGGTGATCTTTGATGGTTGTTGTGTACAGTTCCTTCAGTAAATAACTTGATGGTTATTTCAACAAAATGTTAGGATCCAAGTGTTGACTTTCTCATGTGAGGTGAAGTAACTTTACACTTGGTACTTCACCCAGTTGCTAACAAGAAGACACAGCATATGAGTAATTCTTTAACATCACTTAATGCAGCATCATGTATAAATGATTAAAATCATACACTTTATTCTTTCTCAGGAGACTGAAAACATTTACACACAATTTAGGTCTTAAAAAATTCAAATATATTCCTTTACTTATACACAAACGCACCTTTATGTTAACAAAGTTTTTAAGACAAATTGGTCCATAAGTCGTTGAGAGGAAGACCCCAGCTGGGAGACTTGGCCCTCTCCATTGATGCTTCTACTTGGAAAGATTCACAATAAAATAAATCTCATGTTTATGTAATAATTTTAGTATGAAAGAGACAAAGTTATAATAAAACTGACATGCTGTTGACTTATGAGTACAGCACAGTACAGCACAGCACAGTACAGCACAGTACAGTGCAGTACAGTACAGTACAGCACAGTACAGTACAGCACAGTGCAGTACAGTACAACACAGTACAGTACAACACAGTACAGTGCAGTACAGCACAGTACAGTACAGTACAACACAGTACAACACAGTACAGTACAACACAGTACAGTGCAGTACAGTACAGTACAGCACAGCACAGTACAGCACAGTACGCTACAGTACAGTACAGCACAGTACAACATAGTACAGTACAACACAGTACAGTACAACACAGTAAAGTACTGTACAGTACAGTACAACACAGTAAAGTACTGTACAGTACAGTTCAGTATGGCACAGTACAACACAACACAGTACAGTACAACACAGTACAGCACAGTACAGCACAGCACATTACAACACAGTACAGCACAGCATGCTGCAGTACAGTACAGCACAGTACAACACAGTACAGTACAACACAGTACAGTACAGTACAGCACAGTACGCTACAGTACAGTGCAGCACAGTACAACACAGTACAACAATAACACAGTACAGTACAACACAGTACAGCACAGCACAGTACAGTACAACACAGTACAGTACAGTGCAACACAGTATAACACAGTACAGTACAGTACAGTACAACACAGTACAACACAGTACAGTACAACACAGTACAGTACAGTACAGCACAGCACAGTACGCTACAGTACAGTGCAGCACAGTACAACACAGTACAACAATAACACAGTACAGTACAACACAGTACAGTACAACACAGTACAGTACAGTACAGCACAGCACAGTACGCTACAGTACAGTATGGCACAGTACAACACTGTACAACACAACACAGTACAGTACAACACAGTACAGTGCAGTACAGTACAGCACAGCACAGTACAGCACAGTACGCTACAGTACAGTACAGCACAGTACAACATAGTACAGTACAACACAGTACAGTACAACACAGTAAAGTACTGTACAGTACAGTTCAGTATGGCACAGTACAACACAGTACAACACAACACAGTACAGTACAACACAGTACAGCACAGTACAGCACAGCACATTACAACACAGTACAGCACAGTATGCTACTATAATGAGACAAAACTCACAAGAAGAGAATTACATACATAAGTAGGAAGTATAGAGAGTAGGAATGTAAAGGTAGGAAACTTGGTAGAGTGGCCTGGATGTTATTGCACAGCGTCACTACGCTTATCTTATCTCGTATGTCAATACACATATATCACTTCTTAAAGGGACAACTTGTTAAACACCTCTTCGATTCAACTATTTATTAATTCACTCAATGACATGGACACATTAATATCACTATTATATCGGGGTACTAACACATTATGCTTTACGTTACTTGACACTGACTCTCGGACACACCTGAATGAATACACTTCCCACAGTAGGTAACTCACCCTAGGACGTTCTGACAAGACTCACGTGTACCCTGACGTAGGCCCAGTGAATGCTTGGCTGGGCTGCCTCCTATGAGAGGCTTCTGCTTAGCTGGGGTCTGGTCGGGAAGTCCCCTTCCCGACCTGGGGAGAGGGTGAGCTTGACTCTGAGAATCTCCAGAGTAATGAGCGTCTCCTCAGAATGTTCAAATGACAACCAGGATCAGAATGATAACCAGAATGGTAATGGAATATGAATGCCCGTGGACGGGACTGTAGGGCCTTTATATGGGGTCGGCCCAGCCGGCTTCTGACCTCTAACAATTAACACTAAACTGGTTTGATCTGGATAATTGTGTGCAGGTGTGGTCCTGGCCAGGTGTCTTGGCTAGGTGCGGTTGTAGGTCACCGCCTCACGTCATTAGCGGGCGAGGTCAAGTCCCTTGGGTCGACCTGAGGTGTGTCAGCCCGGAATGCAGTGGTACCACGAGGTCTGTGGTGTACTCGCTGTTATATGTGACATAATTCTGAGCTGTAAGCTTTGGTCTGACAATCACTCATTACACCTCCCGCCAAGACCAAAGCTTCATCACAGAGACTGATGCCACATATAGACAGCAACATCACGTGTGGTGTCAAAGATAATCCCCGGGGCGATAACATAGTCTCACATTTACAACCAACAATCTCATAGGTGTATGTTTTTCTACTGGCGCTAGTTTGATCTGACAAAGCTCACTATACCTCCCGCCAAGATCAAAGCTTCTATGCCAGGAGAAAAAGGAAACATAGCAAGTGAACATAGAATGAAAAAATCCTTCATCTGTAGCATAGTGTCCGAGGCAACCTTGCAAATCACATTCTACAAACAATAACAGGTGTTACATTTCCTTATCAGCTCATGTCAAAATAATAATTCATCTCAGTCAGTAATATAGCTACAACATCGTGTTTCATAGTCCAAGACATTGATCAAATGAACTCATAGAAAAAAGTGAGACTAAAAAAAGACATTCTTTGTAGTAAACATCAACAAAATCAGAGAAAATACTTCAAAATACACAAAAAATGTTCCTACTTCACATATTAGGGTATTGATATCTTTTTATTATACATCAACAACATCAGTACATTAGTTGGGTCCGGCATAGCTCACGTCTTCCATCCAGCTGGTATCTGAAAAATAGGGGATGGCGGCAGCTCAGCAGCTGTAGTCGGTTGGTCCTTCATCATCGACTTTCTTGTGATGTCAGTACAGCACATCTTCTGTCTTCTTTCTTCACATAGCACATCTTCTGTCTTCTTTCTTCACATACCGCACCTTGTAGGTCGTTTCTCCACACCTTCTGACTTCTTCTCACTTCCTCCTGGTTTCTATACTATTCCAGACGAGTTTTCTGTCCCATCTGCGTTCTTCCTCTACGTTTAGAGCCTCATTTTCAACATCTTCTAGATGAATTTTCTGTTCCATCTTCCTTTTTTCTTAGTACATCATCATTTTCATATTCCAGACGAATTTTTCTGCTCCATCTGAGTTTCTTTATACATCTTCGTTTTCTGTCATATTCCAGATGAATTTTTCTGCTTCATCTGCATTTCTTCTCTGCAACATCATCATTTTCAACATATTCCAGACGATTTTCTGTTCATCTGCCGTCGGCCCTCTCCGGCCGGGATGAAAGCCGGTCCACTGTTTGGGCTGTCGTCTCCTTAGATGACTGTAAGGCAGGTTCCGCGGACCAGGGCTCGCCCTCCGTACGTGAGTGTCGGCGAGACCAAAGACCGTCCTGTCTTACACCTTCCACAGTGGTGAATCCCTCCCTGGCTGGGCTCACCAGGGTTCGTTGTGTGGCGATCCATTCCACACTCCTTACTTCCTAAAGTAGAAAAATATAAAATCTTCTTAATCCTATACCAAGGGAGGACTTGAAAGAAGTGACGTGGTGTGTGGTGGGTTTCGTGCTGCCTTCATCAAGCTGCATTCATCACGCTGCTTTCATCATGCTGGTTCTTCTCTGCTCGTATGTACTGTGGTTGACGTCCGGCTGGCCATGGGTGGTACTGTGTGTGACATTTGACAGAGAAACAATCCTAAAGGGGTGATGGATTAGTTGGAAGTGCATTCGCAAAAAAAAAGTTTACTTTATACGATACGTCAATGTTTGGCAACTATCATTTCCGTCACGACAATGTTCTCATCAGGCTGGGTCGGGGAGTGAAGCTCTGCGCACTACACTGAATATCATTTATCACTGCGCGTCAAAGAGTACATCACAGATCATAATAGCATAAAAATACACTGAATGAAGCTCTGCATTCATCGCAATATTACGTTATATTAATCATCATCATCAACACACAGCTTACGGGACAAAAGACGGGGGATTAGTGTGGTCAAGCGAGGCGGGGCGGGTCAGAAGGACGTGAGGTCACACGAGCGGGGTGGGGCGAGGCGGGGCGGGCGGCACGGGGCGAGGCGAGGCTGGCCAGGCCCAGCCAGGCTGGTGCGTTGCGGGTGAGGTGGGGAGGAGCCGAGGCGTGGTTGATCGGGCCAGGCCGAGGCTTCGCGGGGCGGGGAGGGGCACGGAATGGAGGGGCGGGGCAGGGCGGGGCAGGGATGGGAGGAAGGGTAAGGAGAGTGAGGTAAGGATTAGGACAGGGAGGAGGATGTAGGTTAAAAGACATGTTAAGTTATAACAGTTAGTACAGACACCGCTTTCATCACTGAAACACAATGGCTACATTTAACACTGACCAACAATCAACCTGCACTTGGGCTACTGAGAATGCCACAGATAGCGGGTGACACTGAGGAATTACGTTAAGCACTGAACGTATTTCTATTAAAAATTCGCGCATACCACCACAAGAGACATTTACTTGAGCTCTAACGGTGACACACTAGGACACTTTTCACGCTACGACGCTACGACACAGGAATTACTTATTACACAATTGTAGACAATACTTAGACTGAATCAAATGAAGGATGAGACGAGCCAGGTGTTATGGCAAACCGAGGGAAGGCGTGAGTTACGTTAAGTACGCTGACACCATTGTAATGAGTAAGCGAGGAAGGCGTGGATTAACGTATATAGTTCGCTGTCACCAATATAATGAGACAAAACTCACAAGAAGAGAATTACATACATAAGTAGGAAGTATAGAGAGTAGGAATGTAAAGGTAGGAAACTTGGTAGCGTGGCCTGGATGTTATTTGCACAGCGTCACTACGCTTATCTTATCTCGTATGTCAATACACATATATCACTTCTTAAAGGGACAACTTGTTAAACACCTCTTCGATACAACTATTTATTAATTCACTCAATGACATGGACACATTAATATCACTATTATATCGGGGTACTAACACATTATGCTTTACGTTACTTGACACTGACTCTCGGACACACCTGAATGAATACACTTCCCACAGTAGGTAACTCACCCTAGGACGTTCTGACAAGACTCACGTGTACCCTGACGTAGGCCCAGTGAATGCTTGGCTGGGCTGCCTCCTATGAGAGGCTTCTGCTTAGCTGGGGTCTGGTCGGGAAGTCCCCTTCCCGACCTGGGGAGAGGGTGAGCTTGACTCTGAGAATCTCCAGAGTAATGAGCGTCTCCTCAGAATGTTCAAATGACAACCAGGATCAGAATGATAACCAGAATGGTAATGGAATATGGAACGCCCGTGGACGGGACTGTAGGGCCTTTATATGGGGTCGGCCCAGCCGGCTTCTGACCTCTAACAATTAACACTAAACTGGTTTGATCTGGATAATTGTGTGCAGGTGTGGTCCTGGCCAGGTGTCTTGGCTAGGTGTGGTTGTAGGTCACCGCCTCACGTCATTAGCGGGCGAGGTCAAGTCCCTTGGGTCGACCTGAGGTGTGTCAGCCCGGAATGCGGTGGTACCACGAGGTCTGTGGTGTACTCGCTGTTATATGTGACATAATTCTGGGCTGTAAGCTTTGGTCTGACAATCACTCATTACACTACAGTACAGTACAGCACAGTATAACACAGTACAACACAGTACAGTACAACACAGTACAGTACAGTACAGTACAGTACAGTACAGTACAGTACAGCACAGCACAGTACGCTACAGTACAGTACAGCACAGTACAACACAGTACAACACAACACAGTACAGTACAACACAGTACAGCACAGCACAGTACAGTACAGTATGGCACAGTACAACACAGTACAACACAACACAGTACAGTACCACACAGTACAGTACAGTACAGTACAGTACAGTACAGCACAGTACAGTACAGTATGGCACAGTACAACACAGTACAACACAACACAGTACAGTACAACACAGTACAGCACAGCACAGTACAGCACAGTACAGCACAGCACAGTACAGCACAGCACAGTACAACACAGTACAGCACAGCACAGTACAAAACAGTACAGCACAGTACAATACAGTACAATACAGTACAGTTGACTTTGTTGATTATTTCAGTTATTTGAACATTATATGTGCAGTAATATACCCGGGAGGGAGAAGCACACATATCCAGAGAGCTCATAAAGACATGGAAGAAATTATTGGCATCTTTGTGGAAGAATATTGACAGTAAAAACAGTGGACATACAGGTGTTACAGTAAAGTAATTATAATAAGTATTGTACAGTACAATGGCAGGCAACTGTTCATTCTAACCTTAAATTGGTGGTAGGAACCAGATCATTAAGATCAGAGTCCAAAATGTTATCAAAACTCTTGAAGGAATTTGGCCCAAATGAAAGCCCAAATCATGAGCATATCTATAGTAAAGTGGTGTTTGTGGGTAACAACTCATAGTCAAAGTTTTCTCTGTTAGAATCAGGGACAGAGGTGTCCCATACTCATACCTAATTTATGATGGAAAAACTAATTCAAAGAGAAAAAATAATTTAACGTTTGTCCAATTTTAACAAGTCGTATGAATACTTAACATGTAGAAGTATGTCCATTGTAGCTCCGGTGTTACTAATCCAGTATGTCATTCATAGGGACTCTGGTCAAGAATGACTCAAACTAACCTTTTGCTCTTACGTAGGTTTGACCATTTTAATTCACTTAATATGTCAGAAAGGTTGTAAGTGTTTGTAGCTTCACTCTTGTGCTCAACAACGCATCAGTGGTATTGTTTTAATAGTTCCATCTTTTAATGTGTCTTTGATGTCCAGTAATATTTGTGTTGGTAACAACAGGTGCAGGAGAGCATCAGGTTGGCCCTGGACACGATACCCACAGAGGCTGTTGCCACAGCTGCCCCCCTCCACCTGGGAGACTCAGCCTCCACCATCTTGGAGAAATTTGATGAAATCACTACAATCAAATTAACTGTAAGTTTAACATCTTAAGACCTTTTTCCCACTAAGATAAAAAATTGAAGTAATATTGATAGTAAATTATTATTGATATTATTATTATTACAGGTTGTACCTCTCTAGTCCGGCAACCTCGGGACCTGACCGGTGCCGGACCATGGAAATTCACCCTTTTCCTGGATAGATAGTGACTTGTGCTTATGCCTGGAAGCACTAGCACCACTTTCTCTGCGTCATGGTCTCTTTGAAGACATATTGAAGGGTTAAATGTCGTATAGTAGCTTCTCAAATTTCGCGAGTTTTTAATTCTTAACGTATTTTATTGGAACACACAAAAAAATAAATAAATAAAAATTTTGACGGCGGAAACTTGAATTTCGACGGGTTTGAACGGCCCGCCAACGTGCAGACGACGTGCATAATCGTGTAAACAGCGTCATTTCTCTTATGTACAAAAGATTCATTATTGTTTATTACTGAATGTCTTTTTTATTGAATTAATATTTATATGTGCAAAATGAGCCATACAATTCATTAATAATACGTAGAAAATTAAAACACATGAGGAAATGACACAGCATTGTTTTCGTTGATTACAAAACCAGTGACTGACTGGTTCTACATATAAAACTGAAGAAAATAAGACCTTGGGTCTAGCTGTAGTAAAATTAATATGGTTGTTTTGAGTAATGTTATTTAATGTTAATAAATGGAACAATAGAAGTAGCTAACGATAATGGTAAAGAAAAAAGAGAGATCGCATATGTAAGTGCGCACAATACAATTTATTAATAATACGTGGAATATTAGAGGAGACGAAACCAGTGACTGATTGGTTCTACATATAAAACTGAAGAAAATAAGACCCTGAGTTTAGCTGTAGTAAAATTAATGTAAAAAATGAATATGGTTGCTTGAAGTACCTGTAATGTTATTTAATGTTAATAAATGGAACAATATAAGTAGCTAACCATTAATGGTAAAAAAAATGTGAGACTGCTCGTATGTAAGTGCGCACATGTGAAAATATATCGTCATTACTCTACATAAGAATATGAAAGCAACACTTATTTACTGCTCATATATATTGAAGGGTTAAATGTTGTACTCTGTATAGACAAGCAGAGAGAGAGAGAGAGAGAGAGAGAGCAGCCGAACTGCCGGATGTAAACAAACCTTAATTTCCCGCGGCTTTGTTGTTGTTTTTTTACGGGATTAGCCCACCCGGGCATAGGTCACTGACCCACATTGGGGCCTGAGGGGCAAAAATTTAATACTCCTGTAATAATAATAATAATTCAGATAAGTAAAAAAAAAACAAAAAAAAAAAAGTGCCTATCTACCTAGTGGACAAACTAAAATCGTTCCGGACCACGGGAGTTTCCGGACCACAGAATGCCGGACTAGAGAGGTACAACCTGTATTAATATTTTTAATTATTATTATTATTATTATTATTATTATTTTTATTATTATTATTATTATTATTATTATTATTATTATTATTATTATTATTATTATTATTATTATTATTATTATTATTATTATTATTATTATTATTATTATTATTATTTTATACAATACATGATTTGAAGGAGCATGGTGGCTGAGTGGATACAGCATTTGTCTCCTGATCCAGGGGTCAGTGGTTTGATTCCTGGGCACCCCCTGTTCACCCAGCTGTAAATGGGTACCTTAAGTTTACAACTTGGGGAAGTGAATGGGGTGGAGTGCATTACCGGCCATGCTGCCTCCTTGTGTCCCGAAGGCTTAGTATACAGTGTGCTGTATCCACACTGTCCCTGCCTATGGGACCCACTTTCACATGATTTGAAGGACTATCCAGGTTTAGGCTCAGTAGAAAGAATCATTAACAGGTGTAGTTATAACTGTTCCTTTACCATCTGGACTAATGATCTGTCCCACATAGGAAAGGAGTCATACACAAATTAATTTAATAACGGCAAAATACAATAGATCCCACCTAATGTGCACGGTTACATTCCAACACACACCTTTTACCCAGACCGTGTTGACGTGTCCTCTCTGTGCAGCTCCGTCTTGACAGAGGTCTTAAGTCCATCCCTGTTGTTAATTCCATCAGTTCATCTTGTCCTGGGTCTACCAACGGGTCTTCTACCTCGTGGTTGTCAATCGCGTATGAGCTCGAGGTCTCTCTTCGGTGACGTTCTTCCCGTGTGACCGCACCGTCTTAGTTGGTTTCCTTCCACCTGGGTCACAGTAGGTTCTAGGCCTAAGGTATTTCTTATGCTGGTGTTTCTAATTCTCTCTTTTAGTCACTCCCACAATAAGTGTGATGACCCACATTTCTGCAGCTTCTATTTTACTATTTAATTTTTTGTATAATACCCAAGTCTCGCTTCCGTGTAAAAGTGTTGTTTGAGAACGGTGTTGTAGATGTGGACTTTTACTCATATTTGAGTCTTTGAAGAGTGGATAGAGAGTGCCAACATTCTTCCTGAATTACAGTACAGTAGTTAGGGTTTTTTCATTATCTTTTAACTGCTTTAATTTTTTATGTAAAATATTTTGGTTTTCTTGTCAATGAGGAACCCTATATTTCCCATATGTTATGGTATTCAATATACAAATAGGCACCCAATGAATGGTTTTCAAGGAACCTAACCCATTGGTATAGTGAGGTAAATCTGTACTCGCCGTCTGGGCCACATTGTCCGCGTGAGTGAATGTCTCAGTCATTCCATCTCTTTGTCCATCTTCTCTAATTAATTGGACCACATACAGTAGATGACAAAGAGGGTCGGAGACAGGACGCTTCCCCGTCCGACGCCACAATTTGTGTCCAGACAGTTCTCTCCTCCAGTGACAGTACAGGTAAACCTCCAGATACGATGGGATTAGTTTCCTGAAAAACCCATTGCTGGGTGAATTATATTTTTCTATGTCAAATCAGTGATATTTTATAAGGAAACAATATGTACGTAGTAGGTAGTAGGCAGCTACCAAACAGGGAGGTACTACCTTCTGGGAAGATATTGGAAGCATAATGTGTTGTCTAATG
>NW_024723067.1:0-67551 GCF_018991925.1 Homarus americanus | reverse complement strand
ATTACGTATTGCTTAAAACAATGGGGTGTAAAACAACAGACGTAAACAACGGCAAATAAATGAAATGTAAAACAAAGGTGTAAAACAAGTATGTAAATAAATGTGATGCAAACAATGAATATGCAAAGAATGGGAGATGCAAAATGGAGTGTAGGAAATGGGAGATGTAAAAGGGATGTAGACAATGGGATGTAAAATAATGAAAATAACCACATACACTTAAGATGAGTAAAGGGGGTAGGAGGGAGGGTGGACAATACTGTTTTGTGGTAGTGGGTAGAGAGGGAGTGACAATACTGTTTTGTGGGTAGAGACAACACTGTGGTGGGTAGGAGAGGTGGAGATGCAACAATGTGGGTAGGGAGGAGGGTGGAGGCTTACTGTTTTGTGTGGGTAGAGGGAGGGAGGATGACACTGCCTTGTGGTGGAGGACAACACTGTCTTGTGGTGGGTGGTGGAGGGAGGAGGACAACACTGCCTGTGTGGTGGGTGCAGAGACATACAGCCTGCTCTGGTGGGGTAGGGGAGGAGGAGGACACTGTCTTTGTGTGGTGGGGGAGAAAGGGAGGATACCACTGCTCGTGTGTGTGGTGGGTAGAGACAACACTGTTTTGTGTGGGGGAGGGAGAGGTGGGATAATACTATTTTGTGGTGGGTAGGGAGGGAGGTGATGTGGTGGGGAGGATCATACTGTTTTGTGGTGGGTAGGAGTATACTGTTTTGTGTGTGTAGGATTGGGGTGGGGGAGGAGGACAATGCTTGTGTGTGTGGGTAGGGGTGGATAATACTGTTTTGTGGGTAGGAGGGAGGGAGGACAATACTGTTTTGTGGTGGGTAGGAGGACAACAATGTTTGTGTGGGTAGGAGGGGGGGAGGAGCAATGTTTTGTGGTGGGTAGGAGGGGGGGTGGATAACACTGTTTGTGGTGGGTGGGGGTGTGTTTTGGGGTGGTGGGAGGAGGATACACTGCCTGTGTGGTGGGTAGGAGGACAACACTGCCTGTGTGGTGGGTAGGAGGGAGGAGGACAACATGCCCTGTGTGGTGGGTAGGATGACAATACTGTCGGTGGTGGGTAGGGAGGAGGAGGACAACACTGTTTTGTGTGTGGTGGGTGGAGTAGGGGAGGACAACACTGTGTGGTGGGTAGGAGGACAACACTGTTTTGTGTGGTGGTGAGGGAGTGGTGGATAAACTATTTTGTGTGGTGGTAGGGAGGAGGTGATAACACGGCCTGTGTTGTAGGGGGAGGAGATTACACTGTTTTGTGTGGGTAGGAGGACAACACTGCCTGTGTGGTGGGTAGGAGAGAGGGGTGGACAACACTGTTTGTAGGGTAGAGGATGTCATACTGTGTGTGGTGTGTGGGTAGGGGAGAGGGAAAACACTGTCTGTGTGTGTGGGTAGGAGGACAACACTGTCTTGTGTGGTGGGTAGAGACACTGTCTTGTAGGGTAGGGGAGTGGATGGACAACACTGCTCTGTGTGTGGCAGGGCAGAGTGACAACACTGTCTGTGTGTGTGGTGCAGGAGAGGGAGGACAACACTGCTTGTGTGGTGGGTGGAGAATGGGAGACACACTGTGTGTGTAAAGAGGAGGACAACAGTGTGTGTGGGTAGGGAGGACAACACTGTGTGTGGTGGGTAGGGAGGGAGGGGACAACACTGCTTGTGTGGTGGTAGGAGGGATGGGCTTGTGGTGGGGGGAGGACAACACTGTTTTGTGGTGGGTGGGGAGGAGGCCACTGTGGGTGGGGTAGGGAGGGAGGGAGATGTCATTGTTTTGTGGTGGTAGAGACACAATGTGTGTGTGGGTAGGGAGGAGGAGGACAACACTGTTTTGTGTGTAGGGGGAGGAGGACAACACTGCCTTTGTGTGGGGGCAGAGGGAGGGACAACACTGCCTGTGGGGTAGAGGACAACACTGCCTTGTGGTGGGTAGGGAGGGAGGAGAATACACTGTTTTGTGGTGTGGGTAGGAGGACAACACTGTCTTGTGTGTGGTAGGGGACAACACTGTCTTGTGTGGTGGGAGGAGGACAACACTGTCTGTGGTGGGTAGGAGGGAGGAGAAAACACTGTGTGGTGGGTAAGGACAACACTGTCTGTGTGTGGTGGGTGGGGGACAACATGCTCTGGTGGTGGGTAGGAGGGAGGGAGAGATCACTGTTTTGTGTGGTGGGGTGGAGGACAACACTGTCTTGTGTGGTGGGTAGGAGGACAACACTGCCTTGTGGGGGAGGGAGGTGACAACACTGTGTGTGGTAGAGGGGAGTGGAGGACAACACTGTTTTGTGTGGGAGGAGGGGAGGAGGACAACACTGTTTGTGTGTGGGGTAGGGAGGTGGACAACACTGCTTTTGTGGGTGGGTAGGAGGAGGTGGACAACACTGTTTTGTTAGTGGGTAGGGGGGAGGGAGGACAACACTGGGAAGGAGGGAGAGGATGTCCTGTGGTGGAGGAGGGAGGAGGACAACACTGTTTTGTGTGGTGGGTATGATAACACTGCCTTGTGGTGGGTAGAGGGAGGAGGACAACACTGTCTCTGTGTGGTGGGTAGAGGAGGAGACAACACTGCCTGTGTGGTGGGCAAGGACAACACTGCCTGTGTGTGGTGGGTAGGGAGGGAGGTGACAACACTGTCTTGTGTGGTGGGTAGGAGGGAGGAGGACAACACTGCTCTGTGGTGGGTAAGGACAACACTGTCTTGTGGTGGGTAGGAGAATGGGAGTGACAATACTGTTTTGTGTGTGGTGTAGAGGACGGAGGACAACATGTTTTATGTAGTGGGTAGGAGGGACGAGGACAACATTTTGTGGTGGCAGAGAAAGGAGTGACAACAATGTTTGTGTGGTGGGTGGGGACAAATTTGTGTGTGGTGGTAGACAACACTGTTTTGGTGTGGGTTGTAGGGAGGAGGACAACACTGGTTTGTGTAGGGGGAGACAACACTGTTTTGTGTAGGTAGAGACAACACTGTTTTGTGTGGTAGGTAGGAGGACACACTATCTTGTGGTGTGTGGGGAGGAGGACATCGTCTTGTGGTGTGAGGAGGACAACACTGTTGTGCAGGAGGAGGAGGACAACACTGTCTTGTGTGTGGTGGGTGCAGGAGGGAGGAGATAACACTGTCTTGGTGGTGGGGTAGGAGACAACACGCTTTGTGTGGTGGGTAGGAGGACAACACTGTCTTGTGTGCTGGGTGCAAGCATCACACTGCTTGTGTGGTGGGTAGGAGGGGACAATGTTTTGTGTGTGGGGAGGGGGAGAGGACAATACTGTTTGTGTGGTGGGTAGGAGGACAATACTGTTTTGTGTGGTAGAGGACAAAACTGTTTTGGTGTGGTGGGTAGGAGGGAGGGTGATAACACTGTTTTGTGTGGTGGGTAGGGGGGAGAGAGAGGACAACACTGTTTTGTGTGGTGGGTAGGAGGACACACTGTTTTGTAAGTACAGGAAGACAACACTGTTTTGTGGTGGGTAGGGAGGACAACACTGTTTGTGGGGAGAGAGGACATACTGTCTTTGTGGTGGGTAGGAGGACACTGTCTTGTGTAGTGGGTAGGAGGGAGGGTGGACAACACTGTCTGTGTTAGTGGGTAGGAGGACAACACTGCTTTGTGTGGTGGTAGGGGACAACACTGTTGTGTGGTGGGTAGGAGGGAGGTGGACAACACTGCTGTGTGTGTAGGAGGACAACACTGTGTGGTGGGTGGGAGGAGGACAACACTGCCTGTGTGGTGGGTAGGGAGGAGGTGATAACATTGCTCTGTGGTGGGGTAGGAGGAGGTGGGATACTGTGGTGTGGTGGGAGGGAGGGGTGGACACTGCCTTTGTGTGGTGGGAGGGGAGGGTGGATAACACTGTTTTGTGGTGGGTAGAGGAGGGTGGACAACACTGTGTGGGGTAGGAGGGAGGGGAGGACACACTGCCTTTGTGGTGGGTAGAGGAGGTAACACTGTTTTTGTGGGGTAGGGGAGGGAGAGGACAACACTGCCTTGTGTGGTGGGTAGGAGGGAGGAGGATAACTGTTTTGTGTTGTGGGTAGGAGGAGGACAACATTGTTTGTGTGGTGGGTAGGAGGGAGGACAACACTGTCTTGTGGTGGGTAGGAGGGAGGTGGACAACACTGTTTTGTGTGTGGTGGAGTGGAGGGTGATAACACTGTCTGTGTGGTGGGTAGGAGGTGACAACACTGTCTGTGTGGTGGGTAGGAGGGAGGATGACAACACTGCCTGTGTGGTGGGTAGGAGGAGAGGACAACACTGTCTTGTGGTGGGTAAAAACTGTTTGGTGTGTGGGTAGGAGAAGGTGGACAATACTGTTTTGTGTGGTGGTAGAGGGGAGGAGGACAACACTGTTTTGTGTGGGTGGGAGGGAGGGTGGACAACATTTGTGGTGGGTAGGAGGGAGGTGGGACAACACTGTTTTGTGGTGGGTAGAGGAGGGGAGGGACAACATTTTGTGGGGGAGGAGAGACAATACTGTTTTGTGTAGGGGGGGGGTGTGTGGTGGGTAAGGGGGACAACATTTTGTGGTGGGTAGAGGGAGGTGACACTCAGTGGTAGGTAGGAGGATAACACTGTTTTGTGTGGTGGGTAGAGGGAGGGAGGATGCCTGTCTTGTGGGTAGGAGGGAGGAGGACAACACTGGTTGTAGTGGGGGAGGGAGGATGTGGTGGTGGCGACAAACATGCACGGTGTGGTGAGTACACACTGTTGTGGTGGCAGGGGAGGAGAGGAGGCTGTTTGTGGTGTGGTGGGGGAGAGGGAGGACAACACTGCTTGTGTGGTGGGTAGGAGGACAACACTGCTTTGTGTGGGTGGGTAGGAGGACAATACTGTTTGTGTGGTGGGTAGGGGAGGGTGACAATACTGTTTTGTAGGGTAGAGTATAACACTGTTTTGTGTGGTGGGGAGGGGACACCATTGTGGTGGTGGGAGGAAGGAGGACATACTGTAGTGGGGAGGTGTAGTGGGCAGAGGACAACACTGTTTTGTGGTGGGGTAGGAGGGAGGTGGATAACACTGTTTTGTGTGGTGGGGAGGACACTGTCTGTGTGGTGGTGGGGGAGGAGGACAACACTGCCTTTGTGTGGTGGGTAGGACAACACTGCTTGTGTGGTGGGTAGGGGACAACACTGTCTCTTGTGGTGGGTAGGAGGAGGAGGACAACACTGGCCTTTGTGTGTGGTGGGGAGGAGGACAACACTGTCTTGTGTGTGGTGGGTAGGAGGACACACTGCTTTGTGTGGTGGGTAGGGACAACACTGTCTTGTGTGGTGGTCGGAGGGAGGGACAACACTTTGTGGTAGGAGGGGGGGAGGACACACAGCCTGTGGGTAGGAGGGAGGGAGGATACTGTGGTGGGTAGAGGACAATGTGGGTAGGAGGGAGGAGGACAATACTGTTTTGTGTGGTGGGTAGAGGCACACTGTTGTGGTGGGTAGAGGACAATACTGTTTGTGTGGTGGGGTAGGAGGGAGGGAGGACAACACTGTTTGTGTGGTGTGTGGGGAGGAGGTGGACAAATACTGTTTTGTGGGTGGGAGGAGGTGACAACACTGTTTGTGTGGTGGGTAGGAGGAGGGAGGACACTGTTTTGTGGTGGGGGGAGGGGGGTAGGAGGGAGGGAGGATAACACGTTTGTGGTGGGCAGGAGGAGAGAGTGGACAACACTGTGGTGGGTAGGAGAGGGAGGGGTGACAACACTGTCTTGTGTGTGGGGTGGAGGACAACACTGTGGTGGGTGAGTGAGAGGGAGAACAATTTTGTTTGGTGGGAGGAGGGAGGGGGACAACATGTCTTGTGGGTGGGTAGGAGGGAGGAGACAACAGCTAGTGGTGGGTAGGAGGAGGTGGATACTGTTTTGTGGGGGTAGGGGAGGGAGGTGAGACAACACTACTGTGTGGTGGGTAGGGGAGGGAGGATTACACTGTTTTGTGTGGTGTAGAGGACAATACTGTTTGTGGGTAGGGAGGGGAGAGGTAACATGTTTTGTGTGGTGGGTAGGAGGATAACAGTACAAGTCTGTGGGTAGGGGGAGGGAGGACAACACTGCTTTGTGTGGTGGGTAGGGAGGACAACACTGCTTTGTGTGGGTGGGAGGACAACACTGTTTTGTGGGTGGGTAGGGGGAGGAGGACAACACTGTTTTGTGTGGTGGGAAGATGACAACACTGTTTTGTGTGTAGGAGGGAGGAGGATCAACACTGTTTTGTGGTGGGGTGAAGGGAGACCACTGTGTGTGGTGTGGGTAGGGAGGAGGAGGACAACCTGTGTGTCAACACTGTTTGTGTGGTGGGTAGAGGAGGGCAACACTGTTTTGTGGAGGACAACACTGCCTTGTGGTGGTGGTAGGGAGACAACACTGCCTGTGTGGTGGGTAGGGAGGGAGGAGGACAACACTGTTTGTGTGGTGGGTAGGGAGGGGAGGACAATACTGTTTTGTGGGTAGAGGGTGACAATACTGTTTTGGTGGTGGGTGGGGAGGGGAGGAGGATAACACTGTGTGTAGAGGACACATGTTTGTAGGGTAGGAGGGAGGATAACATCAGAGTAGGAGGACAACTTCTTGTGGTGGGTAGGGGACAACACTGCCTGTGTGGTGGGAGGACAACACTGCTCTGTGGTGGGTAGGAGGAGGATGGAAGCCTGGCCTGTGGTGGCATGGACACTGTCTGTGTGGTGGTGACAACACTGTCTTGTGTGGTGGGTAGGAGGAGCAACATTGCCTAGGAGGACACTGTGTGGTGGAGGAGGTGACACTGTTTTGTGTGGGGTAGGAGGGAGGAGACACACTGTTTTGTGGGAAGGAGGAGGAGGATAATACTGTTTGTAGGGAGGGAGGGGTGGATAACACTGTGGTGGGTAGGAGGGAGGTGGGACAAGTCTGTGGGTGAGGGAGGAGACACTGTTTTGAAGAGGGAGGAGGACAACACTGTCTTGTGTGGGGGAGGAGAGGACAATACTGCCTTGTGGTGGGTGACTGTCTTGTGGTGGGTAGGAGGGAGGGGTGATGGGACCTGCTCTGGTGGGTGGAGGAGGAGACACACGTTTTGTGTGGTGGAGGAGGAGACAACATTGTGTAGGGTATGAACACTGTTTGTGGTGTGGGAGGAGGAGGTGGACAACACTGTTTGTGTGGTGGGTAGGAGAGAGATGACACTGTTTGTGTGTGTGTGTGGGGGACAACACTGTTTTGTGTGTAGGAGAAAGGGAGGACAACACTGTTTTGTGGTGGGGTAGAGGACGGAGGACAACACTGTTTTGCAGGGGTAGAGACGGAGGACAACACTGCCTGTGTGGGTAGGAGGAGGGTGATGACAACACTTTGTGGTGGGGTAGGAAGGGAGGACACAATGTTTTGTGGTGGGTGAGGGACAATACTGTGGTGGGTAGGGGACAACACTGTTTTGTGGGTTGTAGAGGAGACAACACTGTTTTGTGTGGTGGTAGGGATAACACTGCTTGTGGTGGGTAGGAGGACAATACTGTTTTGTGTGGTAGGTAGGGAGGATACACTATGTTGTGTGGTGGGTGTAGGGAGGAGGACAACACTTTTGTGGTGGGTAGATGACAAGATACTCAGTGGTGGTAGGAGGGAGGAGAGACAACACTGTCTTGTGGTGGTAGGAGGGAGTGAGTGGGTTTTGTGGTGGGGAGGACAACACTGTTTTGTGGTCGGCAGGAGGACAACTGTGTATTGCAGAAGACATACTGTTTGTGGTGGGTAGGAGGACAACACTGTTTTGTGGGGGAGGGGAGAGGACAAGCTGTGTGGTAGAGAGAACACTGTCGGAGAGTATAACACTGTTTTGTGGGTAGGAGAGGAACACTGTGTGGTGGGGAGGGGAGAGAGGATAATACTGTTTTGTGGTGGGTAGGAGGACAATACTGTGTAGAAGACAAATACTGTGTGGTGGGTAGGAGGATAACACTGTTTTGTGTGGGGAGGGAGAGAGGATGTTGTTTGTGGTGGGTAGGAGGACAACACTGTTTTGTAGTGGGGGAGGGAGGTGGAGGACACTGCCCGTGCAGGGCAGGAGGACAACACTGGTGTGGTGAGGACACACTGTGTGGTGGCAGGAGGGGAGGTGACACTGTCTGTGGGGTAGGAGGGAGGTGGACACATGTGGTGGGTAGGGAGGAGGGGATAACATGCCTGTGTGTGGTAGAGGGAGGTGATACTGTTTTGTGGTGGGTAGGAGGAGGTAGCAATACTGTTTTGTGGGGAGGGAGGTGACAACATTGCCTTGTGGGGAGGAGGAGAGGCCACTGTTTTGTGTGTGGGTAGGAGGAGGGGTGGATAACACTGTGGTGGGTAGGAGGGAGGAGGACAATACTGTTTTGTGGGTAGGAGGAGGGAGGATAACACTGCTTTGTGGTGGGTAGAGGGAGGTGGATAACACTGTCTTGTGTGTGGGCAGGAGGAGGTGGATAACATTGTCCTGTGTGGTGGTTGCAGGAGGAGGGTGGACAACACTGTCTGTGGTGGGCAGGAGGGAGGGTGGACGTAACACTGTGTGGAGGGGAGGACAACTGCCTGTGGTAGAGGAGGAGGACAACACTGTTTGTGGTGGGGTAGGAGGAGGGAGGACAACACTGCCTGTGTGGTGGGTAGGAGGAGGTGGACAACACTGTTTGTGGTGGGTTGTGAGGGAGGTGGACAACACTGCTCTGGTGGGTGGGAGGGAGGAGGACACACTGTGGTGGGTAGGGAGGGAGGTGACAACACTGTTTGTGGTGGGGTAGGAGGAGGTGGGACAACACTGTCTGTGGTAGGTAGAGGAGGGAGGACAACACTGTTTGTGTGGTGTGGGCATGAGACAACACATCTCTGTGGTGGGTAGAGGGAGAGGGCAACACTGCCTGTGGGTGGGAGGACACACGTTTTGTGGTGGGTAGGGAGGGAGGAGGACAACACTGTTTTGTGGTGGTAGGAGGGAGGAGGACACACTGTTTTGTGTGGTAGGAGAAAGGGGAGACAACACTGCTTGTGGGTAAGGACACTGCTGGTGGTGGGTAAGGACAATACGTCTGTGTGTGGCAGGAGGAGGAGGAACACTGCTTGTGTGGTGGGGGAGGAGGACAACACTGTTTTGTGTGGTGGGGTAGGAGCATACTGCCTGTGTGGAGGGGAGGAGACACTGTCTGTGTGTGGGAGAAAGGAGGACAATGGTGGTGGGAGGGAGGACAACACTGTGTAGTGTAGAGGACAACACTGCCTTTGTGTGGTGGGTAGGGAGGGAGGTGGATAATACTGTTTGTGGTGGGTAGGAGGACAACACGTTTTGTGGGTGGGTAGGAGGGAGGGAGGACACACTGTTTTGTGTGGTGTGGGGACAAACACTTTTGTGGTGGGTAGGGGAGACAACACTGTTTTGTGGTGGGTAGGGAGGGAGGGAGGACAACATCAGTGGTGGTGGGTAGGAGGACAACACTGCTCTGTGGTGGGTAGGAGGACAACACTGTCTGTGTGGTGGGTAGGGGACAACACCTGTGGTGTGTGGAGGAGGGAGTGATAACCTGGTTCTGTGTAGTGGGTAGAGGGGAGGAGGATAACACTGCCTGGTGGTGGGAGGATGCTTTGTGTGGGTAGGAGGACAACACTGTTTTGTGGTGGGGTGGAGGGGAGGACACTGTTTTGTGTGGTGGGTAGGAGGACAATACTGTTTGTGTGGTGGGTAGAGGACAACACTGTTTTGTGGTGGTAGGGAGGGAGGAGGACAACAATGTCTGTGTGTGGGTAGAGGAGGATTACACGCCTTGTGGTGGGTAGGAGGGAGGGATAACACTGTTTTGTGTGGTGGGTAGAGGGAGGGTGGACACTGTTTTGTGGTGGGTAGGGGAGGAGGGACACACTGCTTTGTGGGTAGGGGGAGTGAGATAACACTGTTTTGTGGTGGGTAGAGGGAGGTGGGATACTGTTTTGTGTGGGTAGGGAGGGAGGGGATAACATCGTCTTGTGGTGGGTAGGAGGGAGGAGGATAACACTGTTTTGTGTGGTGGGTAGGAGGAGGAGGATAACACTGTCTTGTGTGGGGTAGGAGGGAGGAGGATAACACTGTCTTGTGTGGTGGCAGAGGAGGAGGACAACACTGCCTGTGGTGGGTAGAGGGAGGTGAAACACTGCCTGTGGTGGGTAGGAGGGAGGGGGGATAACACTGTCTTGTGTGGTGGGTAGAGGAGGGAGACACACTGTCAGGTAGAGGAGGAGGACAACACTGTTTTGTGTGGTGGGTAGAGGGAGGAGGACAACATTGCTGTAGGTAGGAGGAGGGACAACACTGTTTTGTGGTGGGTAGGGAGGGTGGACATTGTGTGGTGGGTGGGAGAGGAGGACAACACTGTTTGTGTGGTGGGTAGAGGGAGGTGATACTGTGGGTGGGTAGAGGAGGTGGGATAACACTGTTTGTGGTGGGTAGGAGGAGGAGAGACAATACTGTGTGTGGGTAAGGGACACACGTTTTGTGTTGGGTAGGAGGGAGGAGGATAACACTGTTTTGTGGTGGGTGGAGGACAATACTGTCTGTGGGTAGGAGGAGGAGGATAACACTGTTCCTGGGGTGGCAGGAGGGAGGGAGGAGAACACTGCAGTGGGAGGAAGGGGAGTGACAACACTGGTGTGGTGGGTGTGTGTGTGGAGAGTGACACACTGTTTGTGTGTGGAGGGAGTGAGAGGACAATACTGTTTTGTGTGTGGGGGAGACATGGGTGGGGGTAGGACACTGTTTTGTGGTGTGTAGGGAGGGAGGGGAGGACAATACTGTTTTGTGTGGTGGGTGAGAAAGGAGACAATGTTTTGTGGTGGGTGGAGGAGGAGGACAAATACTGTTTTGTAGGTGGTAGGAGACAATACTGTGTGGTGGGAGAGGAGGATAACACGTTTTGTGTGGTGTGGGGAGAGGATAACACTGTTTTGTGGTGGGTAGTGAGGAGGAGACAATACTGTTTGTGGTGGGTAAGTGACTACTGTCTTGTGTGGTGGGTAGGGGATAACACTGTCTTGTGGTGGGTAGGAGGAGGAGGACAACACTGCCCTGTGTGTGGTGGCAGGAGGACACTGTCTTGTGTGGTGGGTAGGAGAACACTGTTTTGTGGTGGGTAGACAACACTGTTTTGTGTGTGGTGGGTGGAGGGAGGGACAACACTGTTTTGTGTGTGGGTAGAGGGAGGAGACAACACTGTTTGTGGTAGGAGAGGACAATACTGTTTGTGGTGGGAGGGAGGGGACAAATTGTGGGGAGGGGAGGGAGGACAACACTGTTTGTGGGTAGAGGACAACATTGTTTTGTGGTGGGAGACAACATTGTGTGGGTAGAGAGGAGGACAACACTGTCTTGTGTGTGGGTAGTGAGAGGGGACAACACTGTCTTGTGGTGGGTAGGAGGAGGGGGATAACATCTGGTGGTGGTAGGAGGGAGGGATAACATGGTGGTGGGTAGAGGGGAGGATAACACGTTTTGTGTGGGGAGAGGGAGGAGGACAACACTGTCTGGTGTGGTGGGTAGGAGGAGGAGGACAACACTGCTCTGGTGGTGGGTAGGAGGGAGGTGATAACACGTCTTGTGTGGTGGGTAGGGAGGGAGGAGGACAACACTGTCTTGTGTGGTGGGTAGGAGGAGGAGGATAACACGTCTGTGTGGTGGTAGGGAGGGAGGACAACACTGTCTTGTGGTGTGGGTAGAGGAGGAGAACACTGTTTTGTGGTGGGTAGGAGGGAGGTGGGACACTGTTGTGGTGGGTAGGAGGGAGAGGACAACACTGTTTTGTGGGGTAGGAGGGAGGGTGATACACTGCCTTGTGTGGTGGGTGGAGGGGAGGAGGACAACACGTTTTGTGGGTAGAGGGAGGGGAGGACAATACTACTGTGGTGGGTAGTGGGAGGGTAGATAACACGTTTGTGTGGTGGTAGGAGGAGAGGGTAGACAACACTGTGTGGTGGGTAGGAGGAGGAGGACACTGTTTTGTGTGGTGGGTAGGAGGGAGGTGGACACTGTGGTGGTGGGAGGGGGGACAACACTGCCTGTGGTGGGAGAGGAGGGGAGGACAACACTGTCCTGTGTGGTGGAGGAGGAGGAGACAACACTGCTTGGTGGTGGGTAGGAGAGGAGGAGGACAACACTGTCTTGTGGTGGGTATGATACCACTGCCTGTGTGGTGGGTAAGGACAACACTGCTCTGTGGTGGGTAGGAGGAGGTGGACAACACTGCTTGGTGGTGGGTAGGAGACAATACTGTTTGTGTGGTGGGTAGGGAGAGGAGACAACACTGTCCTGGTGGGTAGGAGGGGAGGACAACACTGTTGTAGTGGGTAGAGAAAGGAGGACAACACTGTTTTGTGTGGTGGGTGACAAATGTTTTGTGTGGTGGGTAAGGACAATACTGTCTGGTGGGTGGGAGAGAGGAGGACAACACTGCCTGTGTGGTGGGTAGGGTAGGGGGAGGACAATGTTTTGGTGGTGGGTAGGAGGACAACACTGTTTTGTGTGGTGGGTAGGAGGAAACATTGCTTTGTGTGGGTAGGGGAGGAGGACAACACTGTTTTGTGTGGTGGTAGAGGACAACACTGTTTTGTGTGGTGGGGGGAGGAGGACAACACTGTCTGTGGTGGGTGGGAGAGAGGAGGACAACACTGTCTTGTGTGTGGTGGGTAGGGAAGAGGAGGACAACACTGTCTTGTGTGGTGGGCAGGAGGACAACACTGTGTGTGTGGGAGAGGGAGTGGCAGGACACGTTTTGTGGTGGGTAGGAGGACAAAACTGTTTTGTGGTGGGGTAGGAGGGAGGAGGACAACACTGTCTTGTGTGGTGGGTAGGGACAGGGAGGGGATAAATACTGTTTTGTGGTGGGTAGGAGGAGGAGGACAACATGTTTTGTGTGGTGGGTAGAGGACAACACTGTTTGTGGTGGGTAGGAGGACAACACTGTTTTGTGGTGGGTGGGGACACTGTTTTGTGGTGGGTGGGAGGAGGGGTGGACAACACTGTTTTGTGGGTAGGAGGAGGACAACACTGTTTTGTGGTGGGTAGGAGGAGGGAGGACACTGTCTGTGTGGTGGGTAGGAGGGAGGTGGAGGACAATGTCTTGTGTGGTGGGGAGTGGAGGACACTGCCTGTGTGGGAGGATGACACACTGTGTGTGGTGGGCAGGAGAGGAGGACAACTGTCTTGTGTGGTGGGTAGGAGACAACACTGTCTGTGTGGTGGAGGAGGACAACACGCCCTGTGTGGTGGGAGGGAGGGATAACACTGTCTTGTGTGGTGGGGTGAGGACAACACTGCCTGTGTGGCGGGTAGAGTGAGGAGAATAACACTTTGTGTGGTGGGTAGGAGGGAGGAGGACAATACTGCCTTGTGTGGGTAGGAGGACAAACACTGTTTGTGTGGTGGGGTAGGAGTGAGGGAGAATAACACGTTTGTGTGGTGGGTAGGAGGACAACACTGTTTTGTGTGGTGGGTAGGAGGACACACGTTTGTGTGGTGGGGAGGACAACACTGTTTTGGTGGTGGGTAGAGGACAACACTGTCTTGTGTGGTAGAGGAGGAGGGACAACACTGTTTGTGTGGTGGGTAGGGAGGGAGAGGACAATACTGTGGTGTGGGTAGGAGGGAGGACAACACTGTCTTTGTGGTGGGTAGGAGGACAACACTGTCTTGTGGTGGGTAGGAGGACAACACTGTCTTGTGGTGGCAGGGAGGGAGGACAACACTGCCTGTGGTGGGTAGAGTGACAACACTGCTTGTGTGGTGGGTAGGAGGAGGGAGGACACTGCTTTGTGGTGGGTGGCAGGGGGGGTAGGAAGGAGACACTGTTGTGTGGTGGGTAGGAGGACAACATTGCTTGTGGTGGGAGGAGGACAACACGTTTGTGGGTGGGTAGGAGGAAGGAGGACAATACTGTTTTGTGGTGGGTAAGGACAACATTGTTTGTGGTGGGTAGGGAGGAGGGGACACTGTTTTGTGTGTGGTGGGTGAGGCACTGTTTTGTGGTGGGTAGAGGGAGGGAGGATAACATTTTGTGGTGGGTAAGGACAATACTGTCTTGTGTGGTGGGTAGGAGGAGGAGGACATACTGTTTTGTGGTGGTGACAACACTGTCTTTGTGGTGGGTGGAGGAGGCAGGACAACTGTCTCGTGTGTTGGGAGAGGGGAGGTGATAACTGTCTGTGTGGTGGTAAGGACAACACTGTTTTGTGGGTAGGAGGAGGAGACAACACTGTTCTGTGTGGGTAAGTGAGGAGAATAACACTCTTGTGTGGGTGTGGATGGGACACTGTTTTGTTGGTGGGGTAAGGGGAGGCACTGTCTGGGGTAAGGGGACAACACTGTTTTGTGGCAGGTAGAGGGAGGGGAGAACAACACTGTTGTGTGGTGACACACTGCCTGTGGCAGGTAGGAGGAGAAGGATAATGTGTGGTGGAGCAAAACTGTTTTGTGTGGTGGGTAGGGAGGGAGGGGGGGACACACTGCTTTGTGGTGGGTAGAGGAGAGGCTAATCTGTTTTGTGGTGGGTAGGAGGGAGGAGGACATTACTGTCTTGTGGTGGGTAAGTGACAAATCGTTTTGTGGTGGGTAGGAGGGAGTGAAGGATACACTGTTTTGTGTGTGGGTGACAACACTGTCTTGTGTGGGTAGATGGAGGAGGAGAGCAATTGGTCTGTGTGGTGGAGTAGGGGAGGGAGGGACAACACTGTCTTGTGGTGGGTAAGGGACAACACTGTGTGGTGGGGTAAGGAGGAAGGATACTGTGTTGTGGTGTGTGGACAACACTGTCTTGTGGTGGGGTGGGTAGGAGGAAGGACAACACTGTTTTGTGTGGTGGGTGGGTGACACTGGTGTAGGGAGGAGAAGGACAATACTGTTTTGTGGTGGGAGGGGATAACACCAGGTGGGGTAGGGAGGAGGAAGGACAACACGGCTTGTGTGGTGTGAGAGGACAAGTCAGGTGGAGAGAGGATAACACTGTTTTGTGGTGGGGGAGGGAGGGAGATAACATCTGTGTTGGTTGTGGGGTAGGAGGGCAACACTGTTTTGTGTGGTGGGAGAAGGATACTCGTGTGTGTGGTAGGAGGATAACACTGTCTTGTGTGTGGTGGGTAGGAGGGGAGGAGGATAACACTGTCTGTGTGTGGTGGGTGGGAGGATAACACTGTCTCTGTGTGGTGGGTGAGGATAACACTGTCTGTGTGGTGGGTAGAGGAGGGAGGATACTGCTCTGTGTGGTGGGTAAGAGGGGACAACACTGCCTGTGTGGTGTGGTAGGAGGGAGGAGGACAACACTGCTTTGTGGTGGGGTGAGGGGGAGGATACTGTTTTGTGGGTGGGGAGGAGGGGAGGACAATGTTTTGTGTGGTGGGTGAGGGGACAATACTGTTCTGGGGTAGGAGGAGGAGAATACTGTTTTGTGTGGGTGGGAGGAGTGACACTGTGGTGGGAGGATACACTGTCTGTGGTGGGTAGGGAGGGTTGTGGTGGTAGAGAGGATGACACTGCCTGTCGTGGGTGAGAGGGAGGGAGACAATACTGTCTTGTGGTGGGTAGGAGGAGGAACACTGTTCTGTGTGGTGGGTAGGGGTGACAACACTGTCTTGTGTGGTGGGCAGGAGGAGGATGACACACTGTCTTGTGTGTGGTGGGCAGAGGATAACACTGTCTGTGTGGGGAGGATATGTTTTGTGGTGGGTAGGGATAACACTGTCTGTGGGTAGGGAGGGAGGGAGGATAACACTGTTTTGTGGTGGGTAGGAGGACAACATTGTTTTGTGGTGGGTAGAGGGAGAGGTGATAACACTGTTTGTGGGTGGGAGGAGGGTGGACAATACTGTTTGTGGTGGTGGGTAGGGAGGGAGGGGAGGACACTGTCTTGTGTGGGGGGGGGTGGGTAGGGAGGAGGAGGATAGCACTGTTTGTGTGGTGGGGGTGATAACACTTTGTGTGGTGGGTAGGAGGAGGAGGATGTCTGTGGTGGAGGAGGGAGGATAACACTGTCAGTGGTGGGTAGGAGGAGTGGAGGACAACACTGTCTGTGGTGGGTAGGGGACAACACTGTCTGTGTGGGGGTAGGGAGGGAGGATGATAACACTGTCTGTGGTGGGTAAGGATAACACTCTCTGTGTGGTGGGTAGGAGGGAGGGAGGACATTGCTCGTGTGGTGGGGGAAGGAGAGGGAGGATAACACTGTCTTGTGTGGTGGGTAGGAGGGAGGGAGGATAACACTGTCTTGTGTGGTGGGTAGGAGGGAGGGAGCCTGTCTTTGTGTGGTGGGTAGGGAGGAGGACACTGTCTTGTGTGGTGGGTAGGGAGGGAGGAGGACAACACTACTGTGGTGGGTAGGGAGGAAATACTGTGTGGTGGGTAGGAGGATAATACTGTTTTGTGGTGGGTAGGGGATACACTGTTTTGTGTGGTGGGTAGGAGGGAGGAGGATAACACTGTTTGTGGGTGGAGGAAGGTGTAGGGGGATGTGTGGCGGGTAGGAGGAGGAGGATAACACTGTTTTGTGTGAAGGATAACACTGTTTTGTGGTGGGTAGGGGGGAGGAGGATAACACTCTTGTGTGGTGGGTAGGAGGTGTGAGGGAGGAGGATAACACTGTCTGTGTGGTGGGTGGGAGATGGGCCACTGTCTTGTGTGTGGGTAGGAGGGAGGAGATAACACTGTCTTGTGTGTGGGTGGAGAGGATAACACACTGTGTGGTGGGGTAGGAGGGAGGAGGACACTGTCTGTGTGGGTGGGTAGGGGGATGTGGAGGAGGATAATACTTGTGTTGGGGTGAGGATAACACTGTCTGTGTGGTGGGTAGAGAACACTGTTTTGTGGTGGGTAGGGAGGATAACACTGTTGTGGGTAGAGGATAACACTGTCTTTGTGGTGGGTAGAGGAAACACTGTTTTGTGGGTAGAGGATACACTGTCTTGTGTGGTGGGTAGGAGGGAGGGAGATAACACTGTCTGTGGTGGGTAGGAGGATAACACTGTCTTTGTGTGGTGGGTAGGAGGAGGGAGGATAACACTGTCTTTGTGGTGGGTAGGGATAACACTGTCTTGTGTGTGGGTAGGAGGTGTGTAGGGTGGAGAATAACACTGTCTTGTGTGGTGGGTTGGAGGATAACACTGCTCTGTGTGGAGAGGATAACACTGTCTTGTGGTGGGTAGGACACTGTCTTGTGTGGTGGGTAGGAGAAGGAGGATAACACTGTCTGTGTGGGGTAGGAGGATCATTGTGTGGGTAGGGAGGATACACTGTCTTTTGTGGGTAGGAGGATAAATACTGTCTTGTGGGTAGGAGGAGAGGTGTAGGTGACACTGCTTTTGTGGGTAGGAGGATAACACTGTTTTGTGGTGGGTAGGGAGGGAGGATGACACTGTCTTGTGGGTAGTGAGTGACAATACTGTCTTGGTGGGTGGGAGGAGGATAACACTGTCTTTGTGGTGATAGAGGATAACACTGTCTTGTGGTGGGGTAGGAGGAGGAGGAGGCCTGTCTTGTGTAGGGGTAGGAGGATAACACTGTCTTGTGTGGTGGGGAAGAAGGATAACACTGTCTTGTGTGGTGGGGAGAGATAACACGCCTGTGTGGTGGGAGAGGGAGGGAGGACAACACCTGTCTTGTGTGGTGGGTAAGAAGGACACTGCCTGTGTGGTGGGTAGGGAGGAGGGAGGATACACTGTCTGTGTGGTGGGAGGTATGTGGTGGGTAGGAGGATAACACGGTGGTGGGTAGAGGATAACACTGTCTTGTGTGGGTAGAGGATAACACTGTGTTAGGGTGAGGATAATACTGTCTTGTGTGGTGGGGTAGAGAGAACATTGTCTGTGGTGGGAGGTGGGTAGGGAGGGAGGAGGATAACACTGTGGTGGGTAGAGGGAGGAGGCAACACTGTCTTGTGTGGTGTTAGAGGATAACACTGTGGTGGGTAGAGGGGAGGAACACTGTTTTGTAGGGAGGAGGATAACACTGTCTTGTGGTGGTAGGAGATAACACTGTCTTGTGGTGGGGTAGGAGGATAACACTGTCTTGTGTGGTGGGTGAGGAGGTAACACTGTCTGGAGGGTAGAAGGATAACACTCTCTGTGTGGTGGGTGGGAGGAGATAACACTGTCTTGTGTGTGGTGGGTAAGAGGATAACACTGTCTTGTGGTGGGTAGGAGATAATTTTGTGGGGTGAGAGTAACACTGTCTTGTGTGGTGGGTAGGAGGGAGGATAACACTGTCTTGTGTGTGGTGGGTAGGGAGTGACACTGTCTTGTGTGGTGGGTAGGAGGGAGGGGAGGATAACACTGTCTTGTGTGGTGGGTGAGGAAGGAGACACTGTTTTGTGGTGGGTGGAGGAGGAGGATAACACTGTCTTGTGGGGGGTAGGAGACAACACTGTGTGGTAGGAGAGGAGGATAACACTGTCTTGTGTGGTGTGGGTAGAGGATAACACTGTCTTGTGGTGGGTAGGAGGAGGGAGACAACACTGTCTTGTGGTGGGTAAGGATAACACTGTCTTGTGTGGTGGGTAGGGGATAACACTGTCTTGTGGTGGGTAGGAGGAGGAGGATAACACTGTCTTGTGTGTGGTGGGAGGAGGACACTGTCTTGTGTGGTGGGTAGGATAACACTGTCTTGTGTGGTGGGTAGATAACACTGTCTTGTGTGTGGTGGGTAGGGAGGGAGGGATAACACTGTCTTGTGTGGTGGGTAGAGGGAGGAGATAACACTGTTTGTGGGAGGAGAGGATAACACTGCTTTGTGGTGGGTAGGGAGGAGAGATAACATTGTGGGGGAGGGGAGGGAGGATAACACTGTCTTGTGGGTAGAGGATAACACTGTCTTGTGGTGGGAGAAACATGCTGTGGGTAGGAGGAGGATAACACTGTCTTGTGTGTGGGTAGGAGAGGTGATAACACTGTTTTGTGGTGGGTAGGAGGAGGGTGGATAACATCTTTGGTGGTGGTGGGAGGGAGGGATAACATGGTGGTGGGTAGGGGGAGGATAACACTGTTTTGTGGTGGGGAGAGGGAGGAGGATAACACTGTCTTGTGTGGTGGGTAGGAGGAGGTGACAACACTGTCTTGTGTGGTGGGTAGGAGGGAGGTGATAACACTGTCTTGTGTGGTGGGTAGGGAGGGAGGAGGATAACACTGTCTTGTGTGGTGGGTAGGAGGAGGAGGATAACACTGTCTGTGTGGTGGTAGGGAGGGGGATAACACTGTCTTGTGTGGTGGGTAGAGGAGGATAACACTGTCTTTGTGGTGGGTAGGAGGGAGGTAACACTGTCGTGGTGGGTAGGAGGGAGTAGGATAACACTGTCTTGTGGGGTAGGAGGGAGGGTGATACACTGTCTTGTGTGGTGGGTGGGAGGAGGAGGATAACACTGTCTTGTGGGTGGGGGAGGGGAGGACAACACTGTCTGTGGTGGGTAGAGGGAGGGATAACACTGTCTTGTGTGGTGGTAGGAGGAGTGGAGATAACACTGTCTGTGGTGGGTAGGAGGAGGAGGATAACGTTTTGTGTGGTGGGTAGGAGGGAGGTGGACACTGTGGTGGTGGAGAGGAGGTGGATAACACTGTCTGTGGTGGGAGAGGAGGGAGGATAACACTGTCTTGTGTGGTGGAGGAGGAGGAGATAACACTGTCTTGTGTGGTGGGTAGGAGGGAGGAGGATAACACTGTCTTGTGGTGGGTAGGATAACACTGTCTGGTGTGGTGGGTAAGGATAACACTGTCTGTGGTGGGTAGAGGAGGGGATAACACTGCTTGTGTGGTGGGTAGGAGATAACACTGTCTTGTGTGGTGGGTAGGGAGGAGGGAGGATAACACTGTCTTGTGTGGTGGGTGAAGGATAACACTGTCTTGTGTGGTAAGGGGATAACACTGTCTTGTGTGGTGGTAGGAGGAGGGATAACACTGTTCTTGTGTGTGGTGGATGGGGGATAACACTGTCTTGTGTGGTGGTGGGTGGAGGAGGAGGATAACACTGTCTGTGTGGTGGGTAGGGGGTAACACTGTCTTGTGTGTGGTGGGTGGGGATAACTGTCTTGTGTGTGGGTGGGTGGAGGAGGGAGGATAACACTGTGTGTGGTGGTGGGAGGATAACACTGTCTTGTGTGGTGGGTAGGGAGATAACACTGTCTTGTGTGGTGGGTAGGGAGGATAACACTGTCTTGTGTGGTGTGGGTAGGAGGAGGGAGGATAACACTGTCTTGTGTGGTGGGTAGGAGGATAACACTGTCTTGTGTGGTGGGTAGGAGGATAACACTGTCTCTTGGTGGGTGGGAGAGGGAGGGAGGATAACACTGTCTTGTGGTGGGTAGGAAGGTAACACTGTCTTGTGTGGTGGGTAGGGGATAACACTGTTGTCTTGTGTGGTGGGTAGGAGGGAGGGAGGATAACACTGTCTTGTGTGGTGGGTAAAGGGAATAACACTGTCTTGTGTGGTGGGTAGGGAGGAGGATAACACTGTCTTGTGTGGTGGGTAGGGGAGTAACACTGTGTGTGTGGTGGGTGGGGATAACACTGTCTTGTGTGGTGGGTGAGGAGGGAGAATGACTGTCTTGTGTGGTGGGTGGGGAGGATAACACTGTCTTGTGTGTTGGTGAGGGAGGAGGATAACACTGTCTTGTGTGGTGGGTGAGAGGATAACACTGTCTTGTGTGTGGTGGGTGGGGAGGGATAACACTGTCTTTTGTGGTGGGTGGAGGATGCTGCCTTCTTGTGTGGTGGGTAGGGGATAACACTGTCTTGTGTGGTGGGTGGAGGGGATAACACTGTCTTGTGTGTGGTGGAGTGGGAGGATTGCTGTCTTGTGTGGTGGGTGGGGGATAACACCTTCGTGTGGTGGGTAGGGGATAACACTGTCTTGTGTGGTGGGTGGGAGGGAGGGGATAACACTGTCTTGTGTGGTGGGTAGGGAGGATAACACTGTCTTGTGTGGGTGGGTGGGAGGATAACACTGTCTTGTGTGGTGGGTAGGAGATAACACTGTCTTTTGTGGTGGGTAGGGAGGATAACACTGTCTTGTGTGGTGGGTGGGAGATAACACTGTCTTGTGTGGTGGGTAGGAGGATAACACTGTCTTGTGTGGTGGGTGAGGAGAATGTATGTGAGGATAACACTGTCTCTTGTGGTGGGAGGATAACACTGTCTTGTTGTGGTGGGTAGGAGGATAACACTGTCTGTGTGGTGGGTGGGGGATAACACTGTCTTGTGTGGTGGGTGGGAGGGAGGGGATAACACTGTCTTGTGTGTGGTGGGTGGGAGGATAACCTGTTCTTGTGTGGTGGGTAGGAGGATAACACTGTCTTGTGTGGTGGGTGGGAGATGCTTTGTCTTGTGTGGGTAGGAGGGAGGAGGGATAACACTGTCTTGTGTGGTGGGTGGGGAGATAACACTGTCTTTGTGTTGGGTAGGAGGATAACACTGTCTTGTGTGGTGGGTAGGAGATAACACTGTCTTGTGTGGTGGGATGGGGGATGCTGTCTGTGTGGTGGGTGGGGGAGGATAACACTGTCTTGCTTCGTGGTGGAGATAAGGGTGAGATAAGGTGATGGGCGTCTGGTTGGTGTGGTGACAAAGGCTACAGGAGGCACTGATAGTCTGGCCTCACTCATTGTTCCTCCAGCGGTTTTGTATTAAATTTTAAAATGGTGTTGATGCTTGCTGAAACTTCTCATGGTTTCTAATCTGAAGAACAAGAACACTGGGCAGAAGGAGACTGAGGTGAAGAACAAGATCTGGCATTAATGGGTGAAGAACAAGAACACTGAGGTAAAGGACTAGAACACTGAGGTGAAGAACAAGAACACTGGGGTGAAGAACAAGAACTCTGAGGTGATGAAGAAGAATACGAACACTTAGGTGAAGAACAAGTACAAGAACACGAGGGTGAAGAACAAGAACACTGAGGTGATGAACAAAAACCAGGACACTGAGGTGGAGAACAAGAAACGAGAACACTGGGGTGAAGGACAATAACAAGAACGCTGAGGTGAAGAACAAAAACACTGAGGTGAAGAACAAGAACACTGAGGTGAAGAACAAGAACACTGAGGTGAAAACAAGAACACTGAAGTGATGAACATGAACTCTGAGGTCATGAACCTTGAACAAAGAATATGACCAAGAACTCATAACTGAAGGTTAGGATGGCTCGAGAGAAGAAGAACGACACTTGTAGTACTCACATGGTATTACATAATCTCTCTCGACGTTCAACAACTCTGGCAGAAACTGTTATCTCGCTGAACATAATACCATGACGTAATAAGAGATATATAACAATTATATGATGAACAATAGTGTTATGAGTTATCTTGCTGAAGATAACGTGACATAACAAAATAACAGACTCACCTGTTTGTGCTGGATGGGAGAATAACACTGGACCAGGCGGCTGACACTCACTGGTTATCCTGGTCGGTGTGAGACAAGGTGAGGAGGAGGAAGCGAGAGGAAGAAGACGAGGAAGAGGAACAGGAGGAGAGAAGAGGAAGGGGAGGAGAAGAGAGGAAGAAGAGGAGGAGGGGAGAATAAGAAGAGGAGAAGAGAGGTAGAAGAAGAGGAAAATGAAGGAAGTTCAGCCCCCCCTCTCCCCTCCCTCCTCTTTCTCACCCTCTTCCTCTTCCCTCATCCCTCCCTCCCCTCTACCCCACCTTTCCCTTCTTCGGTTAGGTTAGGTTAGGTTAGGTTAGGTTAGGTTAAGTTAGGCTAGGTTAGGTTAGGTTAGGTTAGGTTAGGTTAGGTTAGGTTAGGTTAAGTTAGGTTAGGTTAGGTTAGGTGAAATTCGCTTATGCCAAAATTAAGGTAATCCCAATTGAGAACTTAATGTACAGTATTTTAACCACTGAAGCTATATATTCTGTCATCATAAACACCATTACTTATTTATTCACACTATATAAATCCTTACCTACATCATACACATCTTAAATAAAGTAATTATTAGCCTTAACATACACTTAGTGTCATAGGGAACACACAGTATACACACACACACACACACTCTTAAATACTCGACGCTAATACAACAGCAAACATAATCTTAGCACACACTCCTCAGTAAAACACACATATAGTTTAATATATACGTAAAACACACACTCACACACACACACACTCACACACACACTCACACACACACTCACACACACACTCACACACACTCTAATCCGGCCGTAGCACACCAACACACACAGAAAACACCCACACCACACAATTTAATCGGGACATCTGTAATACAACTTGAAACAAACTCTTCACACACTCAGTTAACACACACACACTACAAAGGGGCGGGGTGTGTGGCCACTGCTATCCCGTGCCAGTGGTCAATAGATCTTCTTGTAGAGAGGCGCCGGGCAGCACAGGTGGTCAATTGTGTTCTTCTGTGGGTGATTAATGCTGGATTAACACGCAGGTCCCACCACCAACGGCGAGTAATAGTAGCGAGTGTGACGAGTTGTAGGAGTGGCGAGTAATAGTAGCGAGTGTGGCGAGCAGTAGTAGTGGTGGGTAATAGTGGCGAGTATGGTGAATTGGCGAGTATGGTGAGTAATAGTGGCGAGTGTGGCAAGTGAGTAGCGAGTGTAGTGAGTAATAGTGGTGAGTGTGGCGAGTGAGAGTAGCGAGTGTAGTGAGTAATAGTGTTGAGTGTGGCGAGTGAGAGTAGCGAGTGTGTTGAGTAATAGACTAATTAGGACAGGGTAAGGGTTTGGTCGTTACCTAGTAAAGGAGAGCTACGATTGGTTCACTCTCGTCTCGTAGTTAAGAAGAGTTATGATTGGTTCACTCATAGCTAAGGAGAGTTATGATTGGTTCACTCATAGTTAAGGAGAGTTATGATTGGCTGTCGTGAACACTAAAGCACTTAACAATACTTTACACCCTATAAGTGAGAAAATTTGTGGCTGTTTACTTCAGAACAAAAATAATGATACCTAAAAGTGTTTGTTTACAGCTCGTGACCTGTCTCAGCCAATCAGAGACAAGAACGTCGCCACTCCAGTGTGTTTGTTTATTCACGTGACCTATCTCAGCCAATCATGGGCCAGGACACCTCCACTCCAGCGCCTCCAAGCGGACGGAAAATGAACTACAGAGTAAAAGATATTACTTTAACGTTGCTTTTGACGCAGCCAGTTTATAATACAACTTTGATCTTTGGTATTTAAAGGCCACAATTACCACTGATAAGGGCCAGGCGGAGTTACAATCAGGGCAAGGTCGTGTGTGTGTGTGTGTGTGTGGTAGGCGACCCGTGGTGTATTGTTCAGCATTCTCACCTTGCAAGCGAATGGACCCGCGTTCGTTCCCCGGGTAGGGTGAAACGATGGGCAAGTTTCTTGACGTCATTTTGCCTCTGTCTACCCAGCAGTAATTGGAAAGCTTGATGTTAATCAATTTGCGGATCGTGTTTCGGGGTAATGGTTAGCCAGTGCAGTTCATGAGTTGTCCGGTCTTCTCAGACTGTTCCTTGACACTGGGTCATGCAGATCGTTAACTTAGAGTGTGGTTGTTGTGTTGGCGACCTGCTTCTACACCTTAAACACTGGGTTATACAGCTCGTTAACTTAGGGTGTAGTTGTTGTGTTGGTGACAGCTTCTACACCTTAAGCACTGGGTCATACAGCTCGTTAACTTTGGGTGTGGTTGTTGTGTTGATGACAGCTTCTACATCTTAAACAAATTCATGCTGAGGTGGCCCTAGGGCCGGCCATCGTCACACAAGGGACAACCAGTATTACACTATTATGTGTAATAATAATAATAATAATAATTAACGGTTTATTGAAAGAGCTTGGCAGCCAGAAGGCTGAAAATATACAGTTACATATTTGGGGAATGGGTTTCGAATTACAAATAATATACAAGTAACATAAGTGATACAAATATGACATATAATAACTAGATGGGGAAAAGCTCAAACTACAGTTCATTTCAACATAGTGACAGTGCAAGGAGTAGTGCTTACTGGGAGTGAATACACTGGTTTATTACAAGTTATTGATAATTTTTACAATGGTTGGGACTGGGCTGTTCTTATAGCGATCAGTTCGTGCACGTATGGGCTGGATGCGGTTGTGGTGTCGAACAGCAATTCTCGTACTAGGGATCTCAGGTGGTAGTAGGAACCGGTGTCGAGGATGGTGTAGAAGCTTCTTACCAAATTTGCAGATGAGGTCGTGGTGATGGTCAGTGAGAGTCGAAAGGGTCAGTGTGTTGTGTGTGTGTGTGTGTGTGTGTGTGTGCACAGGGTGGCAGCATTATGTTAGTATTAAGGTGCAAGCACTGCTTGCTCCCTCTCGCTTTCATCTACCGCCGCTGGCTAGGGCTTGTGGTGAACAGGTGAACAGGGAAGCAACTTGCATAAGTCTTCCGCTGCCAGTACACAGCCTCTTCACCATCAATACTGCTACTGTGCCTCCTCGTGGCAACTTACAGTAACTGGGTGCCTCGTGGGCCCAGGCTAGACCAGCAGGGGATCTCGGAGCAGCATCGAGCCCCAGAGGGACGGCGCATAGTCCCACTGGAATGTGGATATGTCTTGGTGCCCACCAACCACTGCCCTGTTGCCTTGTGGATTAACCTTGGTAGGTAAAAGGCTACGGGAGTAATCTCCGAACGAAAAATCTGCGGTGGAGTCCCGCAAGAGACAGACATGCTTACAGAGCTCCAACACAGGGAAAACATCAACGGAAGGAGACCCCCACGCCTGGTAGCCAAGGAGTTTGCCCGTATTACAACAACTCAACCCTTGACCTATCTATTTCCAACAAGACCCCAGACGAGGGTTGACTCATAGAAAGAGGGTCGGACTATGCCTTCTTTTAGAAGGGTAATCCTGCTGCAGAGAGAAACCGCATTTATAGAGTTGACTTTGCCATCCAGCCAGGCATTATGAGTGCCTCATGACACTTCAAGTCCCACTGAATCACTCACGTCATACCTTCTTCATCAGTGTATAAGCCCCAACACTGGATGCAGAGGATGACATCAAGGAGGACTTTTATGCCGACCTCGACAGAGTGCTAACCACTGTCCCCAGAGAAGATAAGGCTGGGCTCCAAGGTGACTTAAATGCCAGAGTTGGCAGAGATGCTGACATTTGGCAGGGAACCTTAGGGAAAAATGGACTGGGTAAGTGTAATCCCAACGGCCTACTCCTCCTCAGCAAGTGTGCTGCACACAACCTCACTATCACCAATATTTTGTTTAGGCAGACAGACAAATTCACGGGTTCGTGGCAACACCCACGAGCTAAACGATGGCATCTCATTGACTACATCATTGTCAAAGAAAGAGAATGCCGAGATGTACTCTGAGCAACACATTCATTGGGTGACGAGGAATGTGTGGCTCAGACCACTGGAACACTGATCATCGGCTTGTCAGAGCCAAACTCTCACTTCGTGTCGCCCCAAAAGGGCAAAGGCAACAAGCCTCCAGAAAAAGTTTTAATATCAGTCCCGAATTCAGAGCGGTGGTTTGAGCCTGGGATTTGAGCTCAGCTCAGGCGTGTGAATCAGGATTCTTCGATCCGAGATTTCCTTCAGTGGATTACCCATATTCAGAACATAGGCTTGAACCCCAGATCAGGTAAAATGTTGCATTTTCTTCATTTATGAGCAAGGATTCGAACACTGAAATTCCAGCCAATCACGTTTCATTTGCCCTATTACGACAGCCAATCATCATCGAAAGTAATGTTTACAAGATTATGCCGGCAACTATGATTCGACGAGTTTTTATGGAGTTGGAAGAATCTCTCCTTGCACATCATAAGTTACTTTTCTAACTTAAATTACACTCATATTATGATCAAATTATAATGATTTATGGTACTGTGTTACAACGTGGCTGTTCTGTTATATAATAACAAAATTAATAGAGGAAGAACAATTACAAACAAATTGTAGATATAATCCGGGACAGGTGTCAATATTCATAACCAAAGCAAGATGAATCAATGCAGGCCGTAGTAACCTGGCTAGGCTCAACTGAGCCTAGCCAGGTTACTAGCCAAGTTAGGTTTTTTTCTGATCTTTTAACCCCACATTTCCCCTGATTAGTAATGTTAAGAAAAGTCTTTCTTTTATTAATATAGTAAAATCAAAATGCACTCAACAATGATTCAATTATATTGAAAATACATCAAAATAGTAAAAAAATATATATAAAAAAAAGAAAGAAGCGTCAGAGTTCTTTACATTTACTCGCTTGATTTTCATGGTCCCTAAACACGAAAGTGTTGTAACACTTTACCATAACTCATTCAGTAAACAAAATCTTTCTTACCTGAAAACCATTCACTGTGAAGAATCTCAAAGCAATCATCAGCTGATGAATGGGAGGTAGGGGTGAACCACAGCCAGCAGGTCTATCATGTAGATGCTCCATATCGTTGCCAAAATAACGTGTCATCAAAAAAAATTATTTGATTCTGACTTTCTACCATCAGTTTTCTCTCTACAAAATTTCCAATTTGACAATATCGGCAGAAAGTGCGCTCTCTGTCAAAATTCCTTTTTTACTTGCTATCATGAATGACGGATCGACTGCTAAACCTGCCCCCAGGCTGGATTAGTGTGAGGATCAACAAATCCGATCTCAAACCTGAAAAAGTGCCAAATCGACCCCATCAACTGGGAGGCGATTACTCCACACCGTAAAGCTTGGAGGAGCACCACACAAGAAAGTGTCCATACTTTCGAGGTAGCCCAACTGCATACCGAGGCAGACAAGCGCCAACGCCGGAAAGACACTGCCGCCGCCCCTCCCGCACTAGATGTAGCCCCCCACATGTGCAACATCTGTGAACGAAACTACCGGTCCCATATCAGCCCTTTTAGTCACGTCAGAACTCACCAATCTAGGTCACATCCTTAATAACTCATATCATTTTATCATAGCTGGATGATCGTCCTACTCGATTCCGAGTGACAGCAAAGTAGTAGTAGTAGTAGTAGTAGTAGTAGTAGTGTGTGTGTGTGTGTGTGATACTGTTTGGCATGTATGGTAGTATGTGGTAATGTATGGCAGTGTGTGGCGTGTATGGTACCACTATGGCACCCCTTATCACCACATTACCGAGGTTTTTAAATGGTTATGATTAGAAAATGGGGTCACTACAACACCTCCAATAATTACTGCTTTTGTTACGAAATCTAGTTATGCAAATTAGTGACCATACGGTAATTAGGTCAGCGAGTACGTATTAGCCAGCAGGTGCGTGAGTGCCAAGCTTAATGGTGAGTGACGGAGGGTACTGGCATTGTGTCACGCAGACTTGGCACCACAACTGGCATTGAATTGTATTGAAGGAGTTTAATTATTTGTACAACATTCATGATAATCGATATATTGAACCTATTGTGAGCAACTGGTGTCTTTGGGGTTTACCTGAGCTCTACCTCAACACTAACTGAGTATTATCTCAGCATTACCTGAACACTGCATGATTACTATAATTACCTGAGCACTACCTGGGTATTAGAGTTACCTGAGCACTACCTGGGTATTAGAGTTACCTGAGCACTACCTGAGTATTAGAGTTACCTGAGCACTACCTGGGTATTAGAGTTACCTGAGCACTACTTGGGTATTAAAGTTACCTGAGCACTACCTGAGTATTAGAGTTACCTGAGCACTACCTGAGTATTAGAGTTACCTGAGCAATGCCTGGGTATTAGAGTTACCTGAGCCCTACCTGAGTACTTGAGTTACCTGACCACTACCTGAATACTATTGTTACTTTTTATTTCCTTATGTTATTTCTTTCTGTTATTTTGTGTTATATTGTGTTATTTTGTGTTAATTTGTGTTGTATTGTGTTATCCTGTGTTACCTTGTGTTATTCTGAGTTAGTTTGTGTTGTATTGTGTGATCGTTTGTGTTATATTGTGTTATCGTTTGTTAGTTTGTGTTATCCTGTGTTAGTTTGTGTTATATTGTGTTATCGTTTGTTAGTTTGTGTTGTATTGTGTTATCCTGTTACTTTTTGTTTTGCTTTGTTGTCATGTTAAGGGAGGTATGAGGGAGGGATGGGAAGAAGTGTGGATAGGTAGTAGGGAACACAAAAGTCATCAACACAAATGTCATCAACACAAAATCATCAACACAAAAGTCATCAACACAAAAGTCATCAACACAAAAGTCATCAACACAAAAGTCATCAACACAAATGTCATCAACACAAAAGTCATCAACACAAAAGTCATCAACACAAGTCATCAACACAAAAGTCATCAACACAAAAGTCATCAACACAAAAGTCAACACAAAAGTCATCAACACAAGTCATCAACACAAATGTCATCAACACAAAATCAACACAAATGTCATCAACACAAGTCATCAACACAAAAGTCATCAACACAAGTCATCAAACATTAAAAGTTCATCAACACAAAAGTCATCAACACAAAAGTCATCAACACATAAGTCATCAACACAAAAGTCATCAACACAAAAGTCATCCATAAAAAGTTATCAACACAAAAGTCATCAACACAAAAGTCATTAATACATAAGTCATCAATACAAAAGTCATTAATACAAAAGTCATCAACACAAAAGTCATCAATACAAAAGTCATTAATACAAAAGTCAACACAAAAGTCATCAACACAAAAGTCGTCAACACAGAAGTCATTAATACAAGTCATCAACACAAAAGTCATCAACACAAAAGTCATCAACACAAAAGTCATTAATATAAAAGTCATCAACACAAAAGTCATCAATACAAAAGTCATCAACACAAACGATATCAACACAAACGTCATCAACACAGAAGTCTTTTATACAAAAGTCATCAACGCAAAAGTCATCAACACAGAAGTTATTAATACAAAAGTCATCAACACAAAACTCATCAACACAGAAGTCATTAATACAAAATTCATCAACACAAAAGTCATCAACACAAAAGTCATCAACACAAAAGTCATCAATACAAAAGTCATCAACACAAAAGCTAAAATTCAATGAAAAAATCAACAGAAAAAGACTTAGTTCGTAATTGGTCCACCTAGCAGAGGGAAGGGGGGAGGTGAGGGTTGGTGGGGAGGAGGGACGAGGGATGAGGGAGGAGGATAGACGGGATGAAGGAGGAGGATAGAGAAAGAAGGAGAGGAGGAGAGAGGGAGTGAGAGAGGAAGAGCAGGAGAGGGGAGGGAAGGCGAGGTCAGCTCTGAAGGCCACATCAAGTCTGTACCACGACGAGCTGCTCTGTTTCTTACCCTTCCTCCCTCCCTCCCTCCTCTAGTGATACAGGTCAGGTGAGAGGGAAGAGAGGGAGTGAGGAAGGAGAGAGGTGGAAGAGGGAGAGTGGGGGCAAAGGAGATGAGTGGGTGAAGGGAAAAGAGAAGATGGTGAGAGAGAGACGGGAGGGGAGTAGATAAATGGTGGACGTGAGGGAGAAAGGAAGAGAGGGAGACTATAAGCGGTAGGAGAGAGAGAGAGAGAGAGAGAAAAAAAAAAATTATTATTCTGGTTTAGTCTTTCATTGGTATATATTCTCGACGGTTCTCATAAATTATATTGTTTATGAGTGAATATTAAACTTTCTCTCTCTCTCTCTTTCTCCGCTTAACTATGCAGCATTCAGTGACTGTTGCCTCATAGTCCATGTCTGCGAGTGTTGTTGCTTTAGCAGCAGAACAACTTGTTCTTCTGAGACAGCACAGCACACCTTCTACAACTACTAATACTACTATTACTACTACCATAAAGTTTTAAAATGTGGCCTCCAGCCTCCCCCAATACCCACACCTTCGCCGTCATTTCATTGCCTTAATATTAAATATCCTAATACATAAGTAGCTACCCTGGCTGTGTTGAATTAGTTCAGCCGCAGATCTATGAGGCATTCAGTGACTGTTGCCTCATAGTCAATATTTGCGACTGTTCCCTTGAGGCAAAGCAGTGCAGACCTAAACAGAGAGAAGGACAGTCGACATCTCAACCTGGCTGCAACGTACCTTCTGGGCTGCTGCTTCTGTTCAGATAACAACACAGTCAGTCTTACGTAGAAACATCTTGCACCCATCCCGCCAGAGGTTGAGAACACCAGAGGAGTGCAGCTGCCTTGATCCACATTCGGAATTCTATCCCCATACGCCCTGTTCTTGTCATTCTCGTTCCTCTTGTGTGCAGCATCGAGAGCTAGGTTACAATGACATGCGGCCATGGGTTCGAATATCCTGATGTCAAAGAAGGCTCGCTGTCCCCGTGTCCAGAATCCTTGACGACTGACGTCCACAAGGGCATCATTAAATGTGTTTGAAGTCCTGTGATGGAGATTTTCACCGTCCAATGAAAGGAGGGTTGGTTCCACCATGATGTCTTGGCAGATTTCCTTCCACATGTTTGCTGTGGCATCCCTTGCTTCGTTATGCCTTATGTACACCATGGCGTGGTCGATATCGTATGGTAAGCCACACACGCATTGGGAGGGCAAACCTTCTACTGGCCTACCGTACCTTAGAGCAATGGCATCTGTAAATTCTTGTTTATTAAGGCTGAAGCCCTTATCGGTAACGTTGTTAGCCATTTCGAGGCGCCCACCTCCTGTACTATGGCTACTTTTTTTTCTTCACGTTCTAAGGCACTTGCAGCATCAGTTGCTGCAGTTTATCACTTCGGTTGTTCTGCCGTTCTGTCGTAATGGACCGTCGAAACTTGTTTAATTCGTTGGTATCCACCTCTCTTGTTGCATTTTGAGCGAATATGTGTTGTGTGATGGCTGCCGTGAGCTGAACAGAGTTCTGGTGTTTGGTGGTCGTACAATGAGTGATTTTTTGGGTGGGGTTAAGTGAAGGATTTCACTAGTGTTGGAATAAAGGCGACTATGATAGCTTCTTCCAGAGGGTGGAGGAGGGGTCCGATATCAGGGATAGTGCTCATCAGGTAGTTCCAGCAATGCTTGATTCCGTGGATGAATGCCGCAAAAGCCGCATGTGGCTCTGTTAGCAATATCCGACAGAACTTTGATTTTCTTCACCCACTCAGTTACCTTTCCCGTTAAGTACTCGGTGTTGATATCATTCGTGCTGATAACGGCTGCTACTACTACTACCACCTGTTATCTCCAGCACCAAGACGCCACGAGAGGTGTACATGATAACAGGGGGAGGAGACCCTTATGTTTACCTGACAACACCTGCTTCAGTCTTACGGACCACCTGGCGGATGACCTGTGTACTGACCACCTGGCGGATGACCTGTGTACTGACCACCTGGCGGATGACCTGTGTACTGACCACCTGGCGGATGACCTGTGTACTGACCACCTGGCGGATGACCTGTGTACTGACCACCTGGCGGATGACCTGTGTACTGACCACCTGGCGGATGACCTGTGTACTGACCACCTGGCGGATGACCTGTGTACTGACCACCTGGAGGATGACCTGTGTACTGACCACCTGGAGGATGACCTGTGTACTGGACCACCTGGCGGATGACGTGTGCTGACCACCTGGCCGGATGACCTGTGCCTGACCACTGGCTTGGATGACCGTATGCTGACCACCTGGCGGATGACCTGTGTGCTGATACCTGGCGTGGATGACCTGTGTACTGACCACCTGGCGGATGACCTGTGTACTGACCACCTGGCGGATGACCTGTGTACTGACCACCCTGGCTGGATGGCCTGTGTACTGACCACCTGGCGGATGACCTGTACTGACCACCTGGCGGATGACCTGTGTGCCTGACCACCGGATGACCTGTGTGCAGCCCACCTGGCCGGATGACCTGTGTACTGACCACCTGGCCGGATGACCTGTGTGCACTGACCACCTGGAAGTGGCCTGTGTGCTGACCACCTGGCCCGGATGACCTGTGTACTGACCACCCTGGCGGATGACCTGTGTACTGACCACCTGGCGGATGACCTGTGTGTACTGACCACCTGGCGGATGACCTGTGTGCTGACCACCTGTGGATGACCTGTGTACTGACCACCCTGGCGGATGACCTGTGTGCGGCCACCTGGCCGGATGACCTGTGTGCCACCTGGCGGATGACCTGTGTACTGACCACCTGGCGGATGACCTGTGTACTGACCACCTGGCTTGGATGTGTGTGCTGACCTGCACCCTGGCTGGATGACCTGTGTACTGACCACCTGGCGGATGACCTGTGTACTGACCACCCTGAGGGGACTGGCTGTGTACTGTGCACCTGGCCGGATGACCTGTGTACTGACCACCTGGCGGATGACCCGCAATGTGCTGACCACCTGGCGGATGACCTGTGTACTGACCACCTGGAGGGATGACCTGTGTACTGACCACCTGGAGGATGACCTGTGTCACTGACCACCTGGCTTGGATGGCCTGTGTACTGACCACCTGGCCGGATGAGCCTGTGTACTGACCACTGGAGGATGACCTGTGCTGACCACCTGGAGGATGACCTGTGTGCTGGCCAGGGTGTAGGCAGGGGGGTGAGAGGGGCAGGGGTGAGAGAGAGCAGGGAATGGGGTGAAGGCCGGATGAGGGGGCCCGGGTGAGGGCCGAAGTGAGGTGCCCCTAACGACAGCCAATATGTATGTATGCTTATGTATGTATGTATGTATGTATGCCTGTGTGTATTAACAACTCCAGGTGAACTATGACCTCCCATTCACCTGTTCTGTACAAATGGTTTTATTTAATTTTTTATTCATACAGTTTTTGGTCTAAAACACAGGACTCCTACTCTCTCACCTCTCTACTCTCTCCTCTCTCTCTCTCTCCTCTCTCACTCTCTCTCCTCTCTCCTCTCTCCACTCTCCACCTCTCCCACTCTCTCTCACTCTCTCCCTCTCTCCTCTCTCATTCTCTCTCTCTCCTCTCACTCTCACCTCTCCTCTCTCACCTCTCACTCCTCTCCCCTCTCACTCTCTCACCTCTCCTCCTCCTCTCCTCACCTCTTACTCTCTCACTCTCTCTGCCTCTCACTCTCACTCTCTCTCTCATTCCTCTCCCTCTCTCCTCCTCCTCACCTCTCCACTCTCCCTCCTCCTCTCTCCTCTCTCCTCTCTCTCCTCTCTCTCCTCTCCTCTCCTCTCCTCTCCCCTCTCTCCCTCTCTCCCACTCTCTCACTCTCTCCACTCTCTCCTCTCCCACTCTCTCACTCTCTCACTCTCTCTCTCTCCCCTCCTCTCTCACTCTCTCACTCTCTCCACTCTCTCTCCCTCTCTCTCCTCTCTCCTCTCTCTCCCTCTCTCCTCTCTCCTCTCTCCCACTCTCTCCCTCTCTCACTCTCTCCTCTCTCACCCTCTCACTCTCTCTCCCCACTCTCTCCCTCTCTCACTCTCTCCCTCTCTCTCTCTCTCTCCTCTCTCTCACTCTCTCCTCTCTCTCCCTCTCTCTCTCTCTCTCACTCTCCCACTCTCTCCCCACTCTCTCACCTCTCCTCCTCTCCCTCTCCCTCTCCTCTCTCCTCTCTCCTCTCTCTCTCTCTCACTCTCTCTCCTCTCTCTCTCTCTCTCTCCCTCTCTCTCTCTCTCTCTCTCTCTCTCTCTCTCTCTCCACTCTCTCTCCTCTCCACTCTCCTCTCTCCTCCTCTCTCACTCTCTCTCTCTCTCACTCTCTATCTCTCTCTCTCTCTCTCCTCTCTCCTCTCTCTCTCTCTCTCCTCTCTCTCTCTCTCTCTCTCCTCTCTCTCCTCTCTCCCTCTCTCACTCTCTCATTCTCTCTCACTCTCTCACTCTCTCCTCTCTCACTCCTCTCTCACTCTCTCCTCTCTCTCCTCTCTCACTCTCTCACCTCTCCTCTCCTCTCTCCCTCTCTCCCTCTCTCACTCTCTCTCTCTCTCCTCTCTCTCACTCTCTCACTCTCTCCTCTCTCTCTCTCTCTCACTCTCCTCCTCTCCTCTCACCTCTCACTCTCTCACTCTCTCCTCTCTCACTCTCACTCTCTCTCCTCTCTCTCCACTCTCCTCTCCTCTCTCTCTCCTCTCCTCACTCTCTCTCCCTCTCTCACTCCTCCTCTCTCACTCTCTCTCTCTCTCTCTCTCTCTCTCTCTCACTCTCTCTCTCTCTCTCACTCTCACGTGTACCACCTCATATACTTAGGTTTTATATATAGGTTAGGTTAGGTTAACATTAAGGTAAAAATAGGTTAGGTTAGGTTAGGTTAGGTTAGGTTAGGTTAGGTTAGGTTAGGTTAGGTTAGGATTGGGTTAACATTGGAGTAAAGTAAGGTTAGAGTTAGGTTAGGTTAGGTTAGGTTAGGTTGACATTAAGGTAAAAGTAAGGTTGGGTTGGGTTGGGATTTGGGTTGGGTTAGGTTGGGTTGGGTTAACATTAAGGGTAAAGTAAGGTTGGGTTAGGTTGGTTGGGTTGGGTTAACATTAAGGTAAGTGAGTTAGGTTAGGTTAGGTTGGATTGGGTTAACATTAAAGGTAAAGTAAGGTTAGGTTAGGTTAGGTTAGGTTAGGTTGGGTTGGAGTTAGGTTAGGTTAGGTTAGGTTAGGTTAACATTAAGGTAAAGTAAGGTTAGGTTAGGTTAGGTTAGGTTAGGTTAGGTTAACATTAAGGTAAAGTAAGGTTAGGTTAGGTTAGGTTAGGTTAGGTTAACATTAAGGTAAAGTAAGGTTAGGTTAGGTTAGGTTAGGTTAGGTTAGGTTAACATCAAGGTAAAGTAAGATGAAGGATAACCTTCAGTAAATATTTCCTATAATAATTTGATACATCCATAAAACATTGATATAATTCCCCAGAAAAATGTGTAAATGAAATAAGGGCGACGATGTAATTGGGTGGTTGAGCAGTTTACCAATAACAGTACAGAGTTGACCTTTACGATGGTTATAGATGAGTATCAAGCATCAGATAAGAGCAAAGATGACCACAAGATAGCTCCGTCCTAGCCAGTCCTGATCACTACAAGAAACCCAGATGTTGAGGCAGATAAACACTGAGGCGGTGAAGTAAAACCCGACCAATAAGAGAAGTGGTGAATATTAATATGGTGCACACAAGGCCGGGCACCAGAAAGTATTGCGGGGAGAAGTAAAAAATGTTCTCGTGGATTCATTTTAACGTTTATAGATATTATGTTGGTGTGCAGGACCCGTCACGCCCCCCCTGTGTAGCTGAGATGGTTCACGTGATCTTGGTGCCCTGCATCTGGTGGTAGGGCGCGGTCACCAAGCGAACTGCCCCGCTCACCATGACTCTCCCTTACCCCGCCCTCACTCCTCCCTAACGAAGAACTCTCCCTCATTCCTCCCTCACACCTCCCTCACTCCTCCCTCACCCCTCCATCACTCCTCCCTCACTCCTTCACTCCAACGTCACCCCACCCTCACCAAGGAGATATGAGGGAGGTATGGTGGAGGTATGGTGGAGGTGTGAGGGAGAGTGAGAGAGGTGTGAGGGAGGTATGGTGGAGGTATGAGGGAGATATGAGGGAGGTATGAGGGAGGTGTGAGGGAGATATGAGGGAGGTATGAGGGAGGTGTGAGGGAGAAGTGAGGGAGGTGTGAGGGAGGTGTGAGGGAGAAGTGAGGGAGGTGTGAGGGAAATATGAGGGAGGTGGGTGGTGGGAGGTGTGGAGGAGATATGAGGGAGTGTGGGCAGAGGGAGGTGTGAGGGAAGGTGGACAGGGAGGGATGTGGGAGGGAGATAAGGAGGAGGTGAAGGAGGGGAGGTGTGAGGGAGACAGTGAGGGAGGTAAGGAGGGAGGTGGAGGGAGAAGTGAGGGGAGGTGTGGAGGGGAGATAAGGAGGGAGGTATGAGGAGGATATGGAGGGAGGAAGAGGAGGTGTGAGGAGATATGAGGGAGGTAAGGAGGGAGGTGGAGGAGATAGGAGGGGAGGGGTATGAGGAAGGTGGGAGGGAGATACGAGGGAGGTGTGAGGGAGAAGTGGGGAGGTGGAGGAGGTGTGGAGGGAGACATGAGGGAGGGGTACAGGAGGTGTGAGAGACATGAGGGACGTATGAGGGGAGGTGTGGAGGGAGATATGAGGGAGGTATGAGAGGAAGGTGGAGGGAGATATGAGGGAGGGTGTGAGGGGAGGAAGTGGGGGAGTGTGGAGGGGGACAGGTGAGGAGAGGAAAGAGACAAGAGGGAAGTGAAGGAGGGAGAGTGAGGGGAGGATTGAGGGGAGGAGTGAGGGAAGGTTGAAGAGATATGAGGGAGGAGGACGGAGGTGGAGGGAGATATGAGGGAGGAGGAGGGGAGGTGGAGAGATATGAGGGAGGAGTGAGGGAGGTGTGAGGGAGATATGAGGGAGGAGTGAGGGCGGTGTGAGGGAGGAGAATGGGAGGTGTGAGGGAGATATGAGGGAGGAGTGAGGGAGGTTGAGAGAGGAGTGAGGGAGTACTACACCTGATGATAAAGACGGCACAGAGAGAGAGAGAGAGAGAGAGAGAGAGAGAGACAATATGAATTAGAACTGTAAATTAATCCGGGTTAATAGTTGATAAATTTGACACAACGAAAAGAAAAGAGAAGACTAAATATTAAAACAGGAACACACAGAAGAAGAGCAAAGTAGAGACGAGTTAGAGTAGAGTAGAGTAGAGCAGAGCAGAGCAGAGTAGAGAAGAGCAGAGCAGAGTAGAGAAGAGCAGAGCAGAGCAGAGAAGAGCAGAGCAGAGAAATAAAAGTCTTACGTGAACAAAAGTGGAAATAATTGTGAATCACTGAAAAATATAAACAATGATACAATGGATGGAGACTGTTAGTGTGTCCTGTGGATAGATGGATGGATGGATGGATGGATGGGTGGATGGATGGATGGATGGATGGATGGATGGATGGATGGGTGGATGGTTGGATGGGTTGGATGGATGGATGGATGGATGGATGGATGGATGGATGGATGGATGGTGGATGGATGGTGGGGATGTGTGGGTGGATGGATGGATGGATGGATGGATGGATGGATGGATGGGTGAATGGGTTGATGGATGGATGGATGGATGGTGGATGTGTGGGTGGGTGGATGGATGGATGGGTGGATGGGTGGATGGATGGAGTGGATGGATGATGGATGGATGGGTGGATGGGTGGATGGGTGGATGGGTGAGTGGATGGATGGATGATGGATGGATGGGTGGGTGGATGGATGGATGGATGGATGGGTGGATGGGTGGATGGATGGATGGGTGGATGGATGGATGGATGGATGGATGGGTGGATGGATGGTGGGTGGGATGGATGGATGGATGGATGGATGGGTGGATGGGTGGATGGATGGATGGATGGGTGGATGGATGGGTGGATTGATGGATGGATGGATGGGTGGGTGGATGGATGCATGGATGGATGGTGGATGGGGATGGGTGGGTGGAGGATGGGTGGGTGGATGGATGGAGGGTGGGTGGATGGATGAGTGGTGGATGGATGGATGAGTGGGTGGATGGATGGATGGATGGATGGACGATGGGGTGGGTGGATGGATGGATGGTGGGTGGATGGTTGGAGAGTGGTGGGTGGATGGATGGACGGATGGATGGATGGATGGATGGATGGTGGATGGATGGATGGATGGATGGGTGGATGGGTGGATGGATGGGTGGATGGATGGATGGATGGATGGACGGATGGATAGGTGGATGGATGGGTGGATGGTTGGATGTGTTTGGGGTGGATGGATATATGGATGGACGGATGGATGGATGGGTGGATGGATGTAGGACGGATGGATGGGTTTGTGGGTGGATGGATGGATGGATGGATGGATGGTGGGTGGATGGATGGATGGATGGATGGACGACGGGTGGGTGGGTGGATGGATGGGTGGATGGTAGGGACGGATGGGTGGATGAATGGATGGGTGGGTGGATGGATGGATGGGTGGGTGGATGGATGTGGTGGGTGGATGGATGGATGGATGGATGGACGGATGGTGGGTGGATGGATGGATGGTGGGTGGATGGATGGATGGATGGATGGGACGATGGGTGGGTGGGTGGATGGATGGATGGATGGATGGGACGATGGTGTGTGGGTGGGTGGATGAGTGGATGGGAGGATGGGTGGAGGGTTGGTGGTGGATGGATGGATGGATGGGTGAATGAATGGGTGGATGGGTGGATGGATGATGGGTGGATGGATGGGTGGGTGAGTGGATGGATGGATGGATGGTGGATGGGTGGATGGATGGTGGATAGGGTGGATGGATGGATGGATGGATGGGTGGACCGATCGATGTCGATCGATAAATCAGCCGTGATCGATCGATAATCGTCAATGTCGATATTAATCGATCGATGATCGATCGATCGATCGATCAATCGATATCATCGATCGATCTGATCGAGTGGATGGATGGATTGAGGTATGGATGGATGGATGGTGGGTGGATAGATGGATGGGACGAAGGTTGGTGGTGATGGGGGATGGGTGGGTGGATGGGTGGTTGGATGGATGGATGGGTGGATGGGTGGATGGGTGGGTGGGTGATTGATGGATGGTTGGGTGATGGGTGGATGGGTGGGTGGGTGGGTGGATGAATGGATGGGTGGATGGATGGATGGATGGGTGGCTGGGTGGGTGGAAGATGGATGGGTGGGTGGATGGATGGATGGGTGGTGGATGGGTGGATGGTGGGTGGATGGATGATGGATGGATGGATGGATGGATGAGTGGATGGATGGATGGATGGATGGATTGATGGGACGATGGTGGGTGGGTGGGTGGGTGGGTGGATGGTGGATGGGTGGATGGATGTATGGATGGGTAGATGGTGGATGGGTGGGTGGAGTAGATGGATGGGTGGATGGATGGATGGATGGGTGGATGGTGGATGGTGGTGGGTGTGGATGGATGGATGGTGGATGTGATGGGTGGGTGGGTGGATGGGTGAGTGGATGGATGGATGGATGGGTGGATGGGTGGCTGGAGGATGATGGATGGATGGATGGATGGGTGAGTGGATGGATGGATGGATGGATGGATTGATGGGACGATGGGTGGGTGGGTGGATGGGTGGGTGGGTGGGTGATGGTGGATGGGTGGATGGATGTATGGATGGGTAGATGGTGGATGGGTGGGTGAATAGATGGATGGGTGGATGGATGGATGGATGGGTGGATGGGTGGGTGGGTGGATGGATGGATGGATGTGGGTGGATGGGTGGTATGGGTGGGTGGATGGGTGAGTGGATGGATGGATGGATGGTGGATGGGTGGCTGGGAGGATGGGTGAGGATGGATGGATGGATGGATGGATGGGACGATGGTGGGTGGGAGGATGGGTGGGTGGGTGGATGGGTGGGTGGATGATGGATGGATAGATGGATGGATGGATGGATGGACGATTGGTGGGTGGGTGGATGGGTGGTGTGGTTGATGGGTGGATGGGTGGGTGGATGGGTGGATTGATGGATGGATGGGTGGATGGTTGGTGGATGGATGGATGGATGGATGGTACGATGGTGGGTGGGTTGATGGATGGATGGGTGGGTGGATGGGTGATGGGTGGGTGGATGGATGGATGGATGGATGGATGAGTGGATGGATGGATGGATGGATGGATTGATGGGACGATGGGTGGGTGGGGGATGGGTGAGTGGGTGGGTGGATGGGTGGATGGGTGGGTGATGGTTGATGGATGGATGGATGGGTGGATGGGTGGATGGATGGATGGATGGATGGATGGGTGGATGGATGATGGATGGATGGATGGGACGATTGGTGGGTGGGTGGATGGATGGATGGGTGGGGTGGATGGGTGGGTGGAAGGGTGGATGGATGGATGGATGGATGGATGGGACGATGGTGGGTGGGTGGATGGATGGATGGATGGTGGATTGGTGGATGGGTGGTGGATGGGTGGATGAATGGATGGATGGGTGGATGGGTGGGTGGATGGAGGATGGATGGGTGGGTGGATGGGTGGATGGATGGATGGGTGGGTGGATGGTGGGTGGATGGATGGATGGATGGAAGGTGGGTGGATGGTGATGGGTGGATGGTGGGTGGATGGTGATGGATGGATGGATGGGTGGTGGATGGATGGATGGATGGATGGGTGGAAGGATGGATGGTGGTGATGGATGGATGGATGGGTGGATAGGTGGATGGGTGGGTTGGTGGGTGGATGGATGGATGGGTGGATGGATGGGTGGATGGGTGGGTGGGTGGGTGGATGGATGGATGGTTGATGGGTGGGTGGATAGATGGGTGGATGGATAGGTGGATGGTGGGTGGGTGGATGGATGGATTAACGGTGGGTGAGGTGGGTGATGGGTGATGAATGGATGGGTGGATGGGTGGATGGGTGGATTGATGGATGGGTGGATGGGGTGGGTGGATGGATGGATGGATGGATGGATGGGTGGATGCGTGGATGGATGGTTGGATGGATAGATGGGTGGATGGATCGACGTCATAGGAAGAGCCACACACGAATTGGGAGGGCAAACCTTCTACTGGCCGACTGTGCCTAAAGAATGGCATCTGTGAATTTTTGTTTATTGAGACTGACACCATTTGCCCTTATCGGTAACGTAGTTAACCAGTTCGAGGCGCCCACCTCCCGCTATAGCTACTTTTTTCAAATTTTCTGGAACCTGCAGCAACAGTTGCTGCAACTTATCATTTTGGCAGTGCTGTCGATCTGTCGTAATGGACCTACGAATCTCGTTTACTTCACCGGTCACGACCTCCCCTGTTGCGTTCTGGGCTATTATGTGGTCCGTGAGGGCTGCCGTGAGCTTAAGTGAATTTGATGTTCGGTGGCTGCAATCTCCTCTGGATTGGTTAGTCCCATCCCTCCCAGTCTTGATGGAAGTGCAAGAAGTGCTCTTCTGCTGGGGTTAAGTGAGTGTTTCACTAATTTGGGAATGAACTTGACACTGATAGCTTCTTCCAGAGGGTGGAGGAGGGTCTGATACCAGGGATAGTACGCATCAGGTAGTCCCAACGATGCTTGACTCGTGGGTGAATGCAGCGAAAGCCGCATGTGGCTCTGTGTTAGCAATCTCAGACAGAGCTTGGATTTCACTAACCCATTCATTCACCTTCCCGCTACTTACTCGGTCTTGAAGTCTGTAGCCAATTACTGCGCCTAGATGTCTTTGGCCGTCCTTAGTTATTTTGACCACTTCCGCCAAACCCCTTTGCCCGTTCATGATGTTCTGGTTCACGATGAGGAAGGACTTGCTGGCGTTTGGGTGGTACCCTATTTGTGGACCTCGCGATGTTACCAAGTTCCACCACTTTTGATGCCCTCCACTTTTCCTGCTCCTGTAAGTTCGTCAGCATACGCCACTTGTTTGACCTCAGTTGTTTCAAATTTTATTTCTGTTGGAGCACTGATAGGCCTATGCATACATTGCCATTGCAACAGGGTCCCCTGTGTTGTTCCTCGGTTGACTGTAAGATGGTATCACCTCTTAGAGCCTTGTTGTTTACTATATAAAGGTCTGATGGATTCCTATAGGAGTTTTCAACTTACATTGCAAAGCTTGGACACTTGATCTTGATGTTGTGCAGTGCGGCCTTGCGGTTAAGTATGTTGAATGCGTTTGAAGCGTCGACCAGGAGAACGGCCTCACAATCACGTTGCTCAAATATCGTTTTCATGGCGTGAATGGCAGCTTCCCCCCCAGCTTGTTGGCCAGCACAAACTTGCTGGTTCCCTGCTGCTGCCCTGACATCGTCCTTTACCACCTCCATTATGCATTTTCCGATGATCCGCCTCAGCACTTCCCCCACTCCTATTGGCCTACATCCTGGATTCTTATCCAGGGGAATGAGGCGGCAGGCCGTCAGAGCATGGAGGTGTTGGCAGCACGAGGATGCCAGCTTTCTTGCAAGGACGGCAATGGCCGTGCAGAGATCACTTGCTGCGGGGCCAAACTTGTTAGTACTGAGGATGACTCTCCAACTGTTTGCATCCAGACCTGAAGGGCCGGCACCTCCCTGAGTCTTCAGTGCCTTTTTCCACACCATCCCTCCTGTTATTTTCTCGAACAGGACAGCATTTGGTGGGATATAGGCACCCTGAAACCTGATGCCTTCGTCATCACTTGCAGAGGGATGTTTTTCTTTCAGTTGTTTTAATGTCTCTGTTTATTGGCAGGATCCCCACCGGTGGATTCCTCTGTGAGAGATCTTACCGCCAAAGACACTTTTCCCACACGCATTTTGTTTCCAAACTTACTTGCAGCATCATCAGCGTTTTGCTTTTCGTCTCCTGCAGATTTTAGTCTCTCCTGCAGTGTTCTTGCTTCACATAGGAGATCATCAAGGGCCCCCTTCTGCCACAATGTCAGTCTTCTCCTCATTGCTGCCGCATTTTCTTTGTGCTTAGTCTTTGTGTGTGTCCTCTGACAGAATAGAATGTGGTATTATTGCCAGTATATGAAGAGCTAACGGGGCAAGGAGGCGGTCTTGAGTGTATTCAGTTATGAGACTAATCATCTCCCGAATCTACTACTACTACTACTACTACTAAGATGATGATAATAATAATAATAATAATAATAATAATAATAATAATAATAATAATAATAATAATAATAATAATAATAATAATAATAATAATAATAATAATAATAATAATAATAATAATAATAATAACAATAATATATAAGGTGACAGGGAGAAGGTAATCCAGCACAATAGATAGAGGAAGGCCGAGGCAGATGTTGTAAATCAGTGCATTTTGCAGCACTGAGACAGGGCCACGGCTGAGCCTGGGATGAACAGGACACGTACAGTAGAGAAATAGCGGTACACCCATCACCACTCTCTATCACCTCCACGTCCTCCCTCACCTCCACGCCCTCCCTCACCTTCCACGCCCTCACGCTCTTACTCTTCCCCCGCCCTCACCTTCCACGCCCTCCCTCTCTCTCTCACCCACTCACCCTCCTCACCCCTTAACTCACCCTCCTTAGCCCTTCCCTCACCTTCCTCACCCTCCTTCACCCTCCTCTCTTATAACCTCCCTCAGGCAACACCCACTTTCCTCTGACTCAGTTCAATGTGTCTCAGTCACAGCTGATTCAAGGACTCTAGAATTTCCCAGACTTGTTTACAAATTCAATTCGATTTAAGTTGGATATTTTTTCTTTTTTTCTTTTTTTTTGGGTAGGGGGTTAGGATAAGATGGGATTTGTTTTTGACATAGCAGGTAGAGAACAGGCTGAGTGGGAGCAGCCCTGAGAGTACCACCATCATCAGGGGCCATATGTATTTACCTTTGGTAAAGGTGTGTGTGTGTGTGTGTGTGTGTGTGTGTGTCTGTGTCTGTGTGTGTGTGTGTGGAGGGGCGTCGCTTCCATCATGCAGGGTCCACAACTAAAGGTCTTCCGCCCTTAACAGTAAAAAACCTTGAGAACTTGGGGTCGAAGGTGAACCACTCAGGGAAAGTTATTTAATGGAAACGGTAATAGTGGAGAGGAGAGGAGAGGAGAGGAGAGGGTTGTTGTGTTCCGTAGATCAACAAATAAAAATTAAACATGGGAAAACCTTGTTATTTGTTTGTCCTTGTTATATCATGGTTACTGTTCTTGGGTCTTGTCAGAGCTGAGGCCATGAACAACACAACACAACACAACACAACACAACACAACACAACACAACACAACACAACACAACACAACACAACACAACACAACACAACCCTTCGAATCACAACCAAAACTTCCCTCCGCCACAACCAAACAAATATTCAGTCACTTTATTAGAAAATGTTTTTACTCTCCCTCACCTCGTGCGGGTCACTTGGGGTTAAGTAAAAGTATTGTAAGTAAAAATAGCGCGGGTCACTTGCTGCTGTGAGGGAGGAAGAGGAGGAGTTGAAGGAAGAGAAGAGGAGGAGGAGACTAGGATGAACAGGGGGAGGAGAGGTACCAGGAATGAAGGAGGAGGAGGAGGAGGGGGGTCAGAGAAGATCAGTTGTCACGCCAGTCCCAGGTGCTTCCCAGGGCATCAGCGGGCCTCTCCACTCTCCTGTTGCCCCAGAACGGTACCTGTCATGTTGCAGAGGGTGACGCACCGTGTTGCAGAGGGTGACGCACCGTGTTGCAGAGGGTGACGCACCGTGTTGCAAAGGGTGACACGCCGTGTTGCAGAGGATGACGTACAGTGTTGCTCTCTTTGACCCAGGGTCTTACCTTAATTGGTTGGGTAGGGAGGGGCTGACCTTAATTGTGTTGGTCCGAAGTCAACGTGTTGCCTACAGTCAGCGTTTGCAACGTCCTAACTACTACGACAGCTGATAGAAGCAAGGAGGAGGAGAGAAGTGATAAGTTGATATCCCAAAGGAGTGACACATACTGTCCTGGAAAATCCTATGCCATTGGTAGCTCTATTAAGGATCCGCCCCATAGGCACCTACCAGTGTAGATGTGTCATGCCGAGCCTAATGGAGTGAGGGAAGCGTGCAACGGTGCAACACAACAGTTCACGAAGGTGTTAGTACGGATGGGATGGTGGTCACTGTGGATACGATCGATGTTGTGTGTCTTGATTGGAGTTGGAGAAGAAGATTTTGTGGAGTTGTTGAGAAGAGGATCCTATGTCCTGTGGGATGGACATTCCCGGTGTAGAAAATTGACTAGTTGGTCCCATCACTATTGGAAAAGCTCCCGTTCCCATTACGAGCACCGAAACTAGGTCGCCCAATAAGCTATCGCCATTGCAGAGTGAGGGTCATGCCGCTGAAATTAGTGCCAGGGAGGAGGTACAATCGATATTGTCAATACGAGTAACTCTAGGCAGTTAGTACGTAGTGGATAATGTAGTCAAGAAACTCCACGTCTCCAGAAACGATTTGTTCACTCATAGTAGCTGGAAGCTGAAAGGCAGTGAACAGTAAGCAGGTGTCGGTGGGCGACCTGCCATCTGCAAATGTTTACTCTGTATCTCTGCCTGCTGCCAGATGTACCATCATCAATTGTGAGATGAGAGACCAGTTGAGCAACAGAAAATAAGATATATATATATAGTGTGTGTGTGTGTGTGTGTGTGTGTGTGTGATAAGATCCATGATATACCAGAGTACGTAATGTACAAAATATGCAAAATCATCTATGAGAATGAAAACCAGAATTTTAACTAATTAATATAAATAGCGAAGAAAATCTGTTTGGAGAAGTTCTGTAAATTGACTTTGGAAATTAATATGTTGAAATGTTAGTCATGTTGAAAACTGTTGTTGAAGATTCATGAAGAGTTGAAAAATATTTTTGATAAAAACCAACGAGAGATATAAGAAAATCCGTCTTCTATAAACATTCATTTGCGCATGACTAGTAATTAAGCCATTTGTTTTTAATGTGAGCGATTTTATTATGAATAATTTCATTAACTTGTACCGAATAGATTTTTAATTTTATTTTGAGTTGATATATAATTGAATTGAATTTGTATTAGAGTATTTTGACTTACCATTGTTCATGACCTATATCTTAGAGTACTTTTATTACGGATTGTTTTATTGATTTTATCCATCATTTTAGTTCTCATGATTTTGTGTGATTCATATTTAAAATTTTTATTATGTTTGTTTACAGCAATTTTTAGTTTATTACCTTAAGACTAAGAGCAGTTTAATATTATTTTGACATTTACTAGAATTAATTTTCTTTGCATTTGTGTCAACCTGTGTCAGTAGTGTGTCAACCTGTGTCAGTAGTGTGTCAACCTGTGTCAGTAGTGTGTGTCAACCTGTGTCAGTAGTGTGTGTCAACCAGTGTCAGTAGTGTGTCAACCTGTGTCAGTAGTGTGTGTCAACCTGTGTCAGTAGTGTGTCAACCTGTGTCAGTAGTGTGTCAACCTGTGTGTCAACTCAGCCGTAGTGTGTCAACTCAGTCAGTAGTGTGTCAACCTGTGTCAGCAGTGTGTCAACCCATGTCAGTAGTGTGTGTCAACCTGTGTCAGTAGTGTGCCAACCTGTGTCAGTAGTGTGTCAACCTGCGTCAGCAGTGTGTCAACCTGGGTGTTGCAGTGTGTCAACCCATGTCAGTAGCCAACCCAGCCAGTAGTGTGTCAACCTGCGTCAGTAGTGTGTCAACCTGTGCTGCAGTGTGTCAAACCTGTGTCAGTAGTGTGTCAACCTGGTGCCAGTAGTGTGTCAACTCATGTCAATAGTGTGTCAACCAGCGTCAGTAGTGTGTCAACCTGTGTCAGTAGTGTGTCAACCTGTGCTTTCAGTAGTGTGTCAACCTGTGCTGCAGTGTGTCAACCTGTGTCAGTAGTGTGTCAACCTGTGCCAGTAGTGTGGTCAACCTGTGCTGGGTAGTGTGTCAACCTGTGTCAGTAGTGTGTGTCAGCCTGTGTCAGTAGTGTGTCAACCTGTGTCAGTAGTGTGTCAACCTGTGTCAGTAGTGTGTCAACCTATGCCAGTAGTGTGTGTCAACCAGTGTCAGTAGTGTATCAACCCAGTCAGTAGTGTGTCAACCTGTGTCAGTAGTGTGTCAACCTGTGTCAGTAGTGTGTCAACTCAGGCTAGTAGTGTGTCAACCTATGTCAGTAGTAAAATAAACCTGTGTCAGTAGTGTGTCAACCTGTGTCAGTAGGCGTGTCAACCTGTGTCATAGTGTGTCAACTCCCCAGCTGCAGTGTGTCAACCAGTGTCAGTAGTGTGTCAACCTGTGTCAGTAGTGTGTGTCAACCTGTGTCAGTAGTGTGTCAACCTGTGTCAGTAGTGTGTCAACCTGTGTCAGTAGTGTGTCAACCTGTGTCAGTAGTGTGTCAACCTGTGTCAGTAGTGTGTGTCAACCTGTGTCAGTAGTGTGTCAACCTGTGTCAGTAGTGTGTCAACCTGTGTCATTAGTGTGTCAATCCAAATAGTAGTGTGTGTCAACTCTGTGTCAGTATAGTGTGTCAACCTGTGTCAGTAGTGTGTCAACTCAGTCATAGTGTGTGTCAACTCGTGCCGTAGTGTGTGTCAACCTGCGTCAGTAGTGTGTCAACCTGTGTCAGTAGTGTGTCAACGTGTGTCAACCTGTGTCAGTAGTGTGTGTCAACCTGTGTCAGTAGTGTGTCAACCTGTGTCAGTAGTGTGTCAACCTGTGTCAGTAGTGTGTCAACCTGTGTCAGTAGTGTGTCAACCTGTGTCAGTAGTGTGTGTCAACCTGTGTCAGTAGTGTGTCAACCTGTGTCAGTAGTGTGTCAACCTGTGTCATTAGTTGAGATCTACTGATATAACTTTTGTGAGTTAAGTGATGTCTAGCGAATGACAGTTTGATGTACAAATATTAAGAAAAATATTTTGTTATGTCATTTTAATATGCTAATTTAGTTTAGACATTCCTCGCTAGGATTAGGTATGAAAATTTCCTGAATACTTTGTCAACATCTCACAATTTTCATATAAGCGACCAGGGGGGTTGTAACAATGACATGTTTTTGGGAGTAAATATGTGTTATGTTTTAGAGGATATAGGTATGAAAATTTAGCTTAGACAAAGATTACCCGCCATAACGCCTACACGAGTTTCTCGCTAACCAGGAGTGCCTGGGAAGCCTGAGGCATGAACCAAGCACAATGGCCTGTGAGTGTGACGTCATAGGCCTAACTGTGTTGATTGGCTGGAAGCTGAGTTCATGCTCCAGTAAGTGGGAACTCGGTTTTCAAACACAGAGTCTGGTTAGAATTGGTTAAGTGTCGACGTGTGTCTGGTCGGCAGGTCAGCATGGCGCGTATACAGTAGCGGTCAAAATTTAAGGCGCGCCCTCCCCACCAAGAGGTACAACAAGATTAACATGAATGAGCATGATTTCTTTTTTACTCACCTCCCGCTTAGTACTTAGTTCGGCATCCTTTTGCTTTGATTCAGGCTTGAAGTCTCTTGGGAACCGATAGAGCCAGATGCTGCAGCCAGTCAGGTTCCAAACTGTCCCACGCCTCACAAATAGCGGCCTCCAGTTTGGGGCTTGAGGTATCCTTCTCCCATATCTTGTGCTTCATCAATCCCGAGAGGTTCTCAATAGGACTGAGGTCAGGGGAATTACCTGGACAATCCTTTATGTAGTAAATTCCACAGAAATCAAGCCACCCAGTCACTAGTTTTGCCGTATGGCAGGGTGCTCCATCCTGCATGAACACCTGGGTACGATACTTGTCAAAGGAGTCAGGTAAATGATCCAGCAATAACTCTATATAGCGTTCTTTGTTCACAGTTTGATTACGTGGTAGTATCACAAGTTTACCAGCATTGTAGAAACTAAAAAAAACACACCATGAGAGAATCTGGGAACTTCATTGTTGCCTGGATGAATTTGGGGTCACAAGGATCACTGCCCGGTCGCCGGTAAACTTTTCCCTTCCTATTACCAGTAACATCAAATGTTGCTTCATCTGATCATAACACCGTTTTCCATATTTCAATATCCCACTCTTGATATTTCTTACAGTAAGCAAGTCTGTTCTTACATTGGCGTAAGGTTACAAGGCGTTTCTTCCGGGGCATAAACTTCTTAAATTTCAGGTCTTCATAAAGCCGCAGACGTAGAGTCCGTTCCGAGACATTTCCCAGCAAACGTGGATTCTGTTCCTTCAGCAGACATGCAGAAATCCTTGGATTAGCATCCACTTGGTATTTAATAACCTTGAGAGTGAGTGATGAGGTAAGGCGTGGGCTTCCAGTTTGCTTACCTCGGATGGGGTCTTCAACGCCACCCCTGTCGATAAAACTCTTCACATATCTCTAAACACACCTCAGCGGCACTCCGGTTATGGCAGAGATTTCTTTGTTAGATAGACTTCTCTCCCTTATGGAGGGCTATAATGGCAGCAATAGTGTCACTGGATAATCACTGGCGTTAATTCATAGCATGTACATAGACCAAAAAGTAGCCACACTCAAAGGAAAGAAAGTAGCATTCAGGGAGGAACCAGCATGACCACACTACTCACCACAGAGGCCGGGTGGCAACTAACGGCCACCTGTTGCTATGCCCTGGAGGCCCCTACCCGCCCCCAGCTGCCCGAGGCACGCCTTATTAATTGGCCGAAAATGAACGATGTTTAGTGGTCAAAATTTCAGATGTGGGCCCTCTCACGCCTTAATTTTTTACTGCTGCTGTATATATCTAAGTACCCTTAAGGCTGTATAGGTTTCACGAACTATATTGTGATTCATGTGACCCCTGTTTAACTAGCTAGGAAAATAAGTTTATTGTTTTTAAAGTGTAACCGTCCTCCTAAGTGTCCTGTTTAACTAGCTAGGAAAATAAGTTTATTGTTTTTAAAGTGTAACCGTCCTCCTAAGTGTCCTGTTTAACTACCTAGGAAAATAAGTTTATTGTTTTTAAAGTGTAACCGTCCTCCTAAGTGTCCTGTTTAACTAGCTAGGAAAATAAGTTTATTGTTTTTAAAGTGTAACCGTCCTCCTAAGTGTCCTGTTTAACTAGCTAGGAAAATAAGTTTATTGTTTTTAAAGTGTAACCGTCCTCCTAAGTGTCCTGTTTAACTAGCTAGGAAAATAAGTTTATTGTTTTTAAAGTGTAACCGTCCTCCTAAGTGTCCTGTTTAACTAGCTAGAAAATAAGTTTATTGTTTTTAAAGTGTAACCGTCCTCCTAAGTGTCCTGTTTAACTAGCTAGGAAAATAAGTTTATTGTTTTTAAAGTGTAACCGTCCTCCTAAGTGTCCTGTTTAACTAGCTAGGAAAATAAGTTTATTGTTTTTAAAGTGTAACCGTCCTCCTAAGTGTCCTGTTTAACTAGCTAGGAAAATAAGTTTATTGTTTTTAAAGTGTAACCGTCCTCCTAAGTGTCCTGTTTAACTAGCTAGGAAAATAAGTTTATTGTTTTTAAAGTGTAACCGTCCTCCTAAGTGTCTTGGTGGTGACCCATTAGTAATAACACAGCCATATTCAGGGGTCTCTAGGGTCTCAGTTATTACAAGTTATCCTCCTCTCTCCCCTGTAGGTGAGGGCGGCTAACCACCCCTATCCTCTTCCACCTCAGGAGTATACAGAGAAGGAAAGAAAGAAAATGGAGTAATAGGAACTAAGAAAAAGATAAAAAAAAAGTAAAATAAGAGTTTTATTACAACAGTGTTGCAGAGGGAGATATACAGTGTTGCAGAGGGTGACATACAGTGTTGCAGAGGGAGATATACAGTGTTGCAGAGGGAGATATACAGTGTTGCAGAGGGTGACATACAGTGTTGCAGAGGGTGACATACAGTGTTGCAGAGGGTGACATACAGTGTTGCAGAGGGTGACATACAGTGTTGCAGAGGGAGATATACAGTGTTGCAAAGGGTGACATACAGTGTTGCAGAGAGTGCATTAGATGGTGGTGGTGGTGGTGATAGAGGTAATGGTGATGGTGGGGTGGAGGTGGTAGCAGTGGTGGTGGTGGTGGGAGCAGGGGTGATGGTGCTGGTAGTGGTGGTAACAGTGGTGGTGGTGGTGGTGGTGGTGGGAGCAGGGGTGATGGTGCTAGTAGTGGTGGTAACAGTGGTGGTGGTGGTGGTGGTGATGGTGCTCACACACAGGGTGGTGAAATGAGTTTAGTGTGGCAGCATTATGTTAGTGTTAAGGTGCAAGCACTGCTTGCTCCCTTTCGCTTAAAGCTGCCGCCGCTGGCAAGCCCTCGTGGCGAACAGGGAAGCAACTTGCATAAGTCCTCCCCTGCCAGTACACAGCCTCCTCACCATCAAGACTCCTGCTGTGCCTCCTCGTGGCAACACACGGTAACTGGGTGCCCGTGAGCCCAGGCTAGACCAGCAGGGGATCTCGAAGTAGTAGTGGGCCCCAGAGGTACGGCGCATAGGCCCACTGGCATGTGGACACGTCCTGGCTACGGGAGTAAACCCCGAACGGAAAATCTGCGGTGCACCACTACATCAGGCAGACATGCTTACAGAGCTCCAACAAGAACCCAATGGCGGTATAGGCGGAAGAGGTGACCACCATGGGAACGCAACGACTACACCGGCGGGCGAAGGCAATGCCCGATGGACAGGCTACTAAGGCTAAATCCAACAAACTGGGGTATCGGCAGTCCATTGCAACTCTCCCTCTCCCCAGTCGTTGCAACACTTGCACCACTGGATCAGGAAAAGGGAGAGCCAAGATGTGTGGTTGCAGCCTGCACTCCCGCCTCACCACATAAATCAACTCACGCTCAGCCATTATCCAGCTCATCATACCTCTCATCATCATCAAAACCCTATAACCCCCCCACCAAAGTCCTATGGCGACGGACCAGTGGCGACGGGGACAGGCAGAGATGACTGCCGGGAGTCTCTATTCACAACTCTGCACATGGGCGGCACAGAGAAGATGGTGGTCTTATGCACTGGGATCTAAGCAGCAATGCAATCCGGTCCTGTCTGTGCGACTGAGCAACCCCTTCGAGGAGCCACTCTGCTCACCCCACATGGGGAGGGGGCTAGATAAGGTGCCCTAAACATAGCCAGCCTAACAAACACAACCTGACTGGGCAACCGCACCCAGTAAGGTCATCCTTATGCGATCGAAAACTCAATCAAAATCACAGATAAAAAAAAACTATACAACCTCTTATGGTCACTGCATGGAATGTCAGGACCATTCTGGATACTGGCACAAATGACCATCTGAAAGAATAACTGCCCTTGTGGCAAAAGAGCTGGCTAACTATAATATCGACATAGCAGCCATTAGTGAGTCCCGGCTCCCAGACGAGGGTCAACTCACAGAACGGGGGTCTGGCTATACTTTTTTCTGGAAGGGTAAGCCTGCTGCAGAAAGAAACAACATTTATGAAATTGGCTTTGCCATCCGCCAACGCATCCTACACAGGCTGAAATGCTCATTGGGATCAACAAGCGCCTCATGACGCTTAAAGTCCCACTGAATCACTCACGTCATGCCTTTTTCATCAGTACATAAGCCCCAACAATGGATGCAGAAGATGACTTCAAGAAAGCCTTTTACGCCGACCTCGACAGAGTGCTAACCTCTATCCCCAGAGAAGACAAGGTTGTGTTCCTTGGTGACTTCAATGCCAGAGTTGGCAGAGATGCTAACATTTGGCAGGGAACCATAGGGAGAAATGGAGTAGGCAAGTATAATGCCAACGGCCTATTCCTCCTCAGCAAGTGTCGGGCACACAACCTCACTATCATCAATACCTTCCTTAGGCAGGCCGACAAGTTCAAGGGTTCGTGGCAACACCCACGATCCAAACACAGGCATCTCATTGACTACATCATTGTCAGAGAAAAAGAGATCGCCGAGATGTCCTCATCACCTGTGCCATGCATGGCTCAGACCACTGAGAAACTGATCATCGGCTTGTCAGAGCCAATTTCTAGCTTCACGTCGCCCCAAAACGGAGAAGGCAGCAAGTTTCCAGAAGAGGTTTTAACAATAAGCGTCTGGAGGATCCAACGGTAGCACATGCTTTCAGAGAGCAGCTCGAACATGGGCTGATAAACAACCCGACAACGAGCAACCCAAATCCCAGTGCCGAATGTGATATTCTTAACACTATCATAACAAATATCTGCAGAGAGACCCTCAGCCAGATCGAAATAATACACCAGGACTGGTTTGATGAAAATGACCCACCAATCAATGTACTCATCAATGATAAACGTGCTGCTTTAACTGACTGGCAAAACAACCCTCAGTCTAGGACCAAAGCTGATACCTTCTGCAAGATGAAAGCTGTGGCCCAGCAGGAACTTTGTAATCTAAAGAATAACTGGCTTAAAAATAAAGCATGTGAAACACAAAAATTTGCAATTCCACCAAAAAAATTTATAGGCCAATCACTCGTGGCACAGGCCCCCATCCCCTAATCCGATTGAAATTCCATAATTAAAGTCGATGAAGGCTTCCTTCAACGATGGGAAGAGCAAACACTATTCACTGTTCAACCGAAACACCGATGTGGATGTCCTGACTACCCAGCAAGTCCCTCAGCATCTAGAGCTGACCCACCTCAGCTATCCTCCATCCCTGGATGAGGTAGTTACTGCCATCAAACAGATGATAAATAACAAAGCCTCAGGGCCTGATGGAATCCCAGCCGAGGTGTATAAAGGAGGGGGAGCACCTCTGCTTACCAGCCGTCTCCACTCTCTCCTGGAGAATATATATGAAAAGGAGGAAACCCCCCAAGCTCTTAAAGACGCCTCCATCGTCAATATTTATAAGAACAAGGGAGAGCGGTCAGACTGTGGCAACTACCGCAGGATCTCGCTGCTGTCCGTAGCTGGCAAGATTATCGCTCGAGTCCTCCTAAACAGACTTCTTCCTGAGGGGGAAAACTTCCTCCCAGAATCTCAATGTGGCTTTAGACCGTTATGTGGCACCACTGACATGATCTTCGCAGCTCATCAGATATAGGAAAACTGCAGAGAATAGCGTCGTGACCTGTACATGGCCTTCATTGACCTAACCAAGGTCTTCGACTCGATCAGCAGGGAAGCCCTCTGATGGACCCTCAGCCGTTTTGGCTGCCCACCAAAATTCATCGCCATTGTGAGGCAACTTAACGATGGCATGAACGGCAGTGTCCTGTACAATAGCACCCAATCTGAGTTCTTCTCCTGCCAAACTCAGGTTAAACAAGGGTGTGTACTGGCATCAACTCTCCTTTCCATTTTCTTGGCTGCCTTCCTTACTCGTGCCAGTGCCAATTTAGTCGGCGGGGTGGACATCCGGTACCGGATGAAGGGTCTTTTCAACATAAGTCGACTCCAGGCAAGAACAAAGGTGTCGACAGGTTCCATTACTGAACTTCAGTATGCAGACGACCTCACCCTTGTTGCTCACGCTGAACCTGACCTACAGGAGACCCTGAACACCAATGCAGATGCTATGCACACTCCGGCCTTGGGGTGAATGTACGTAAGACTCATATTCTCTTTCAGCCTGCCCCTGGTTCAGCCACACCTCCACCATCCATCCAGCTTAACGGTACTACCCTCTCTAATGTTGCCCACTTTCAGTATCTAGGCTCCCACCTATCCACCACCTCGGACATTGATGAAGAGAAACAGTATCGAATCAGATGTGCATCTGAAGCCTTTGGTAGACTCTGAATCGTGTCTTCAGCTGTAAGGAGCTGAAATTATCTACAAAGCTATGCCTGTGCTCGTATATCGAGCAGTGGTCCTCCCCACACTGCTATATGACAGCGAGACATGGGTCACATACAGGAGGCACATCAAGGCACTTGAAAACTTTCACCAACGTAGTCTACGTTCCATCCTCTGAGTTCGCAGGAAAGACAAGAGAACAAATGCCAGGATTCTCGCTGACACCAACTGAAGAAACATCGAGGCTACCATTATCCATGAACAACTATGCTGGACTGGCCATGTTACCCACATGGACGACAGTAGACTACCAAAGCAGTTACTTTACAGCCACCTAACGAATAGTAAGTGTAATGCTGGCTTGCAACTGAAGAGGTATAAGGATAGCCTTAAGTCAAACCTGAAAAAGTGCCAAATCGACCCCCTCACCTTGAAGGAGCACCATACAAAAAGGTGTCATTACTTTCGAGTTAGCCGGACTGCATAACAAGTCAGACAAACGCCAACGCCAGAAAGACGCTACCACCACCCCTCCCTCACTAGTTGTAGCCCTCCACATATGCAACTTCTGTGAAAGACCTTGTCGGCCTCTTTAGTCACCTCACAACTCACCAACCGAGGTGACATCCTTAATAACTCATATCACAACATAGTTAGATGATCGTCATACTCGATTCCGAGTGACAGCAAAGTAGTAGTACTAGTAGGGTGGTGGTAGCGGTAGTGGTGGTAGTAATGGTGGTGGTGGTAGTGGTGGTAGTGGTAGTGGTGGTGGGGTGGTTGTGGTGACTACTAATCTCTGACTCTCACTCCTCCCCCTCCCTTCACCCTTCATAGTGCAGGGAGGGGGGAGGAGGCTGTACACCTTTACCGTTTCGCAAACCTTGTCTGAGCCTTGACCCTCGTAGCCCACGCCCACCTCACCTCCCTCACGCCCACTTCACCTCCCTCACACGCACTTCACCTCCCTCACACCCACCTTACCTCCCCACACCCACCCCACCTCCCCACACCCACCTCACCTCCCTCCACCCACCTCCTCCCACACGCCCCTCACCTCCCTCCGCCCACCTCACCCCCCTCACGCCCACTTCACTCACGCCCACCTCACCTCCCTCACGCCCACTTCACCCCCTCACGCCCACCTTACCTCCCTCACCCCACCTTACCTCCCTCACACCCACCCCACCTCCCCACACCCACCTCACCTCACCCACACCACCACACCTCCACCTCCCTCACCACCCCCACCCCCTCACCCCACCTCCCTCACCCCCCTCACCTCCTCCCTCCCCCACCCCACCTCCCCTCACCCCACCCACCTCCCACCCCACCCCACCTCCCCTCCACCCACCCCACCTCCCCACACCCCTCCCCCACCTCCCCACACCCCCTCACCTCCCTCACCCCCTCACCTCCCTCCTCCTCCCTCCACCCCCCCCTCCCACCTCCCTCACCTCCCTCACCCCCCCTCCCCCCCTCACACCCACCTCACCTCCCTCACGCCCACCTCACCCCCCCCCACCCACCTCCCCTCCACACCCACCTCCCTCCACCCCCCTCACCTCCCTCACCCACCTCACCTCCCTCCCTCACCCCACCCCACCCCTCCCTCCTCACCTCCCTCACTCCCCTCCCCACCTCCCTCACACCCACCTCACCTCCCCTCACACCCCCCCACCTCCCTCACACCCCCCACCTCCCTCACCCCACCTCACCTCACACCCACCTTACCTCCCTCACACCCACCTCACCTCCCTCACGCCCACCTCACCTCCCTCACACCCACCTCACCTCCCTCACACCCACCTCACCTCCCTCACGCCCTCTCACCTCCCTCCCGCCCACCTCCACCTCCCTCACCCCCCACCTCCCTCACCCCACCTCACCTCTCACCCCACCTCACCTCCCCTCACACCCACCTCCACCTCCCCTCCACGCCCACCTCCACCTCCCTCACCCACCTCTCACCTCCCTCACGCCCACCTCCACCTCCCCCCCTCACCTCCCTCACGCCCACCTCACCTCCCCACACCCACCTTACCTCCCTCACACCCACCTCACCTCCCCTCACGCCCACCTCACCTCCCCACACCCACCTACCTCCCTCACGCCCACCTCACCTCCCCCACACCCACCTCACCTCCCTCCACGCCCACCTCACTCCCCCACACCCACCTTACCTCCCTCACGCCCACCTCACCTCCCCCCACACCCCACCTCACCTCCCCTCCCGCCCACCTCACCTCCCCACACCCACCTCACCTCCCTCACACACCCACCTCACCTCCCTCACACCCACCTTACCTCCTCACCCACCTCACCTCCCTCACGCCCACCTCACCTCCCCTCACACCACCTCACCTCCCTCCACACCCACCTCACCTCCCTCACACCACCTCACCTCCCTCACGCCCACCTCACCTCCCCTCCCACCCCACCTTACCTCCCTCCGCCCACCTCATCTCCCCACACCCACCTCACCTCCCCCTCCCCACCTCCCTCCCCACACCCACCTTACCTCCCTCACGCCCACCTCACCTCCCCCACACCCACCTCACCTCCCTCACGCCCACCTCATCCCCCACACCCACCTACCTCCCCCGCCCACCTCACCTCCCCCACACCCCACCTCACCTCCCTCCCGCCCACCTCTCCCCACCCCACCTACCTCCCTCACCCCCCTCACCTCCCCCACCCACCTCACCTCCCTCCCCCTCCCTCCGCCCACCTCACCTCTCACGCCCACCTCACCTCCCTCCACCCACCTCACCTCCCTCCGCCCACCTCACCTCCCTCCACCCACCTCCACCTCCCTCACGCCCACCTCACCTCCCCCACACCCACCTCCACCTCCCTCCCCACCTCACCTCCCCACACCCACCTCACCTCCCTCACACCCACCTCACCTCCCTCCCCTCACCTCCCTCACACCCACCTCACCTCCCTCACACCTCCACCTCCCTCCACCCACCTCCTCCCTCCACCCACCTCACCTCCCTCACGCCCACCCTCCCCACCTCCCTCCACCCTCACCTCCCCTCACACCCACCTCACCTCCCTCCCACCTCACCTCCTCACGCCCACCTCACCTCCCTCCCCCACCTACCTCCCTCACGCCCACCTCACCTCCCCACACCCACCTCCCACCTCCCTCCCCCTCACATCCCCCCACCCACCTACCTCCCTCACGCCCACCTCACCTCCCACACCCACCTCACCTCCCTCACCCCACCTCACACCCAACCTCCCTCACGCCCACCTCCCACCTCCCCACCCCACCTCACCTCCCCTCCGCCCACCTCACCTCCCCCACCCCACCTCACCTCCCTCACACCCCCCTCACCTCCCTCCCCCACCCCTCCTCACCACCTCACCTCCCTCCCCCCCCCTCCCCCTCCCCCTCCCCCACCTCACCTCCCTCACGCCCACTGAGAGAGACAGAGACATACAGACATTTTCTCCCCATTATACACATTTCACTTTCATCCGGTTATTTTTATCTTTACATAAGGGGCGTGACCCAGATCCTCCCTGATCTGCCTAGCCCTGACCCACGCCCTCTAACCCACGCCCTCACCTGCCTCGTTATAACCCACGCCCTCTGACCCACGCCCTCACCTACCTCGCTCTGAGCCATCCTGCTGGTCAAAATATAGCCACATTAACACCTTCACTATGTATAGAGTGGTTAGGTTAGGTTAGGTAATACCGTTTTGTGGTCCGGGATGGTTACCTGTGTGTGCTCGCGGCCAAGTAGATGTGTATACGTGTTGTACACAGGTACACAAGCTTACATTAACTTATCTCTGACGCCAGACGGGGTATCATGATCAATCTGTTGTGGATCCCCTCCCGCATAGGCATCAGTCAACATGATAGTGTTGATGCCTGAGCTAAACTCGCGTCCAACAATGACAATGTTGAGTACAATCTAGGACTGTCAAACAGAACCTTAAAACTGTAATCAGAAAATACACGCTGATGAATTACGAAAGCAGAGACAAGGAGCAAACAGGCACTAGTCAATCCATTGTTTACCATGATGAGATGTATAAGTAAAACATGTATATGGAGCAAGTAACAAGATCACTAGATTACAAGATGTTGTAACCACTAGACTCAGGTTAGGATATAAGTACCTCTGGCAGTATGTTCCTCAGGCAGATGTAAACAAGACGAAATGTTAAGTGTGTGGCCAGACATATGGCCACACTCAACACTACGTCTTAGACTGTAACAAAATAGAACAGCACGGGACAGGTCCAAGCACATTGTGTATACAGTGCACAATACACTAGCTACCGCTCACACAAAATGTATGGCGTGCACAATAAACTAGCTACCGCTCACACGATGAGTTTGAGGTGCACAATAAACTAGGTACTACTCACAATATGAGTATGGGGAGCACAATAAACTAGCTAACGCACACGGGATAAGCATGGGGTTTTCGAGAACAGCTACTGCTCACAGGTTAAGTATTGGATGCACCATAAACTAGCTGCTGTCCACCTCAAAGTTCAACTCACCACCTGTACACCACCACATGTACACCACCACATGTACACACATGACACCACCACCTTTTTTTTTTCGGGAATTAGCCCACAGGCACAGGTCAAAAGACCACAACGGAGCCTAGGGGCGAAAGAACGGAAAAGAAATTGTAAATATAGAAAAAAAGGCTATATACTGTATTAATCTACACCACGAAGATGCCGGAAGACCAGCTTTTTAAAGTAGAGACAGATTGTAGAGCATGGAAACACCTGTACAACACCAACTCATGTACACCACCACCTGTACACCACCACCTGTACACCACCACCTGTACACACCACCACCTGTACACCACCACCTGTACACCACCACCTGTATACTACCATGTACACTACCACAATGTACACTACCACCTGTACACCACCACCTGTACACTACCACCTGCACACCACCACCTGTACACCACCACCTGTACACCACCACCTGTATACTACCATCTGTACACTACCACAATGTACATACCACCTGCCTCACTACCTGTCACCTGCACACCACCACCTGCACACCACCACCTATATACTACCATCTGTCACTACAATGTACACTACCACCTGTACACCACTACCTGTACACTACCACCTCACACCACCACCTGTACACCACCACCTGTATACTACCATCTGTACACTACCACAATGTACATACCACCTGTACCACTACCTGTACACTACCACCTGCACACCACCACCTACAGCGCATCACCACCTGTACATCACCACCTGTACATCACCACCTGTACATCACCACCTTTACACCACCACCTGTACCACCACCACCTGTGCTCCACCACCTGTACACCACCACCTGTACACCACCACCTGTACACCACCGCCTGTACACCACCACCTGTATACCACCACCTGTATACTACCATCTGTACACTACCACCTATACACCACCACCTGTACATCACCACCTGTACACCACCACCTGTACATCACCACCTGGACACCACCACCTGTACATCACCACCTGGACACCACCACCTGTACACCACCACTTGTACCCACCTGTACACCACCACCTGTACACATCCACTGTACTACCACCTGTACACTACCACCCTGTACACCACCTCCTGTACCACCACCTGTACACTACCACCTGTACACCACCACCTGTACACCACCACCTGCACACCTACCACCTGGCACCGACCTGTACACTACCACCTGTACACCACCACTGTACACCACCACCTGCACTACCACCTGTACACCACGACCTGTACACACCACCACCTGTACATCACTACCTGTACACTACCACCTGTACACCACCACCTGTACACCACCACCTGTACACTACCACCTGTACACCACCACCTGTACACCACCACCACCACTGTCTCCTGTCTTAATGAACGACGGTACCTGAGGTATACCGTCCACACCTCACCTCGGTGACCACTGTCTCCCTTCTGTCTTAATGAACGACGGTACCTAGTATAAGGAGTATACCGTCGCCACACCCTGCCTCAAGTGACCACTGGCCTCTGTCTAATGAACGTTTACCTGAGGAGTATACCGTCACACACCGTCCTGTGACCACTGGGTCTCCTTTCTGTTAGTCTCTCATGATCGATTTGCACCTGAGAGTATACCGTCACACACTGTCTCGGTGACCACTGTCTCCTTCCTCTGTCTTAATGATCGACGGTACCTGGAGAGTATATACTCGTCACACCTGTCTCGGTGACCACTGTCTCCTTCTGTCTTAATGAACGATTTGCAATTTGGAGAGCATACTCGTCACACACCTGCCCGGTGACCACTGTCTCCTTCTTGGGTCTTAATGAGTCGATTTGGCAATTGAGAGTGGTACCAGTCACACACCTCGTCCGGTGACACTGTCCTCTCTGTCTTAATGATCGACAGTACCTGAGAGTATACCGTCACATACTTCAGTCCTTGGTGACCACTGTCCTTCTGTCTTGTTTTGAACGATGTTCCCAGAGTATAATGTCACACACCCCGTCCCTGGTGACCACTGTCCTCTGGTCCTACCCACCATCTGTTCATGAGAGCATACTGTCACACACCCCTGGCCCTCAAGTGACTCAATGTCTCTCTGCCCTGAATGATCGATTTGCACCTGAGAGACACCGCTCCACACACCTATGGTTTCCACTGTCTCCTCCTGTCTTGTCAGATCGATTTGGTACCTGAGAGTACACCGTCACACACCTGTCCTCAAGTGACCACTGTCCTTTCTGGCCTTCACAGAACGATTTGGTGCTCAGAGTATACTCGTCACACACCTCGTCCCGGTGACCACTGTCTCCTCTGTCTTAGTGATCGATTGCGGCTTCCGAGAGTATACCGCTCAGCACATCTCCCCTCGCATTCATTGTCTCCTCTCTCTGTCTGAATGAACGACGGAATGAGGAGTATACCGTCACACACCTCCCTCGGTGACCACTTTCGCTGTCTCCCCGTCTTAATGAACGACGGTGGCCTGAGAGTATACCGTCACACACTCGCCCTCGGGTGACCACTGGGTCTCCTCTCTGTCTTTAACAGAACGACGGTACCTGAGAGTATACCGTCGCCACACTTTTTTCTCCGGTGACCACTGTCTCCTTCTACCTGTCGAGTCGATTTGCAATTCTGAGAGGATAATTCGTCACACACCCTGTCTCAAGTGACCACTGTCCTCTCTGTTCCCTGCTGATCGACGGTACCTGAGGAGTATACCGCCTCACACCGGGTCCTGCACCACTGTCCTCTTCCTCTGTCTTAATGATCTACTTGTACTTGAGAGTATACCGTCACATTGTTCCTGTCCTCGGTGACCACTGTCTCCCTCTCTTGTCTTGGATGAACGACGGCACCTGAGAGTGCTACTGTCACACACCCCTCAGCCTGGGTGACCATTGGCTCTTGTCTGCAATGATCGACGGTACCAGAGAGCATAATTTCACACACTTCGCCCCGGGTGACCACTGTCCCTTCTCTGTCCCTTCTTGGTCTTAATGATCGACGCAGTACCTGAGATACCGTCACATTCCTGTCCTGCACTTTACTTGCCTTTCCTGTCTTAATGATCGATTATACCTGAGACTATACCTCGTCACACACCCTTTGTCCCTCAAGTAGACCACTGTCCTTCTGTCTTAATGATCGATTTGCACCTGAGAGCACTGCACACCGTCCTTTCGCTAGACCACTGTCTCCCTTCTGTCTTAATGAGAACGATTTGGTACCTGAGATATACCGTCACACACCCTCACAGTTCTATGACCACTGTCTCTCTCTGTCTCAATGAACGACGGAAAACCTGAGAGTATACTGTCACATTGGTTCTGCCCTTTGCACTACTCTGTCTCCTCTTGTCTAATGAACGATTTGCAATTGAGAGTATACTCTGTCACACACCCTGCCCTGGGTGGGACCACTGTCTCTCTCTGTCTTAATTTGAGCTTCCACTGGCACCTATATACCGTCACACACCCTGTCCTCAAGTGATCACGGTCTCCCTCCTGTCTTCATGATCGATTTGCACTGAGAGCAGCCTCGCTCACACACCTGTCCCCAGACCACTGTCTCCCTTCTGTCTTAATGATCGGGACGCAGCACCTGAGAGCATACCACACACCTTCGTCGTCTCGGTGACCACTGCTCTCTCTGTGATCGACGGTACCTGAGAGTATACCGTCACACACCTCGCCTCGGGTGACCACTGTCTCCTTCTGTCTTAATGATCGACGGTACCTGAGTATACCGTCACACACCTCGCCTCGGTGACCACTGTCTCCTTCTGTCTTAATGATCGACGGTACCTGAGTATACCGTCACACACCTCCCCCTCGGTGACCACTGTTCCTTCTGTCTTAATGATCGACGGTACCTGAGGTATACCGTCACACACCTCGCCTCGGTGACCACTGTCTCCTTCTGTCTTAATGATCGACGGTACCTGGTATACCGTCCACACCTCCTTCGGTGACCACTGCTCCCTGTCTTAATGATCGACTGGTACCTGAGAGTATACCGTCCACACCTCGTCCTCGGTGACCACTGTCTCCTTCTGTCTTAATGATCGACGGTACCTGAGTATACCGTCACACACCTCGCCTCGGTGACCACTGTCTCCTTCTGTCTTAATGATCGACGGTACCTGAGAGTATACGTCCTCGTCTCGGTGACCACTGTCTCCTTCTGTCTTAATGATCGACGGTACCTGAGGTATACCGTCACACACCTCGCCCTCGGTGACCACTGTCTCTTCTGTCTTAATGATCGACGGTACCTGAGGTATACCGTCACACCTCGTCTCAGTGACCACTGTCTCCTTCTGTCTTAATGATCGCGGTATCCTGGTATACCGTCACACCTCCCCTCGTGACCACTGTCTCCTTCTGTCTTAATGATCAACGGTACCTGAGAGTATACCGTCACACACCTCGCCTCGGTGACCACTGTCTCCTTCTGTCTTAATGATCGACGGTACCTGAGAGTATACCGTCACACACCTCGTCTCGGTGACCACTGTCTCCTTCTGTCTTAATGATCGACGGTACCTGAGAGTATATCACCGCACCTCGTCTCGGTGACCACTGTCTCCTTCTGTCTTGGCCCCGTCGGCAGTACACCAAAGAGTATACCGTCACACACTCCTGTGACCACTGCTCTCCTTCTGTCTTAACAATCGGCCCAGTACCTGAGGCCTTCCGTCACACACACTCATCTCGGCTGACCACTATCTCCTTCTGTACTGTGGTCGGCAGTACCTGGTATACCGTCACACACACCCCTCAGTGACCACTGCTTCCTTCTGTCTTAATGATCGGCAGTACCTGAGTATACCGTCACCTCATCTCAGTGACCACTGTCTCCTTCTGTCTGTAATGATCGACGGTACCTGAGAGTATACCGTCACACACCTCCCCTCATTGACCACTGCTCCTCCTTCTGTCTTAACCAGTCGACGGTACCTGAGTATACCGTCACACACACCTCGTCCTCAAAGTGACCACTGTCTCCTTCTGTCTTAATGATCGACAATTTGAAGTATACCGTCACCTCCCTCGGTGACCACTGTCTCCTTCATCTTAATGATCAGCATTTTGGTACTTCTGTCACACACCTCGCCTCAAGTGACCACCTGTATATTGTGAACGACATTGCCAGTATACCGTGCACCTCCTCAAGTGACCTGTCTCCTTTATCTTCGTCGGTACCTGAGTATACTGTCCCACACCTCCCCTCGTGACCACTGTCTCCTTCTGTCTTAATGATCGACGGTACCTGAAAGAGTATACTGCGTCACACACCTCATCTCAGTGACCACTGTCTCCTTCTGTCTTGGCAGTCAAGCATTTTGCAGTATGCATCACACCACCTCTCGTCTCAGTGACCACTGTCTCCTTCCTGTCTCCAGCGGTCAGGCAGTACCGCGAGTATACCGTCCACCTGCCCTCGGTGACCACTGTCTCCTTCTGTCTTAATGATCGACAGTACCTGAGAGTATGCGTCACGCACACCTCGCCTCAGTGACACCTGTCTCCTTCTGTCAACCAGTCGGCAGTGCCTGAGAGTGTTACGTCACCTCGCCTCGGTGACCACTGTCTCCTTCTGTCTTAATGATCGACAGTACCTGAGTATACCCATCACCCACCTCGTCTCGGTGGCCTGTCTCCTTCTGTCTTAATGATCGACGGTACCTGAGTATACCGTCACACACCTCGCCTCGGTGACCCGCCGCATCTTCTGTCTTAATGATCGGCAGTGGCAAAGTGCCGCATCCTCGCCTCGTGACCACTGCTCTCCTTCTGTCTTGTGATCGACAGTACGAAGTGTACCGTCACCTCGCCTCGGTGACCTGTCTCGCCTTCTGTCTTAATGATCGACGGTACCTGGTACATACCATCCACACCTCGTCTCGTGACCACTGTCTCCTTCTGTCTTCAATGAACGACGGTACCTGAGAGTATGCCGTCCACACACCTCGTCTCAGTGACCACTGTCTCCTTCTGTCTTAATGATCGACAGTGCCTGAGGTATGCAAGTCACACACCTCGTCTCGGTGACCACTGTCTCCTTCTGTCTTAATGATCCGGCAGTACCTGAAGTATGCCGTCACACACCTCGCCTCAGTGACCACTGTCTCCCTTCTGTCTTAATGATCGACAGTACCTGAGAGTATACCGTCACACACCTCGTCTCGGTGACCACTGTCTCCTTCTGTCTTAATGATCGGCAGTGCCGGTATGCCGTCACACCTCGTCTCGGTGACCACTGTACTCCTTCTGTCTTAATGATCGACAGTACCTGAGTATACCGTCACACACCTCGTCTCGGTGACCACTGTCTCCTTCTGTCTTAATGATCGACGGTACCTGAGGTATACCGTCACACCTCGTCTCGGTGACCACTGTCTCCTTCTGTCTTAATGATCGACGGTACACCTGAAGGTATACCGTCACACACCTCATCTCGGTGACCACTGTCTCCTTCTGTCTTAATGGTCGGGCAATTTTACGAGAGTATACCGTCACACACCTCGTCTCAGTGACCTGTCTCCTTCTGTCTTAATGATCATTGGTACTACGAGTAGCAGTACACACCTCGCCTCGGTGGCCCTGTCTCCTTCTGTCTTAATGATCATTGGTACCTGAGAGTATACCGTCACACCTCGCCTCAGTGACCACTGTCTCCTTCTGTCTTAATGATCATTGGTACCTGAGAGTATACCGTCACACACACCTCGCCTCAGTGACCACTGTCTCCTTCTGTCTTAATGATCGACCGGTACCTGAGGTATACCCGTCCCACACACACGCTCTCGGTCTACGCTTGTTCTAATCTTTCATTCTGCCCGAGAACGTCTGGATTCTTATCTACGGTTCACCATTCCACTAATTATGAGTGTGTGTGTGTGCTGTGTGTGTGTGTGTGTGTGTGTGTTGTTGTTTTGTTGTGCTGTGTGTGTTGTTTTTGTGTTGTGCTGTGTGTGTGTGTGTGTGTAAGATATATTTTACATGTGGTCACGAAGATGTTATCACCGACCGACCTAACAGAGGCCTCAAGGTTGGCCGCCTGGTCAGGGATACCAACACATCCTTTTGTAAATAACGCATATTGGTCTCTTGTTTATTATCGGTATTTCCGGGTTATCTCTCTCTCTCTCTCTCTCTCTCTCTCTCTCTCTCTCTCTCTCTCTCTCTCTGTCTCACCGTAGCATCAGCCATGGGATAAGTTATCTAAATGTTCTCCGCCCACATTCATCTTATGACCACGCTTTGCCAGTGGCTGAGGGCGGTGCTTCATAACACAGTCCCCCCTATTAACCAATCAGAAGCAGTGATAAACGACCTCTCTGATTGGTGGTGCGATTTATCTTTCAAAAATTTATCTATCTGTATGTATCCACCTGTAACCAACTATCAACATTACAGATATGTTAACACTTTTGCGTGTACCATTGATGACCTATTGTACATTACCAGAAAGTGCACATCTTTCCTGTGTTGGTGTTGTTGTACACACACACACACCAAACGACTCATTATATGTCACACAGGTAACAGCCAATATGTCACCTTAATTGGCTTGTAGCTGTACTGCTCACACCTGTGGGTGTGCTATCTACAGGTGACTCAATAATATTATCTGGGCACAGTTCTAGTACAGTATCAGCCACACTTGCATTGTCTAACGCAGGAATGTTGATGTTTATAATACACTTACAAGAATAAATAGCCTCCCACCACGACAAACATGGTGACTCACCTCTACTGGTGACTCCTCTACTGGTGACTCTCCACTGGTGACTCTACTGGTGACTCACTCTGCTGGTGACTCTCCACTGGTATTCTCTCCACTGGCACTCCTCCACTGGGACTCTCCACTGGTGACTCTCCACTGGTGACTCCCCAGGCTCTACTGACCACCTCATGGCAGCTCTACTAGTGACCCCACTGGTGACTCTACTGGTGACTCTCCACTGGTGACTCTCCACTGGTGACTCTCCACTAGTGACTCTCCACTGGTGACTTCCACTGGTGACTCACTGGTGACTCTACTGGTGACTCTCCACTGGTGACTCT
>NW_024723065.1:0-12718 GCF_018991925.1 Homarus americanus | reverse complement strand
ATCACCACCATGTTAACCTACCATCATGTTAACCTACCACCATGTTAACCTACCACCATGTTAACCTACCACCATGTTAACCTACCACCATGTTAACCTACCACCATGTTAACCTACCACCATGTTAACCTACCACCATGCTAACCTGCCATCATGCTAACCTACCATCATGCTAACCTACCATCATGTTAACCTACCATCATGTTAACCTACCACCATGTTAACCTACCACCATGTTAACCTACCATCATGTTAACCTACCATCATGTTAACCTACCATCATGTTAACCTACCACCATGTTAACCTACCACCATGTTAACCTACCATCATGTTAACCTACCACCATGCTAACCTACCACCATGTTAACCTACCATCATGTTAACCTACCATCATGTTAACCTACCACCATGTTAACCTACACCATGTTAACCTACCATCATGTTAACCTACCATCATGTTAACCTGCCATCATGTTAACGTCAACCACATCTGCACCATTATGCTCTTTATCTTAAACTCACAATGGCTAGGAGATTCAGGAACCTTAGTTGGCGATGGTCAAGAGTACAGGCAGAGGGGAGTACTTTGTTGTCTAGTGAAGGAGGATCACCCAAGACCTTCCCCACGATCCTGAAGGCTCCTCCCAGCTCCTGATGGTGGTGCTGGATGGGGAAAGGGGATTTATACGACCTTCTGGCTTCCTCTTTATAGTTCCGGGTTGTCTAAGTTATATGGAAGTAATGATATGCGTTTGTGTGTTTGGAGTTAATGAGATTCTTGTGGGTATTTTTAAGTATAAAATGTGAGTTAGGAATTTGTTATGGGGGTTTTTCTACACCTGTGGATGTTTTAAGTGTCGTGTTAAAAATAAGTTGTTAGTATTGGCTGTGGGTGATGGTGGACTTAGTTATGGTCTTCCTTGGGTACGGAAGCCTGGGGGAAGGGGAAGGGGAAGGGGAGGGGAGGGGAGGGGAGGGGGGTAACCATTGAAAAGACCCTGAGATGAGATACATTTTGTTTATTTATTTATTTATTATTATTATTATTATTATTATTATTATTATTATTGTTATTATTATTATGACATTTTGGGATCCTTTAGTCTAGACAAATTCAATATTTTTTCCCCAAGTATATAAGGAATGTAGTGTTGAAACGGCAGCTGTACATACCAGTGTTGTATTGGCTGGTACCCCGTTCACCCCCTCACTATTCCCCAGTCACCCATACCGCTCCCGCCCCCACCCTACCACCCATACTGCCCCCGCCACCCCTGCTGTGTTCACGGTGTCAGGAGCAGAGGAGAGGGGCATCTTTTTTTTTGTCTACTGTTCTTGTATCATATCGAATGCATTTTTTTTACAGCATATATACACCCGCCTTAGATATCCAAAGAGGCATATATAGTGTTATTCTTATTCGCCTGTATATTCATACTTACGGGTCATGTTTGTCTCGTGTTCCTTATGGCAGTGAATGTTAGAGTATTTCCTGAGTATTGTTTGTGTAGTTCTGTACTTAGAGGTTGACTTATTCACATCTGGGTTAGCACAGCAGTGTGAGGCAATGTGTCTGGCCTCACACTTATGCTTACATCTGCGTGAGGGTCAATCATTCAAGCACTTAGCTACTGAATGCAAAGAAGTGAATACAACTTTAAGAAAGGAGAGAGTTTAGGAGCCAGAGAAGGTGTGTGTGTGTGTGTGTGTGTGTGTGTGTGTGTCAACAAGTGACAAGTTGTTTGGTGTCAGTAAGTGTATGAGACCAACAGTCAACTCTCGCTGCTCACTACTACAATATATCCCTCTTCACCAAACTTTCTTTTTCCTCAATATCAAAATAAACTCGGTGGCTAAGTTTTCAATTTTCGGTGTGAAGATTTCTTAATTCGTGTTGTCAGACTGTTAAACCTTCACCAGGGGTCGTGACACACTATTTTGGGAGTGGACCACACCAGGACACACACACACACACACACTCTTACAGTTTGGTGTTGGTGTAGTCTAGTTTTACGGTGAGGTGGTATTTTTAGTAGTGGTTCATCTGTGCACAATATTAAACTTTTTTTTCTTTTTTTTTTCTGGGTGTGTCTCAGGGGTGTGGCTGTATTAAGTAATATTAAAGGTACTGATCATTCTAAAACAATCCAAATTTATTCTTGTGATTTATTGTTATTTATATTATACTTTATTATTAGTAATATTATTTTTATTTATTATTATTATTAATTACTATGCTGTTATTTCATGTTATTCACATAAGTAAAGTGAAATTTCAAGCGTTTTTTATTGAATTTATCTATGGTGTGTGTGTGTGTGTGTGTGTGTGTGTGTGTGTGTGTGTGTGTGTGTGTGTGTGTGTTCCATCTTCTACACTATCATCGTTTACACCATCATGTACACTATCATCAACTACACCATCGTCTACAGTGACACCATCATCATCTACACTACCATCGTCTACAACTCTACACCATAATCTTCACTATCATCGTCTACACCATCATCTACACTATCATCGTCTACACCATCATCTACACTATCATCATCTACACCATCATCTACACTACCATCGTCTACACCATCATCTGGCTGACTCATCATCGTTCACAATTCTCACCATCTGCCACCTCATCATCGTTCACACCATCATCTGCCACCACTTCACCATCGTTCACAACCATCATCTACACTACCATCGTCTACACCATCATCTACACTATCATCGTCTACACCACCATCTACACTATCATCGTCTACACCATCATCTACTCTATCATAATCTTCACTATCATCGTCTACACCATCATCTACACTATCATCGTCTACACCATCATCTACACTATCATAATCTTCACTATCATCGTCTACACCATCATCTACACTATCATCGTCTACACCATCATCTACACTATCATCGTCTACACCATCATCTACACTATCATCGTCTACACCATCATCTACACTATCATCGTCTACACCATCATCTACACTATCATCATCTACACCATCATCTACACTATCATAATCTTCACTATCATCGTCTACACCATCATCTACACTATCATCGTCTACACCATCATCTACACTATCATCATCTACACTATCATCGTCTACACCATCATCTACACTATCATCGTCTACACCATCATCTACACTATCATCGTCTACACCATCATCTACACTATCAATGTCTACACCATCATCTGCACTATCATAATCTACACTATCATCGTCTACACCATCATCTACACCATCAATGTCTACACCATCATCTGCACTATTATAATCTACACTATCATCGTCTACACCAGTATAGTTGTCCCACATACTGTACAGGAAAATTCAAAACTGACCACCTCACCCACATAACCTCTTACTACAAAATTGACACCTACTGTACAGTAGATTTACTGCACCAGTAACCGTTAACTTAATAATAAGTTTGATTGAAATGGCTTGCCCTCGGCTGGGGCTGAGAAAACGCAGTAGACTTGTTTCTGACAGCGAAAGTGACGATGGAAGCTCTCCTGCAAAATGGAATGACTAGGACGAGTCGTGGAGCGATGAGAACTCTGACGAGTCGTGGAGCGATGAGAACTCCGACGAGTCGTGGAGCGATGAGAACTCCGACGAGTCGGGGAGCGATGAGAACTCCGATAGTTTTATCGCTCATGATGAATCATACAATGACGAGGACTCATCAGGGTCTCCTGAAGGGTATGAGCTCTCATCTCACAGTACGTCAAGCTCTTCGGATGAAGAAGAGGAGGAGGAGCAATGCGACGAAAGGCGGCGTAGAAGAAATCCTGCACTTCGGTTCTTCGACATGGAGGCCAAAGAGGATAATAATGAATTCTGTCTTCCTCGTCAGCACCTCCCTCCCCTCCCTGGCACACCCCCCTCCCGAACTTGTTTTGGTCGCAACTACCAAATGAGACACGTTCTAGATGTCGCAATTCGTATTGAAAAAGAATATAATGAGAAAAGGGTTTTGAAAAGAAAAGCTCTAAATAAGGCCAAAAGGATTCATTGCTGAATCTTTGTATGTGTTTATTTATAAATAAAAATCTGAATTGGCGTTACCTATCTTCTTTACCCTGTAGAATATGCTTCTTTTTAATTATTTATATTGTTTTGCTGTAAATGTGTAGTAAAACTTATTTTTACTTATGTGAATTTGATATGATTGTTTACTTCATACAAATTGCCCAGTTCATGAAATCGTCGGGTTTTTTAGCGGCGGTAAAGCCAGGCCACCCTCCCTGCAGCCCATTGGCTCAAACATAATGTTCGATTAATATTGATATATCGCAAATAATTCCATATATATGTTAAGAATACCCAGCTTTAGCTCACTATAATGCTAAATTTAACGTCTGTAAAGATATAACTGTTTGGAAGCATTATCTACCAAGATATTATTGAAATTATTAATAATTTTTATTATAATTTTTGCTATTATAAATATAAACTTGAGATGGACATAACAATTTTCTCGATCATGTTTGATTTTGTTTGTGTCTAACGTGCACATTCTTTATTACGTTGTACCTCCTAAATCTTAACTTTAAATATATGTGTGAGTCCGACACAGGTACTGTACATAATTGTTTAAAATTTGTTATCCTCTGAAATGCAGAATAAGAATTTGGCTTTAATTTTGACTCTATATAACCATTTTCGTTATATCTCAGTATCATTATTTGTATACGAGAGTCAGTGAGAGATTTGTCACTTGACAGCAAAGAGTGAGATACAGTACAGTGTTTACATTACCTGCTGGATGTGAACAAGTCTTTGTTTACGTTATCGTCGGGGGTGTGGAGGAATTGTCGTTTCAGTTTCTTAAGTGGTGTAGAGTGACCTGTGATCTGTGTGTTTTGGGTGAGAATGCTAAAAACTGTTCGCTGGGGTGTATTTTTCGGGGCGGGGATGTATCTCTAGATGGTCTGTGGATGTATAACGGGGGCGTGATTTCAGGCGTCCGTGGATGTATATCGTGGGCGTGATTTCAGGCGTCCGTGAATGTATATCGTGGGCGTAGATATACCTGGATATTACCCGCATGGACGACAGTAGACTGCCAAAGCAGGCAACTGAAAAGGTATAAGGATAGCCTGAAGACAAACCTGAAAAAGTGCCAAATCGACCCCCTCACCTGGGAGTCGATTACTCCACACTGTAATGCTTGGAGGAGCACCTTACGAGAAGGTGTCAATACTTTCGAGTTAGCCCGACTGCAAACCGAGACAGACAAGCGCCAACGCCGGAAAGGCACGCTGATGCAGCCCTTCACATGTGCAACGAATGTGAACGACGCTGCCGGTTCCGTATCGGCCTCTTTAGCCACCTCAAAACTTACCAGTGAATGTGACATCCCTAATAACTCATAACATTGTAGCGTTGCTGGATGATCGTCATACTCGATTCCGAGTGACAGCAAAGTAGTAGTAAGTGTGTGTGTGTGTGTGTGTGTGTGTGTGTGTGTGTGTGTGTGTGTGGAGAGAGAGGAAAGATGCAATAAATTTTACTCATACTGTCCAGGATTTCTTCGTTAGTGTCAGTTTAAGAGAGCAGAGAGAGAACCTCTAATTTCTGGGTATTTTCGGAATAGTTTTTTTACTCTGTTGGCGCTAAAGTGGAGTGGCAGCGTTTATATCACAAATACTTGGAGGCGAAATTGTTGTTGGCGATTTTGTTAGTTGAGGAAAAACAAGCCGTGTCCACTGGTTGATTTTGAAACCCTATCACGAGTTACTGAAACCTTATCGCTTAGTTCTGTTGCCCGTTCAGCTCTCTCTCTCTCTCTCTCTCTCTCTCTCTCTCTCTCTCTCTCTCTCTCTCTCTCTCTCTCTCTCTCTCTCTCTCTCTCACACACACACACACACACACACACACACGCACACTCCACCTGACCTGAGGTATAACAGTGAAAGTTGTATCTAACAGGAATTTCCATCATCGAGTGAATCCCCGGCGAGTTGAAACAATTGTTATTCAAATGTATTGTTCAGCCAAAATAAAACCCGTTGAACATGATTGGCTTCCCCCGAACGACCTTTCAGTTAACAGAATATACCATGAACCACAACACACACACACACACACACATACACACACACACACTTTATTTTTACATGGTTTTGAGTTTTTATGCAATTTTCACATTGATCCGAACGAATAAACTGTAAATATTGCTCACTGATGCAACTAATATGTGTTAAAGTATTATATCCTGTTTTTATAATAATGCTTACATGACTTTATTACTATCACTCGTGTTAGTAAGGGACCTATTTATTCTTTTCTTGAATATAATGCTTTTTGTGGTCAGTGTTTACTTGGTTAATGGGTGTAGCATTATATGGGGTGGATGATAGGTCGTTTTCGTGGGCCTTTTCCTTCCTTACCTCCTTCCTTCCCCCCTTTTCCTTCTTTCCCTCCCCTTTCCCTCCCTCCCCCTACCTGTGGCTGATCAGTACAGGTGCCCAAACAAAGAGGTTCTCAACGAAGTAACAAACACACACTCACTTATTTTTCTCTTCTGTCTCTTTCTAATCATAATTAATTCACTGTCAGTCCATCTTGTAGGGATTAATTACCTGAAACATTGTACAGGTATAAATCTTAGCCCAGACCACCTGTGTTATGAGCCCAGAAATGGTGGTTATGTAGTTAATGTTTTGTCCGTCTGCCGTGTAATTACCTCAACATTGGAGGAACCAGAATGCAAAATTTATACATGTGTCTGTTTCTTGATAATTCAGTGTCTCTTGTACTACGTGTCAGAGGTCAAGGTCACAGACAAATTTGACCTAAGCTGTTGCGTCACCAAGGATGTTATTACCACACTCAATCAGTCACAGGCAATGTTGAGTGAGTGACATGAGACATCTTCAGTGACCTCCTGTTTCTGTTGTGTTGATGTACTGTACTACTGTTCCATGAGACATCTTCAGTGACCTCCTGTTTCTGTTGTGTTGATGTACTGTACTACTGTTCTAGCTCTTGTGGTCAATGTTTTATAACTTGTGTGAGACTATGTACACCAGAGCCGCCATGATGATAGTGTTGATCATCTCCCAGACACCACCACACCACCACCACACCACCACCTCACCACCACCACACCACCACCACACCACCACCTCACCACCACCACACCACCACCACACCACCACCTCACCACCTCACCACCACCACACCACCACCACACCACCACCTCACCACCACCACAGTTAACGAGGGAGGTATGAGACACACTTGACTCTCCTGTGTTATGTATATACGCTCCTGGGTCGTGTTTCAGGCACCTTACGTCTGGAGCTCAGCTGTCTTAAAACCAAACCTAACCTAACCTAACCTAACCTAACCTATCTTAACCTAACCTAACCTAACCTAACCTAACCTAACCTAACCTAACCTAACCTAACTTAACCTAACCTAACCTAACCTAACCTAACCTATCTTAACCTAACCTAACCTATCTTAACCTAACCTAATCTAACGTCACTGTTATATTTATTCAACCGGTGTTACTGAATTTATTTGTCCCTCACAGCGATCCTTTAGAAAATGTCGTTGATCCTTGAAGTAAAAATAATTAATAGTCGTTGTAATAAAGCAGTCAATGGAATAAGATGGATCACTATAGATTATGTTGGTCGCTGTAGCAAGGTAATCACCCTCACTCACCTGTCGGAGTCCCGTAGAATTTAGGTTATATATAATTGCCAATGTTTGAGTGAGGTGATTCTCTCGAGGTCCATTGGTGAGTATCGTAAAACAAAAAAAAATATTGCCCATTTGAATCCACTGTTTATTGTCATTCCTTACTTGTGTTTATTAGGAAGGCTCAGCTCTTTATTTAACGATATAATTGACCTGTTCTACGATAGTCAACAATGAGACAGACACAGACACACGATTTAAACCTTATTGTAGATGTTAGGATGTGATGTTAATTCTGCTGGTCGACCTCTTCCCGCTCCCTCCTGTCCTCCTCTTGATGCAACACGCAATACTGTTTACCTTTTGTGTGTAGGTTGACCATCTTGTCGTGTCAGTATACATTCACCTCCTAATGTTGCTCCCACTGAGGTATGCCTGCCTCCATTGTCTGAACTTGGTGAACATTGTATACCATCTCGACTTACAGGGTGTTGAACATAAAGGAGAGACTGGTGTTGGTATCAGGTGGAATACTAAGACAAAAACGTGTATGACTGAACTTGTGTGTGTGTGTGTGTGTGTGTGTGTGTGTGTGTGTGTGTGTTCAATGTGTGTGTGTGTGTGTGTGTGTGTGTGTGTGTGTGTGTGTGTGTGTGTGTGTGTGTGTGTGTGTGTGTGTGTCATGTGTGTGTGTGTGTGTGTGTGTGTGTGTGTGTGTGTGTGTGTGTGTGTGTGTGTGTGTGTGTGTGTGTGTGTGTGTGTGTGTGTGTGTGTGTGTGTGTGTGTGTGTGTGTGTGTGTGTGTGTGTGTGTGTGTGTGTGTGTGTGTGTGTGTGTGTGTGTGTGTGTGTGTGTGTGTGTGTGTGTGTGTGTGTGTTAAACAAGAATCACATATGGCGACTGAAATCTAGATAACAAGAGTCCCTTCTCTCTCTCTCTCTCTCTCTCTCTCTCTCTCTCTCTCTCTCTCTCAGATGAACACTTGGCGGGCACTATTCAAGGGTCCATCTCCGGACGTATAGTAATTACTTATACATCTTGTGAGTTTATTTTGGTGTTGGTGTAGAGATGATGGAGGAGATATGTGGAGGGAGGGATGTGAGGGTGTGAGGGAAGAACGTGAGGTGGGGAGGGAGAGAAGCCGGAGGTGTGAGGTGACGTGTTGAGAGAACTTGTGGTAAGAATATTGTGAAATTATGTACACATTACACTCATGTATGTCTAAGTTAGATATAAATTGATGGACTAAAACTTTGGTCATTTTCCGAGTCATAATTCTTTCCCTCATACTATCATGTTAGTTTATTATCATGTTAAGTGTTAAATCATGTTAGAATACCCATCATATTAGCCTAGAACCATCATGTTAGCCTGTCATCACATTAGCCAACCATCATCATGTTAACCTACCATCATCATGTTAACCTACCATCATGTTAACCTACCACCATGTTAACCTACCACCATGTTAACCTACCATCATGTTAACCTACCATCATGTTAACCTACCATCATGTTAACCTACCATCATGTTAACCTACCATCATGTTAACCTACTACCATGTTAACCTACCACCATGTTAACCTACCACCATGTTAACCTACCACCATGTTAACCTACCACCATGTTAACCTACCACCATGTTAACCTACCACCATGTTAACCTACCATCATGTTAACCTACCACCATGTTAACCTACCACCATGTTAACCTACCACCATGTTAACCTACCACCATGTTAACCTACCACCATGTTAACCTACCACCATGTTAACCTACCACCATGCTAACCTGCCATCATGCTAACCTACCATCATGCTAACCTACCATCATGTTAACCTACATCGCCAACCTACCACCGTAAATGACACCACCACCATGTTAGCTTTCTACCATCATCAGTAACCTGCCATCACTTTACCAGCACCTACCACTGCGGTTAACCTACCACCATGTTAACCTACCATCATGTTAACCTACCACCATGTTAACCTACCATCATGTTAACCTACCACCATGCTAACCTACCACCATGTTAACCTACCATCATGTTAACCTACCACCATGTTAACCTACCATCATGTTAACCTACCATCATGTTAACCTACCACCATGTTAACCTACCATCATGTTAACCTACCATCATGTTAACGTCAACCACATCTGCACCATTATGCTCTTTATCTCAAACTTACAATGGCTGGGAGATTCAGGAACCTTAGTTGGCGATGGTCAAGAGTACAGGCAGAGAGGAGTACTTTGTTGTCTAGTGAAGGAGGATCACCCAAGACCTTCCCCAAGATCCTGAAGGCTCCTCCCAGCTCCTGATGGTGGTGCTGGATGGGGAAAGGGGGTTTATACGACCTTCTGGCTTCCTCTTTATAGTTCCGGGTTGTCTGAGTTAACATGGAAGTAATGATATGCGTTTGTGTGTTTGGAGTTAATGAGATTCTTGTGGGTATTTTTAAGTATAAAATGTGAGTTAGGAGTTTGTTATGGGGGGTTTTCTACACCTGTGGATGTTTTAAGTGTCGTGTTAAAAATAAGTTGTTAGTATTGGCTGTGGGTGATGGTGGACTTAGTTATGGTCTTCCTTGGGTACGGAAGCCTGGGGGAATGGGAGGGGGAGGGGAGGGGAGGGGAGGGGAGGGTTAGGGGGAACCATTGAAAAGACCCCGAGATGAGATACGTTTTGTTTATTTATATATTTATTATTATTATTATTATTATTATTATTATTATTATTATTATTATTATTATTATTATTATTATTATTATTATTATTGTTATTATTATTATGATATTTTGGGATCCTTTAGTCGAGACAAATTCAATATTTTTTCCCCAAGTTTATAAGGAATGTAGTGTTGAAACGGCAGCTGTACATACCAGTGTTGTATTGGCTGGTACCCCGTTCACCCCCGCACTATTCCCCAGTCACCCATACCGCTCCCGCCCCCACCCTACCACCCATACTGCCCCCGCCACCCCTGCTGTGTTCACGGTGTCAGGAGCAGAGGAGAGGGGCATCTTTTTTTTGTCTACTGTTCTTGTATCATATCGAATGCATTTTTTTTACAGCATATATACACCCGCCTTAGATATCCAAAGAGGCATATATAGTGTTATTCTTATTCGCCTGTATATTTATACTTACGGGTCATGTTTGTCTCGTGTTCCTTATGGCAGTGAATGTTAGAGTATTTCCTGAGTATTGTTTGTGTAGTTCTGTACTTAGAGGTTGACTTATTCACATCTGGGTTAGCACAGCAGTGTGAGGCAATGTGTCTGGCCTCACACTTATGCTTACATCTGCGTGAGGGTCAATCATTCAAGCACTTAGCTACTGAATGCAAAGAAGTGAATACAACTTTAAGAAAGGAGAGAGTTTAGGAGCCAGAGAAGGTGTGTGTGTGTGTGTGTGTCCCAACAAGTAACAAGTTGTTTGGTGTCAGTAAGTGTATGAGACCAACAGTCAACTCTCGCTGCTCACTACTACAATATATCCCTCTTCACCAAACTTTCTTTTTCCTCAATATCAAAATAAACTCGGTGGCTAAGTTTTCAATTTTCGGTGTGAAGATTTCTTAATTCGTGTTGTCAGACTGTTAAACCTTCACCAGGGGTCGTGACACACTATTTTGGGAGTGGACCACACCAGGACACACACACACACACACACTTTTACAGTTTGGTGTTGGTGTAGTCTAGTTTTACGGTGAGGTGGTATTTTTAGTAGTGGTTCATCTGTGCACAATATTAAACTTTTTTTTCTTTTTTTTTCTGGGTGTGTCTCAGGGGTGTGGCTGTATTAAGTAATATTAAAGGTACTGATCATTCTAAAACAATCCAAATTTATTCTATTCTTGTGATTTATTGTTATTTATATTATACTTTATTATTAGTAATATTATTTTATTTATTATTATTATTAATTACTATGCTGTTATTTCATGTTATTCACATAAGTAAAGTGAAATTTCAAGCGTTTTTTATTGAATTTATCTATGGTGTGTGTGTGTGTGTGTGTGTGTGTGTGTGTGTGTTCCATCTTCTACACTATCATCGTTTACACCATCATGTACACTATCAACTACACCATCGTCTACAGTGACACCATCATCATCTACACTACCATCGTCTACAACTCTACACCATAATCTTCACTATCATCGTCTACACCATCATCTACACTATCATCGTCTACACCATCATCTACACTATCATCATCTACACCATCATCTACACTACCATCGTCTACACCATCATCTACACTATCATCGTCTACACCACCATCTACACTATCATCGTCTACACCATCATCTACACTATATATCACTCCAATCTTCACTATCGTCTCCCTATCATCTACACACTGTCTGCATCGTCTACACCATCCATCTACACACTATCATAATCTTCATCGTCTACACCATCATCTACCTATCATCGTCTACACCTGTCATCCTACACTATCATCGTCTACACCATCATCTACACTATCATCGTCTACACCATCATCTACACTATCATCGTCTACACCATCATCTACACTATCATCGTCTACACCATCATCTACACTATCATCGTCTACACCATCATCTACACTATCATCATCTACACCATCATCTACACTATCATAATCTTCACTATCATCGTCTACACCATCATCTACACTATCATCGTCTACACCATCATCTACACTATCATCATCTACACTATCATCGTCTACACCATCATCTACACTATCATCGTCTACACCATCATCTACACTATCAATGTCTACACCATCATCTGCACTATCATAATCTACACTATCATCGTCTACACCATCATCTACACCATCAATGTCTACACCATCATCTGCACTATTATAATCTACACTATCATCGTCTACACCAGTATAGTTGTCCCACATACTGTACAGGAAAATTAAAAACTGACCACCTCACCCACATAACCTCTTACTACAAAATTGACACCTACTGTACAGTAGATTTACTGCACCAGTAACCGTTAACTTAATAATAAGTTTGATTGAA
>NW_024723064.1:0-30790 GCF_018991925.1 Homarus americanus | reverse complement strand
GTGGTTGGTGATTTACTACCTGTAGTGGATTGCAATTTAATACCTTTAGAGTTTAGTGACATAAACCAGAAGTGGTTAATGATTTACATCTGTGGTGGTTATTGATTTAATATCTGCAGTGGTTTGCGATGTATGCCTGTAGTTGTTGGTGATGTTGCACCAGTAAGATTTGATCACCACCTGCAGAGGTCGGTGATTAGCACCTGTAGTGACTGCGAGGCAAAACCTGCAGTGCTTGTAACCAGCACCCAGTGGTTGGTGATGACAACCCGTAGTATGGTGATGAAGCACCGTAGTGCTGGCAACCAGCAACCGTTGCATGATGATGCAGCACTTGCAGGCTGGTGATGAAAACTGTATCGCCCGGTGACGTACACCAGTGTCCGCACAACCCAGTGGCTGGCGATGTAGTACCTGCAGTGGTTGGTGATGTAGTACCTGTATTGGTCGGTGATGTAGTACCTGTAGTGTTCGGTGATGTAGAACCTGTAACTGATGCTGATGTAATACCTCTAGTGGTTGGTGATGGAGTACCTGTAGTGGTTAGTGATTTAGTGCCTGTAGTGGTTGGTGATGTAGTACCTGTAGTGGTTGGTGATGTAGTACCTGTAGTGGTCGGTGATGTAGTACCTGCAGTCGTTGGTGATGTAGTACCTGTAGTGGTCGGTGATGTAGTACCTGTAGTGGTTGGTGATGTAGTACCTCTAGTGGTTGGTGATGGAGTATCTTTAGTGGTTAGTGATTTAGTGCCTGTAGTGGTGGGTGATGTAGTACCTGTAGTGGTTGGTGATGTAGTACCTGCAGTGGTTGGTGATGTAGTACCTGTAGTGGTCGGTGATGTAGTACCTGTAGTGGTTGGTGATGTAGTACCTCTAGTGGTTGGTGATGGAGTATCTTTAGTGGTTAGTGATTTAGTGCCTGTAGTGGTGGGTGATGTAGTACCTGTAGTGGTTGGTGATGTAGTACCTGTAGTGGTCGGTGATTTAGTACCTGTAGTGTTTTGTGATGTAGAACCTGTAGTGGCTGGTGATGTAGTACCTGTAGTGGCTGGTGTTTTAGTGGCTATAGTGGTTGGTGATTTGGTAGCTGTAGTGGATGGTAATTTAATACCTGTAGTGGTTGGTGATTTAGTACCTGTAGTGGCTTGTAATTTAATACCTTTAGAGTTTAGTGATTTAATACCAAAAGTGGTTAATGATTTACTATCTGTGGTGGTTGGTGATTTAATATCTGTAGTGGTTTGTGATGTAGTGCCTGTAGTGGTTGGTGATGTTGTACCTGTAGTGGTTGGTGATTTACTACTTGTAGTGGTCGGTGATTTAGTACCTGTAGTGACTGGTGAGGTAGTACCTCTAGTGGTTGGTAATCTACTACCTGTAGTGGTTGGTGATGTAGTACCTGTAGTGGTTGGTGATGTAGTACCTGTAGTGGTTGGTAATCTAGTACCTGTTGTGGTTGATGATGTAGTACTTGTAGTGGTTGATGATGTAGTACCTGTAGTGGTTGGTGATGTAGTACCTGTAGTGGTTGGTGATGTAGTACCTGTAGTGGTTGGTAATGTAGTACCTGTAGTGGTTGGTGATGTAGTACCTGCATTGGTTAGTGATGTAGTATCTGCAGTGGTAGGTAATGAAGTACCTTTAGTGGTTGGTGATGTAGAACCTGTAGTGGCTGGTGATGTAGTACCTGTAGTGGTTTGTGATGTAGTACCTGTAGTGGTTGGTGATTTAGTGGCTGTTGTGGTTGGTGATTTCCTAGCTGTAGTGGATGGTGATTTAATACCTTTAGAGTTTAGTGATATAATACCAGAAGTGGTTAATGATTTAGTATCTGTGGTGGTTGGTGATTTAATATCTGTAGTGGTTTGCGATGTAGTGCCTGTAGTGGTTGGTGATGTTGTACCTGTAGTGGTTGGTGATTTACTACCTGTAGTGGTCGGTGATTTAGTACCTGTAGTGACTGGTGAGGTACCTGTAGTGGTTGGTAATCTAGTACCTGTTGTGGTTGGTGATGTAGTACTTGTAGTGGTTGGTGATGTAGTACCTGTATTGGTCGGTGATGTAGTACCTGTAGTGTTAAGATGTAGCACCAGTAGTATGGTGATTTAGCACTGTAGTATGGTGATGGCAATCTTGCAGTAGTTAAGATGTAGCACCAAAGTGATTAAGATATAGCACCAGTGGTTGAAGATGGAAATCTGTAGTGCTGGTGATGAAATCTGTAGTGGTTAAGATGGAAAGAATCTATAGTGGTTAAGATGGTAACTGTAGTACAGATGTAGCACCAGTATTGGAGATGTAGCACTGGTAGTATAAGATGTAGCACCTAGTATTAAGTATAGCAACTAAAATAAGATGTAGCACCTGTTGTTGAGATGTAGCAACTAGAAGTAATAAGAGAAAACCTGTAGTTAAGATGTAGCACCAGAGTGGTTGGAGACGTAATCTGTAGTACAGATGTAATCTGTAGGTTAAGATGTAGCACCTAGTGGTTAAGATGTAGCACCATGGCTAAGATGGCACAGTATTGGTGATGCAGTTCCTGTCAAGATGAAGCAATCTTGCAGGTTAAGATGTATAACCAGTAGTGGCTATGATGTAGCAACTTAAGAGTGGCCAAGATGGAAGCAATCTGTAGTGGCTAAGATGGCACCTGCAGGAGACGTAGCATCCAAGTAGTGTCAAGTGATGTAGCACCTGCAGTAATAAGATGCAGGCTCATGATGAAAATCCAGAAGTATTGCCGACGTGCAACCTGGGTAGCATGGAAGACGCACTCCAGTGGTCATTGACGTAGCAACTTGCAGCGCTCTGAGACGAAACCAGTATGTCAAGATGAAGAATCCATGTAATAAGACGCAGCAACTGCAGTGGTCAAGAGACGAAACCAAGTGCATTAAGATGTCAACCCAGTAGCACAGACAGAACCAGTGGTCAAGACATAGCACCGTGGCTCAAGATGAGCACTGTTAGTGGTTTGCATGTGTTCGCAGTATTAAGATGGCACCTGCAGTGGTTGGTGATATAGTACCAGTGTACAGACGTAAGCACCAGCAGTGCTGGTGATGTAGCACTGTAGTGGCTCAGATGTAAATTCTGTAGTGTGGTTGGAGATGTAGTACCTGTAGTATACAGATGTAGGTAGTGCTTGGAGTCGTAGCAATCTGTAGTGGTTGGTGATGTAGCACTGTAGGTTGGTGATGTAGCACCTGTAGGCTAAGATGAAGCACCAGTAGTGGTTGTTGATGTAGGCACCTGTAGTGGTTTAAGATGTAGTAATTTGTAGTACATGATGTAGCACTTAGTGCCTGGAGACGTGCAGTGGCTTAAGATGTAGCATCTAGTGGTTAAGATGGAAAGAATCTAGTGTATTAAGATGAAAATTGTAGTATTAAGATGTAATCTGTAGTGGTTAAGATGCACTCTGTAGTGCTAAGACATAGCACCGTACAGACGTACCAGTAGTGGTTTGTGATGTAGCACCTTGTGGTTAAGATGTAGTACCTGTGTGTTGGTGATATAGGCACCAGTAGTGTATAGACGGCACCCTAGTGGTTGGTGATGTAGTACCTGTACACAGATGCAGAAGTACCTTGGGTAGTGGTTGGAGATAGCACTGGGTGTGGTTAAGATGGTACCTTGGTAGTGTTTTGTGATGTAAAATTCTGTGTACAGATGAAGTACCTGTAGTGGTTTTTCCAGATATAGTAACTGTAGTGGTTGGTGACATAGCACTGTAGTGGCAGACTTAGCACCAGACAAAAACCGGTTAAGATGAAATTCAGTAGTATTCAGAGATGTAGCACCTGTAGTAAAATGATGCAGTGCCCTAGTGAGCAGATATAGCACCGTAGTATGGTAATTAGAAACTGTAGTATAAGGGATGCAGCACCAAAAATAGAATTACTTAGTACCTGTAGTGGTTGGTGATGTAGCAACTGAAGCAGATGTAGCATCTGTAGCTATGATTTAGCACCAGTGTGTTTCTGTGATGTAGTACCTGTAGTGGCGGAGACGTAGTACCAGTAGTTAAGATATACATCTGTGTAGCTACATTTAGCACTAGTGGTAAATGATGTAGTGCCTCTAGTGGTTGGTGATATAGTACCTGTAGTGGCTTGTAATTTAATACCTTTAGAGTTTAGTGATTTAATACCAGTAGTGGTTAGTGATTTAGTATCTGTAGTGGTTGGTGATTTAGTATCTATAGTGGTTTGTGATGTAGTGCCTGTAGTTGTTGGTGATGTAGTACCTGTAGTGGTTGGTGATGTAGTACCTGTAGTGGTTGGTAATCTAGTACCTGTGGTGGTTGGTGATTTAATTCCTGTGGTGGCTTGTAATTTAATACCTTTAGAGTTTTGTGATTTAATACCAGCAGTGGTTAGTGATTTAGTATCTGTAGTGGTTGGTGATTTAGTATCTATAGTGGTTTGTGATGTAGTGCCTGTAGTTGTTGGTGATGTAGTACTTGTAGTGTTTGGTGATGTAGTACCTACAGTGGTTGGTGATGTAGCACCTGTAGTGGTAAATGATGTAGTGCCTCTAGTGGTTGGTGATATAGTACCTGTAGTGGCTTGTAATTTAATACCTTTAGAGTTTAGTGATTTAATACCAGTAGTGGTTAGTGATTTAGTATCTGTGGTTGTTGGTGATTTAATATCTGTAGTGGTTTGTGATGAAGTGCCTGTAGTGGTTGGTGATGTTGTACCTGTAGTGGTTGGTGATTTAGTACCTGTAGTGACTGGTGAGGTACTACCTGTAGTGGTTGGTGATTTAATACCAGCAGTGGTTAGTGATTTAGTACCTGTAGTGGTTGGTGATGTAGTACTTGTAGTGGTTGGTGATGTAGTACCTGTAGTGGTTGGTGATGTGGTACCTGTAGTGGTTGGTGATGTAGTACCTGTAGTGGTTGGTGATGTAGTACCTGTAGTGGTTGGTGATTTAGTACCTGTAGTGGTTGGTGATGTAGTACTAGTAGTGGTTGGTGATTTGGTATCTGTAGTGGTTGGTGATTTAGCACCTGTAGTGGTTGGTGATTTGGTATCTGTAGTGGTTTGTGATTTAGTACCTGTAAAGTTTGGTGATTTAGCACCTGTAGTGGTTGGTGATTTAGTATCTGTAGAGGCTTGTAATTTAATACCTTTAGAGTTTAGTGATTTAGTACTTGTAGTGGTTGGTGATGTAGTACGTGTAGTGGTTGGTGATGTAGTACTTGTAGTGGTTGGTGATGTAGTACCTGTAGTGGTTGGTGATGTAGTACCTGTAGTGGTTGGTGATGTAGTACTTGTAGTGGTTGGTGATGTAGTACGTGTAATTGTTGGTGATGTAGTACCTGTAGTGGTTGGTGATGTACTACCTGTAGTGGCTGGTGATGTAGTACCTGTAGTGGCTGGTGATTTAGTACCTGTAGTAGTTGGTGATGTAGCACCTGGGTAGTGGTTGGTGATGTAGCACCTGTAGTTGTTGGTGATGTAGTACCCGTAGTGGCTGGTGATGTAGTACCTGTAGTTGTTAAGATGTAGTACCCGTAGTGGTTATGATGTAGTACCTGTAGTTGTTGGTGATGTAGCACCCGTAGTGGTTACACAGTACCTGTAGTTGGTTGGTGATGTAGCACCTGTAGTGGTTGGTGATGGCACTGTAGTGGCTGGTGATGTAGTACCTGTAGTTGTTGGTGATGCAGCACCTGCAGTGGCTGGCAGATGTAGTACCTGTAGTTGCTGGTGATGAAAAATCTGTAGTTGTTGGAGATGTAGCACCTGTAGTGGTTGGTGATGGCACCCAGTGGCTAAGATGTAGTACCTGTAGTTGTTGGTGATGTAGTACCTGTAGTGGTTGGTGATGTAGTACCTGTAGTGGCTGGTGATTTAGTACCTGTAGTAGTTGGTGATGTACTACCGGGTGTTGTGGTTGAGGTAGTTGTAGTGCGTAAGGTTGTAGTGGTGGTTGTGGTAGTTGTCGCTTTTGTGGTTGTTGTGGTGGTTGTGGTAGTTGTAGCTTTTATGGTTGTGGTGGTGGTTGTGGTAGTTTTAGCTTTTATGGTTGTAGTGGTGGTTGTGGTAGTTGTAGCTTTTATGGTTGTAGTGGTGGTTGTGGTAGTTGTAGCTTTTATGGTTGTAGTGGTAGTTGTGGTAGTGTTAGCATTTATGCTTGTTGTGGTGGTTGTGGTAGTTGTAGCTTTTATGGTTGAAGTAGTGGTTGTAGTGGGTGGCTCCTGGGTTCGTGACGTCACTGCTTGAGTCACTGTTTCTGTGAATAAAAACAAAAAAATAATATAAAAACTAAATTCTGTTTCATTAACTCAAAAAACAACTAACTATCATGAAAGGAGTGCGTTGAAGTAGGGTGTGTGGGTTGTGTTGGAGTGTGAAGGGTGTGTCTGGGGTGTGATGGAGGTGTGAGAGGGATGTGGGTTAGAGTGGGGTGATAAATATGAAAGAGTTGAGGGAGAATATTGATTGTGACGGATATAATAAACGGTTTATTGAAAAAGTTCTGTAGCCCGAAGGGTGAAAATATACATTGGACAAAAATGACTTATTACATACATTGGTGGTTTAACAAAAGCCTTCATTAGAAAAAGGTGAAGGAACATACAGTGAACATACAGATTAATGTTTACACACGTAGATCATGTGAGCTGAGGTGTTGAACAGCAGACACGTAGTGTAGTAACTCCCTCACAGACGGCGTTATGAGGGGCATCACGTGGAGTACTAGTTCCCTCACAGTTGGGTGTTATGAGGGGCTTGACGTGGTGTAGTAATTCCCTCACAGATGGTGTTACGAGGGGCCTGATGTGGTGTAGTAATTCCCTCACAGATGGTAAGCAGCAGGGCCTGATAGATGGCTAGTTCCTCACAGATGGTGGGCGAGGGCCTGGATATGGTGTAGTACCTCCCCACAGATGGTGTGTTATGAGGACCTGATGTGGTAGTAATTCTCAGATGGTAAGAGGGCCTGATGGTGTAGTAATTTCAGATGGTGTAAGAGGCCTGATGTAGTCCCTCACAGATGGTACATGAGGCCTGATGATGTAGTAGTTACCTCACAGATAGTGCTAAGAGGGCCTGATGGTGTAGTATCTCACAGATGGTGCATGAGGGCCTGATGTGGTGCACACCTCACAGATGCGGTGTTATGAGGGCCTGATGGTGTAGTACTCTCACAGATGGTGTAAGAAGGGCCTGATGGTGTAATAATTCTCACAGGTGGTGTTAGAGGCTTGACGTGGTGTAGTATCTCACAGATGATGTTAATGAGGCCTGATGATGTAGTACTTCTCACAGATGAGTGTGTGTATGTGTGTGTGTGTGTGTGTGTGTGTGTGTAGTGTGTGTGTGTGTGTGTGTGTGTGTGTTTAAGGTCAAAACCCTATAGTACACAGCCAATAGTCGAGTACAGCAGTGTCTATTCAGGCGATAAAGTTTGATAGAATAGAAACTAGAAGAGTCAGCTGTGGGAAACAGATGTGGTGATATGAGAGAGAGAGAGAGAGAGAGAGAGAGAGTGCGAAGGATGTAGAAAGTACATATACCTGAGATGATGCGACGACTGCCTGTAGCTGTAGTTGCAATAACTGTATTTGTTGGAACTGCAACCTCCTAGGACTGGCAACAGGTATATGTTAGGTTAGGCCAGATTGCTAGTTAGGTTGAGTTAGGTTGAGTTAGGGTTAGGTTGTTAGGTTAGCTAAGTTAAGTTAACTTAGCTTAGGTTAGGTTAATTATTCTGAAGTGTCGTAAAACCCAGACCCACATACAAAGCCCCAACTACTGACACACCACCTCAGTGGCACTACCACACCACCTTCAGGCACTCCCCACACCTTCCAAGCACCCCCACACCACTTTCAGACACCCCACACCACCTTCAGACACACTCCCCACCACCTCTCCAGGCACTCCCCACACCACCTTCAGACACCTCACACCACCTTCAGACACCCCCACACCACCTTCAGGCACTCCACACCACCTTCCAGGCACCCCACACCAAATTCAGGCACTCCCACACCACCTTCCACACTGTCACACCACCTTCAGACATCCCACACCACCTTCAGGCACCCCACACCACCTTCCAGACACTCCTCACACCACCTTCAGGCACTCCCCAAACCACCCTCAGCACTCCACACCACCTCTGGACACTCCCACACCACCAGACACCTCACACCCTTGCACCCCACACCACCTCAGCACTCCCCACACCACCTTCAGGCACCCCACACCACCTTCAGACACTCCCACACCACCTTCAGACACTCCCCACACCACCTCCAGACACCCCACCCTTCCAGACACTCCACACCACCTCTCAGGCACCCCACACCCACCTTCCAGCACTCCACACCACACCCCCAGGCACCCCACACCACCTTCCAGGCACCCACACCACCCTCCAGACACACCCCACACCCAACCTGACACCCACACCACCAGATACCTGGCACCCACACCCACCCTCCAGCACACCCCACACCAATCTTCCCAAACACCCCACAACCAACCTCCAGACACCCCTGCCACCTCCAGACACACCCACTCACCCTAAACACCCACACCAACTTTCCAGATACCCCACACCCACCTTCCAGACACTCCCCACACCACCTTCAGACCTCCAACACCACATTCAGACATCCCACACCACCCTTCCAGACACTCCCACACCACCCCAGAGACCCCACACCACCCCAGGCACCCACACCACCTTCCAGACACTCCACACCACCTCCAGACACCTCCCCACACCACCCACAGAACCCCACACCACCCTCCCCAGACACACCCACACACCACCTCTGCACCCCACACCACCCTCAGACCCCCACAACACCCCAGACACCCCACACCACCCCAGACACTCCCCCACACCACCCCAGACACCCTGCACACCTTCCAGACACCCCACTCCACCTCTCAGACACCCCACACCACCCCAGACACTTCCACCCACCTTCAGACACCCCACACCACCTTCCAGGCACTCCCACACCACTTTCCAGGCACTCCACCACCTTCAGACACCCACACCAATCTTCCAGACACCCACACCCCACCCTTCCAGACACTCCACCCACACATCCAGACACCCCACACCACCCTCAGGCACTCCCCACACCACCTTCCAGACACCCCACCCACCCTCTCCAGACACACACCACCCCAGGCACCCCCACCCCACCACCAGGCACCCCCTACACCACCCCAGGCACCCCACACCACCCTCCACACACCCCACCCCAACTTCCAGACACCCCACACACCTCCAGACATCCCCACACCACCTTCCAGACACCCCACACCAACCTCCAGACACCCCACACCACCTCCATACACCCCAACCTCTGCACCCCACCCACCTTAATCCTGACACCCACCCCAGACACCTCCACACCACCTGTGCCACCCCACACCACCTTCAGACACTCCCACACCACCTTCAGACACCCCACACCACTTCCAGGACTCCACACACCACCTCCAGGCACCCCACACCACACTTGACCCCAACCACCTCCCCAGACACCCACACACCACCTTCCAGGCACCCCCACCCAACCCCCAGGCACCCCACACCACCTTCCAGGCACCCCACACCCACCCCAGGCACCCCACACCCCACCCTCCCCACGCACTCCCCACCCTCCACACCCCACCAACTCCAGCCACCCCACACCAATCTCCAACCCACCTCCCTGACACCCACACCACCTTCCAGACACTCCACCTCTGACACCCCACACCCCACCTTCCAGGCACACCCCACACCACCCTGCACCCCACCCACCTTCCTGACACCCCACACCACCTTCAGACACCTCACACCACCTTCCCACTCCCACCCACCTTCCAGACACTCCCACACCACCCTCCAGGCACTCCCACACCACCTCCAGACACCCCACACACCCTCCAGACACCCCACACCAACTCCAGACACCCCACACCACCTCCAGACACCCCCACACCAACTCCAGCACCACCCAACCTCCAGACACCCCACCACCCTCCAAACCCCACACCAACTGACACCCCACACCACCTCCAGACACACCCACACCCACCCCCAGACACCCCACACCCCACCCCAGACACCCCACACCCCACCTCAGACACCCCACACCAACCCCAGACACCCCACACCACCTGACACCCCACACCACCCCAGACACCCCACCACCCCTGCACCCCACACCACCTCTCAGACACCTCCCACCCACCCTCAGACACCCCACACCACCCCAGGCACCCCACACCACCTCCAGACTCACACCACCTTCCAGGCACCCACACCCCACCTCCAGACACCCCACACCACCTTCCAGACACCCCACACCACCTTCCAGACACCCCACACCCACCCCACCCACCTCCAGACACCCACACCCACACCCCACCAATCTCCAGAACCCCACCACCCAACACATCCCCACCAATCTGACCCACACCCACTCTTGCACCCACACAACCCCACAGGCACCTACCACCCACCTCTGGACACCCATCACCTCTTCCAACCCTCCACCCCACTCGACACCACACCACTTCTCAGACACCCCACACCACCTCCAGACACTCCCCACCACCTTCAGACACCCTCCACCATCTCCAGACACCCCACACCACCTTCAGACATCCCCACCACCACTCAGACACTCCCCACACCACCTTCCAGACACCACACCCACCCCAGCACCACACCACCTTCCAGACACCCCACACCACCTCCAGACACCCCCACACCCCACCCCAGACACCCCCACACCACCTCCAGACACCCCACACCACTCCAGACACCCCAACCACCTCCAGACACCCCACACCACCCCTGGCACACCCACATCCAGACACCCCACACCCACCTCCAGGCACCCACACCACTCTGAACCCCACACCACCTCCAGGCACCCACACCACCTTCCCAGACACCACACCACCACCAGACACCCCACACCACCTCAGACACCCCACACCCACCTTCAGACACTCCCACCACCTTCCAGACACTCCCACACCACCTTCCAGACACCCCACACCACCCCAGACACCCCACACCACCCTCTCCAGACACCCCACACCCCACCCTCTCAGAACTCCACCCACCCCAGACACCCCACACCACCTCCGACACCCCACACCACCCCAGACACCCCAACCCACCTCCACACACCCACACCCTCTCAGGCACCCACACCACCTCCACACACCTCCCCACCCTCCTGACAACCCCACACCCACCTCCTGCAGAAACCCACCCAACCTCAAAACACCCCACACCACCCAGACACACCTCACACCAACCTCTGGCATCCCCACACCCACCCCAGACACCCCACCCACCTCCTGTGACACCCCTCCACCCACCTCCAGACACCCCACCCACCTTCAGACACCTACACCACCTTCAGGCACCCCCACACCACCCAGGCACCCCCACACCTCACCCAGACATCCCACACCACCCTCCAGGCACCCCACACCACCCAGGCACCCCACACCACCCTCCAGCACCCCACACCACCTCCAGACACCCCACACCCCACCTCTGGCACCACACCCTCCAGACACCCCCACACCACCCTCCAGACACCCACACCACCCCCAGACACCCACACCCCACCTGTGACACCCCCCACCCCACCTCCAGACACCCCACACCACCTTCCAGACTCCCACCCCACCTTCCAGGCACCACCACAACACCTTGACACCTCCACCAACCTTCCAGACACCCCACACCACCTCAGACACCTCCACACCACCTTCTCAGACCCCACACCACCTCAGACACCCCAATCCACCCCAGACACTCCCACACCACCCCTGCATCCACATCCAGACCCCACACCACCCCGACACCCACACCACTCCAGGCCACACCCACACCAACCTGCACCCCACACCACCTCCAGACACCCCACACCCCACCCAGCACCCCACACCCCAACTCCACAGACAACCCCACACCAACTCCTGACACCCAACAACCAACTCTGCACCCACACCACCTCCCAGACACCCCACACCACCCTGAGACACCCACCCAACTTGACACCCCACACCAATCTTCCCCACCCAACTTCCAGACACCCCACACCACCTCAGGCACCCTCCACCACCTTCAGACACCCCACCCACCTCCACACACCCCACACCACACTCTGGCACACCCACACCACCCTCCAGACCTCCCACACCACCTCCGACACCCCACACCACCTTCCAGACACCCCACACCAACTCCAGACACCCCACACCACCTTCCAGACACACCACCTGCACCCCACACCCACCTCCAGCCCCACCCCACCACCTTCCAGACACCCCACACCACCTCCAGACACCCCACCCACATCCAGACACTCCACACCCACCCCAGGCACCCCACCCATGCCACCCACCACCTCCCCAGGCACTCCCACACCACCCAGACACCCCACACCACCTTCCAGACACCCCACACCAACTCTCAGACACCCCTGCCACCCACCCTTAGCCCAACCACCCCAGGTACCACACCACCTTCCAGACACTCCCCACACCACCTTCCAAACACCCCACACCACCTTCAGACACTCCCCACACCACCTCTCCAGACACCCCACACCACACACCTTCAGCCACCCCACACCAACCTCCAGACACCCACACCACCAGACACCCCACACCACCTCTCAGACACCCCCACACACCTCCAGACACCCCACACCACCCTCCAGGCACCCCACCAACCAACTCCAGACACCCATACCAGACACCTCACCACCCACTTCCAGACACCCCACACCACCTCAGACACCCCACACCACCTGCACACCCACACCACCTTCCCAGACACCCACACCACCTTCAGACACTCACACCCACCCCTCAGACACCCACACCACCCTCTAGACACCCCACACAACTCCACACACCTCCAGGCACCCCACACCCCAACTCCAACAACCAACCCTGCCAACCCCACCAACCCCACCAGACACTCCACACCACCTCACAACCCACCAACCCCACAACCAACTTCACCACACCACCCCACACCACCTCAGACACCCCACAACCCCACCAGAGACACCTCACACCTCTGACAACCCACACCCACCTCCCCAGCTTCCCACACCACCTTCAGGCCCCACACCACCCCAGACACCCCTCACACCACCACCCTCTCAGGCACCCCACACCACCTTCAGACACCCACACCACCTCAGGCACCCCACACCACCTCAGGCACCCCACACCACCTCCAGACACTCCCCACACCACCTCCAGACACCCCACACACCACCTCAGACACTCCCCACCACCTCCAGGCACCCCACACCACCTCCAGACACCCCACACCACCAGACACTCCCCACACCACCTCTCAGTCCCACACCACCTGCACCACCTCAGACACCCCACACCACCCTCAGACACTCCCACACCACCTTCAGGCACCCCACACCACCTCTCAGACACTCCCCACACCACCCCAGACACCCCCACACCACCCTCTGCACACCCCACACCACCCCAGACACCCCACACCACCTCCCAGGCACACCCACCCCAGACACTCACCACCCCACACCACCTCCAGACACCCCACACCACCCCAGGCACCCACACCACCCCAGGCACCCCACACCAACCTCCAGACACCCCACACCAACCCCAGACCCCACACCACCATTCAGACACCACACCACCTCCAGGCACCACACCACCTCAGACATCCCACACCACCTCAGACCCCACCACCTTCAGAGCACCTCCCCAACCACCTCTGACACACCCACACCCCAGACACCCCACACCCCACCCTGCACACCCCACACCACCCCAGACACCCCACACCAACCCCACCCCACCCCAACCTCCAGACACTCACACCCCACCTCCAGACACCCAACACCAACTCCAGACACCCCACCCCACCCCACCACACCAGACACCCCAACCACCCACCACCCTCAGCACCCCACACAAACCCCAGACACCACCTCCTGGGCACCCCACACCACCTCTGCACACCCCCACCACCTTCAGACACCCTCACACCACCTTCAGACACACCCCACCACCCCAGACACCCCACACCACCCTCCACACCCCACCCACCCCAGACACACCCCACACCCCACCTCCAAGCACTCCACACCACCCCTGCCACCCCACACACCCACACCCTCCAGACAACCCCACAACTCACCCCACAGACAACCCCAACCCCCACCAACCAACTCTGCAACCCCACACCAACCTGCACACCCAACCTCCCCAACACACCTGCCAACCCAGCACCCCTGCCACCCCACCTCCAGACCTCCCCACACCACCTCTGAGACCCCACACCACCTCAGACACACCCACACCACCTCTGGACACCCCACACCACCCCAGCACCCCACCAACTCACCCCACACCCCTGACACACCCCACACCACCCCAGACACCCCACACCCACCCCAGACACCCCACACCACCCAGACACCCACACCACCCCAAACACACCACTCCAGACACCCCCACCAACTCAGGCACCCCACACCACCCTCCAGCACCCCACACCCCAGACACCCCACACACCTCCAGACACACCCCACACCCCACCCAGACACCCCACACCAACCTCTGCACACCCCGACACCCCACCACCTCAGCACACCCCACACCCCACCCTCCACCCACCCTCCAGACACCCCACACCACCTTCCCAGACACTCCCACACACCCACATCCACACACCCACCTCCAGACACACCCCACACCACCTGCACACCCCACAACCAACCCACACCCAACCTCCAGACACACCCCACACCACCCAGACACACCCCACAACCTCTCAGACACCCCACACCAACCCCAACCCTGCCCCACACCTCAGGACACCCCACACCCCCTCCCAGACACCCCACACCACCTCTGCACCCCACCACCTCTCAGGCACTCCCCACACACCCTATATAACTCCCCCACACCACCTCCAGACACCCCACACCATCTCTCAGACAATCCCACACCACCCCAGGCACCCCACACCATCTCCACACCCACACCACCTCCAGACACCCCACACCACCTCCAGCCACCCCCACACCACCCACAGACACCCCACACCCACAACCTGCACTCCCCACACCATCTCAGACACTCCCACCCACCTCCAGCACCCCACACCACCTCCACAGCAATCACACACCAACCTGCACCCCACACCCACACCCAGACCACACCCAACACACCCACCTCAGACACCCCACACCACCCCACACCCCCAGACCCCACACCAACCTCCAGACACCCACACCACCTCAGACACCCCACACCACCTTCCAGACACTCCCACACCACCTTCAGACACTCTACACCACCTTCAGGCACTCCCCACCACCTTCAGACACTCCCACACCACCTCCCAGACATCCCCACACCACCTCCAGGCACCCCACACCACCTTCAGACACCCCACACCACCCCAGCTCCCACACCACCCCAGGCACCCCACACCACCCCAGGCACCTCACAACACCTTCAGACACCTCACACACCACCTCCCAGACACCTCACACCACCCCAGGCACTCCCACACCACCTTCCAGACACCCCACACCACCTCCAGACACTCCCACACCACCTCTCCCAGACACACCCTGCACACCACCCCAGACACTCACACCACCTCCAGAGCCCCACCACACTGACACCCCACACATTCAGACACTCCCACACCACCTCTTCATGCCCCCACCTTCAGACACCCCACCCACCATCAGACACTCCCACCACATTCAGGCACCCCACACCACCTCCAGACACCCACACCACCTTCAGCACCCACACCACCCCCAGACACTCCCACACCCCCCTCGGGACATTCCCACCCACCCAGACACACCCACACCACCTCAGACACCCCACACCCCTCCAGACACCCCACACCACCTCAGGCACCCACACCACCTCCAGACACCCCACACCACCTCTCAGACACTCCCCACACCACCCTTCCCAGACACCTGACCACCTTCAGACACCTCACACCACCTCAGACACTCCACACCATCTCTGAGACACCCACACCACCTTCATGCATCCCACACCACCTTCCAGACTCTCACACACCCAGCCAGTCCCACACCAGCCACAGACACCCACAACACCTCAGGCACTCTACACCATCTTCAGACACTCCCACACCACCTGACTCCACCTCCAGACACCCCACACCACCAGGCACCCCACACCACCTCACACCCAACACTGCACACACACTCCAGGCACCCCACACCCACCAGACACCCCACACCACTTCAGACACCACCCACCTCAGACACTCCCACACCACCCCAGACACCCCACACCACCTCCAGCACCCCCACACCACCCCCTAGACACTCCCACACCCACCAGACACCAGCCACCCACCTGGGACACCCCACACCACCTTCCAGACACTCCCACACAACTCCAGGGACCTCACACCACCTCAGACACCCCACACCACCCAGGCACCACACCACACCGCACACTCCACACCATCTCCAGACCCCACACCACCTTCAGCACACCTACAACCACACCACACCACCCACAGACACCCCACACCCAACTAGAACCCCACACCACCTCCAGACACCCACACCACCTCAGGCACTCCCCACACCACCCTCTCAGACACTCCCACACCAACCCCAGCACACCCCCACACACCTGACACACACCACCCAGACACCCCACAACACCCCAGGCACCCCACCACCTCCCCAGACACCCCACACCCATCATCAGGCACTCACACCACAATCAGGCACACTGCACCACTTCAGAACACACCCCACACCACCTTCAAACCCCACACCACCTCTGGCCCCACTCCCACACCACCTCCAGGCACTCCACACCATCTCAGACACCCCACACCACCTTCCAGACACTCCCCACACCACCTCCACACACCCCACACCACCCACAGACACCCCCACACACACCAGACCCCACACCACCTTCCAGACACCCCACACCACCTCCAGGCACCCCACACACCTCTGGCACTCCCACACCCAACCTCCAGGCACTCCCACACCACCTTCCAGACTGTGACACCTGCAGACACCCCACAACACCTCTGACCCCCACACCACCTCCAGACACCCCACACCACCTTCCAGACACCCCAACCCACCTTCCAGGCACCCCACCCACCTTCCACGACACCCCACACCACCCTCCAGACACCCCACCACCAGGCGCTCCCACACCACCTCCAGGCACTCCCCACACCACCTCCAGCACCCCACACCACCCTGTGCACTCCCCACAACACCTCAGACACCCCACACCACCTTCCAGACACCCCACACCACCTCTCAGGCACTCCCACACCACCTCAGACACTCCACACCACCTCCAGACACTCACCTTCCAGGCACTCCACACACCTCGGACACCCCACCACCTCTCAGACACTCCCCACACCACCTCAGAGCATTCCCACACCACCTCAGACACCCCACACATCCAGACACCTCACACCCACCTTCCATGCCCCACACCACCCCAGACACCCCACACCCCACCTCCAGACACCCCACACCACCTTCAGGCACCCCACACCACCTTCAGACACTCCCACACCACCCCAGCACCACACCACCCCAGACACCCCACACCCCCAGACATCCCACACCACCCCACACACCCACACCACCTCTGCAACCACCACCTTCCACAGCCATCCTACCACACCTCCAGACACCCACCACCTCCAGACACCTCCACACCACCTTCAGACACGCCCAGACCACTTTCAGGCACTCCCACACCATCTTCAGACACCACACCACCTTCCAGACACCCCACACCACCTCCAGACACTCCCACACCACCTTCCAGACACCCCACACCCCAGACACCCCACACCACCTCCCCAGACACTCCAGCCCACCCCCAGACATCCCACACCACCCCAGACACCCCACACCACCCCCAGACACCCCACACCATCCCCAGACACCACACACCACCTCCATGCAGTCCCACACCACCCCAGACACTCTCACACCACCTCTGAAACATCCCACACCACCACAGACACCCACACCACACCAAGCACTCACACCACCCTCTCAGACACCCCACACCCACCTCTGCAGACACCTCACACCCACCTCCAAAGACACTCCACACCACCTTCAGGCACCCCACACCACCACCTCTCAGGCACTCCCACACCACCTCAGACACCCCACCCACCTCCAGACACCCACACCAGACACTCCCACACCCCTCCAGACACCCACAACCACCTCCAGACACACCCCACCACCTCAGACACTCCCCACACCCAACCTTCAGACCCCCTGACCACCAGACTCCCCACACCACCTCTCAGACACCCCACACACCATCCCCAAGACACCCCACACCACCTCTCCAGGCACCACACCACCTTCCAGACACTCTCACCACCTTCCAGCCACCCCACACCACACAGACCCCACACCCCTTCCAGGCACTCCCACACCACCTCCACTCCCCACACCTCTCAGACACCCCACACCCATCTCACCCCCACACCACCTCCAGGCACCCCACACCACCTCAGACACCACACCTTCCAGACACTCCCACCACCTTCAGACACCCCACACCAAATCTCCAGGCACCCCCACCATCTCAGACACTCCACACCACCTTCATGCACTCTCACACCCACCTTCAGACACTTCACACAACCTTCAGCCACACTCCCACCACCACAGGCACCCACACCACATCAGGCACTCACACCACCTCAGACACCCCACACCACCTTAGACACTCCCACACCTCAGCCCTCCACAACACCTTCAGACACTCACACCCACCATCAGACACCCCACACCACATTCAGGCATTCCACACCACCTTCAGACACCCACACCACCCCAGCACCACACCACCCCAGACACTCCAACACCGCCTTTAGACATTCCCACACCACCTTCAGACCCTCCACACCACCTTCTCAGACATCTCACAACACTCTCTGTGGCACTCCCACCACCTCTCAGACACTCCCACACCACCCTCAGAACTCCACAGCACCCAGACACGCCCACACCACATCCCAGCACCCACACACCACCACACACCTCCCACACCAACCTCCAGACACCCACACCCACCTTCAGGCACCCCCACACCACCCTCCAGACACCTCACACCACCTTCCCAGGCACCCCACACAACCAGCCCACCCCACACCACAGACACTCCCCACACCCTGCCCACACCCCACACCACCCCAGGCACCCCACCCTCTCAGACACCCCACACCACACCTCCAGACACTCCCCACACCTCCCCATGCCCTCCCACACCACCTCTCAGACACCCCACACCACCTGTCAGACATTCCACACCACCTTCCAGGCACCCCCACACCACCTTCAGGCACCCCACACACCACCTCAGACACCCCACACCACCTTCAGACTCCCACACCACCTTCTGCATTCACCCACCTTCAGACACCCCCCACACCACCCCAGGCATTCCCACACCACCTTCAGGCACTCCACACCCCACCCTCCAGGCACTCCCACACCACCTCTCAGGCACCCCACACCACCTCCAGACACCCCACACCACCTCCAGACACCCACCACCCCCTTCCAGACACTCCCCACACCACCTAGGGCACCCCACCACCTTCCAGACACTCCCACACCACCTCCACACACCCCATACCCCACCTTCCAGGCACCCCCACCACCACCCTCAGACTCCTCCCCACACCACCCCCAGACACCCCCTGCCCCACCTTCCAGAAACCCCACACCACCTTCCAAACACTCCCCTACCCACCTTCAGACACCTCACACCACCTCAGGCACTCCCACACCACCTTCAGCCACCCCACACCACCTTCAGACACCCTACACCACCTCCAGACACCCCACACCACCTCCAGACACTCACACCACCTTCAGGCACTCTGCACCACCCCAGACATCCCACCCACCTTCAGACACCCAACACCACCCTCAACCTCCCACCACCTCCATGCACCCCACACACCCCAGGCACCCACACCACCCTCTCAGACACCCCCACACCACCTGGCACCCCACCACTCTCGAGACACCCTACACCACCACATCCCACACCACCCTCCAGACACCACCTTCAGGACTCCACACCACCCTTCCAGACACCCCACCCCACCCTAGACACCCCACCACCTTCCAGCATTCCCACCCCACCCAGACACCCCACACCACACCTCCAGCACCCCACACCACCCCAGGCACCCCACACCCACCTCCACAATCTCCAGACACCCCACACCAACCAGACCCCACCCACCAGACACCCCACACCACTCCACACACCCACCCACCACACACCCCACACCACCCCTGCACCCCACACCCATTCCCACACCAACCTCTCAGGCACCCCACACCACCTTCCAGGACCCCACACCACCAGACACCCCACCCACCCAGACACCCCACCACCTCTGCATTCCACCCACCTCCAGACCCCACACCACCCCCAGGCACCCACACCACCCTTCAGCACCCCACACCACCTCCCATGCACCCACACCACCTTCCAGACACCCCACCAAATCCAGACACCCCACCCAACCTTCCAGACACCCCACACCACCCCGGCACCCCAACCAATCTCACACACCCCACCCACCCTCACACACCCACACCACCCTGCACCCCACACCTTCAGACTCCCACACCACCAGACACCCCACACCTTCAGACACTCCACACCACCTCAGGCACCCCACACCACCTTCAGACACCCCACACCACCTCCAGGCACCCCACCACCACCTTCCAGGCACACCCAACCACCCAGACACCCCACACCACCAGGCACCCACAACCAGGCACCCACACCACCTTCAGGCACCTCACACCAACCTCTCAGGCACTCCCACACCACCTCAAGCACACCACCTTCAGGCACCTCTCACCACAGCATAACAATCATCCCAACCACCACCTTCAGGCATCCCCACACCACCTTCAGGCACTCCCACACCACCTTCAGGCACTCCTCCACCTTCGGACACTCACCTCACCACCTTCCAGACTCCTCCACACCTTCAGGCACTCCACACCACCTTCAGGCACTCCTCCACCATCAGACGCTCCCACACCACCTTCAGACCACACACCACCATCAGGCTCTCACACCAGCTTCAGACACTCCCACACCACCTTCAGGCACTCCCACACCACCTTCAGGCACTCTCACCCACCTTCAGACACTCTCCTTACCACCTTCAGACACTCCCATACCACCTTCAGGCACTCCCACACCAACCTGAGACTCCCACTCCACCTTCACCACTCCCACACCACCCCTGTGCTCCACACAACCTTCAGACTCTCCTACACCACCTTCAGACACTCCCACCACCTTCAAACACTCACACACCACCTTCAAACACTCCAACACCACTTTCAGACACTCCCACACCACCTTCAGGCACTCCCCTCCACCATCAGACTCCACCATCAGACACTCCCCACCACCTTCTGACACTTTTACCACCATCAGGCCACCAGCAGACACTCACACCACCTTCAGGCACTCCCACACCACCTTCGAACTCTCACACCACCTTCTGACACTCTCCTACCACCTTCAGACACTCCCATACCACCTTCAGGCATCCCACCACCAGCCTGAGACTCAACCACTCCACCTTCACACACTCCCACCACCTTCGTGTACTCACACAACCTTCAGACTCTCCTACACCACCTCCAGACCTCCCACACCACCTTCAAACACTCCCCACCTTCAGACACTCCAACACCACTTGAACACTCTCCACACCACCTTCAGGCACTCCCACACCACCTTCAGTCACTCCCACGACCTTGAACACTCTACACCACCTTCGAACACTCCCACACCACCTTCAGACACTCTCCCCACCACCTTCAGACATTCCCCACCACCTTCAGACTCTCCTACACCACCTTCCAGAACTCTCACACCACCTTCAAACACTGCCACACACCACCTTCCAGACACTCCCACACACCAGTTCCAGACACTCTCACCACCTTCCAGGTACTCCCACACCACCTTCAGTCACTCCACACCACCTTCAGACACTCAACACTACCTTCAGACACTCCCAAACACCTTCAGACACTTCCACCACCTTCAGACCACTCTCCACCACCTTCAGGCACTCCCACACCACCTTCAGAAACTTCCACACCACCTTCAGATACTCCCACCACCTTCAGACAATCCCACCACACCACCTTCAGGCACACCCACACACCACCTTCAGGCACTTACACACCTTCAACACTCTCCTTACCGCCTTCAGACACGCCCATACCACCTTCAGGCACTCCCACCACCTTCAGGCACTCCACACCACCTTCAGACACTCCCACCAATTTCCAGACACTCCACCACCGTCAAACACTCCCACCACCTTCAGTCACTATCACACACCACCTTCAGAACCTCTCCACACCACCTTCAAACACTCCTACACCACATTCAGACACTCTCACACCACCTTCAGACACACCCACACCACCTTGCAGCCTCCCACACCACCTTCAGAGACACTCACACCACGTTCAGATACTCCCCACACCACCTTCAGACACTCCCACACCACCTTCAGACACTCCCACACACCTTCAGATACTCCCACACACCCCAGCTCCCACACCACCTTCAGAAACTCACACCACCTTCAGGCACTCCACCAACCTTCAGACACTTCACACCACCTTGAACTCCACACACCTTCAGGCACTCCCCACACCTTCCAACACTTCCACCACCTTAGATATTCCCCACCTTCGAACAATCCCCACCCACCTTCCAGGCACTCCCACACACCCAGGCACTCACACACCACCTTCAGACACGCTCATACCGCCTTCGAACACGCCCACTACCTTCAGGCACTCCCACACCACCTTGAGACACTCACACACCTCCTTCCAACACTCCCACACCAACTTCAGACACTCACACCACCGTAGACACTCCCACACCACCTTCAGCACTATCACACCACCTTCAGACACTCTCACACCACCTTCCAAACACTCCTACACCACCTTCAGACACTCACACCACCGTCAGACACTCCCACACACCACCTTCAGGCACTATCACCACCTTCCAGACACTCTCACACCACCTTCAGACATACCCACCACATTTAGACACTCCACACCACCTTCAGACACTCTACCACGTTCAGATACTCCACCACCTTCAGACACTCCCACACCACCTTCAGACACTCCCCCACAACATTCAGATACTCCCCACCACCTTCAGGCACTCCCACACCACCTTCAGAAACTCACACCACCTTCAGGCACTCCCACACCACCTTCAGACACTCCAAACCACCTTCAGACACTCCCACACCACCTTGAGACACTCTCACACCACCTTCAGACCTCCACCTTCCACACACTCCCCACACCACCACCTTCAGGTATTTCCTCCACCTTCAGACATTCCCCACCACCTTTGGGCACTCCCACACCACTTGGCACTCCACACCACCTTCAGGCACTCCCACACAACCTTCAGACACTCCTACACCACCTTCCAGACACTCCCTCCACCTTCAGACACTCACACCACCGTCAGACACTCCCCACACCACCTTCAGGCACTTCACACACCACCTTCAGACACTCCCACACCACCTTCAGACACTCCCCACACCACCTTCAGACACTCTCCCACCACCTTCAGACACTCCCCTCCACATTTCACACACTCCCCACCACCTTCGGGTATTCCTCTCCACCTTCAGACACTCACACCACCTTTGGGCACTCCACCACTTTCAGGCACTCCCACCACCTTCCAGGCACTCCACACAACCTTCAGACACACCCACACCACCTTTGAACACTCTCCACCAACTCCAGAGCATCTCACCACCTTAGACACTCCCACACCATCTTTGGAGCACTCCCCACACCACCTTCAGATACTCCACACAACCTTTAAACCTCCCACACACACCCCTCAAGCACTCCCCACCACCTTCCAGGCACTCCACACCACCTTCAGGAACTCCCCACCACCTTCAGGCACTCCCACACCACCTTCAGACACTCCTACCACCTTCACCTCCCTCCCACCTTCAGACACTCTTTCACCACCTTCCGGGCATTCCCACCACTTTCAGGCATTCCCACCACCAGACACTCCCCACACCAGCCTCAATACTCCCACCACCCCGTCAGACATTCCCACCCTTCAACACTATCACACCACACCTTGAGAACACTCCCCACACCACCTTCAAACACTCTACACCACCTTCAGACACTCCACACCACCTTCAGACACACCCACACCACCTTTAGATACTCTCCACCACCTTCACACACTCTCCTTCAGACACTCCCCACCACCTTCAACACTCCCACACCACCTTCAGATACTCCCACACCACCTTCAGACACTCCCCACAGCACCCTCAGACACTCTACACCACCTTCAGACACAACCCACACCACCTTCAGACACAACCACCACCTTCAGACACACTCCACACCACCTTCCAGGCACTCCCCACCACCTTCAGCCTCACACCACCTTTAGGCACTCCACCCCTTCAGACACTCCACCGCCTTGAACCTCCCACCTCAGACACTCCCACCACCTGGTATTCCCACTCCCACCTTCAGACACTACCCACCTTCAGGCACTCCAACACCACATTCAGGCACTCCACACCACCTTCCAGGCACTCCCCACCACCTTCAGACACTCCCTCTCCCACCTCCTTCACACCTCCCACCACCTTCGTAGCCTCCCCACCACCTTCAGACTCTCCTACACACCTTCCAGACACTACCACCCCACCTTCAGAACTCCCCACCACCTTCACACACACTCCCCACCACCTTCAGACACTCTCCCCTCCTCAGACACTCTACACCACTTTCGAACCTCCCTCTACCCAGTCCTCCCCATACCACCTTTGGGTATTTCCACTCCACCTTCAGACCTCCCACACCACCTTCAGGCACTCCCACCACCTTCAGACACTCCACACCACCTTGGGTACTCCCACACCACCATCTGTACTCCCACTCCACCTTCACACACTCCTGCGCCTCCCACCTTTAGACTCTCCCTACCACCTTCAGACACTCCCACCCACCCAGCAAACTCCCCACACCACCTTCAAACACTCCCCACACCACCTTCAGACACTCCACCACCTTCAGGCACTCCACACACCACCTTCAGTCACTCCCACCACCTTCAGACACTCATACACCACCTTCAACACTCCCAATCCACCAGACACTCACACACCACCTTTAGGCACTCATTACACCACCTTCAGACATTCCCCACTCCCACCTTCAGACACTCCCACACCACCTTCAACACTCACACCACCTTCAGGCACTCCCACACACACCACCTTCCAGGCACTCCCACAGCAACCCAGAAACTCACACCACCTTCAGGTACTCCCCACCACCTTCAGACACTCCTACCCACCTTCATACACTCTCCCACACCACCTTCAGGCACTCAACACCACCTTCAGGCACTCACACCACCTTCAGACACTCACTCCTATCAGACCTCCCACACCACCTTCAGGTATTTCCACTCCACCTTCAGATACTCCCCACCTTCAGGCCTCCCACTCCTCCAGGCACTCCCACACCACCTTCAGACACTCCTACCAACTTCACACACTCCCCTCCCACCTTCACACCTCCCACCACCTTCAGGCACTCCCACACACCACCTTCACACCTCCCTACTCCACCTTCACACACTCCACACCCACCTTCCAGGCCTCCCACCACCTTGAACTCTGCTACACCACCTTCAGACACTCCCAACACCACCTTCAGACACTCTCACACCACCTTCAGGCACTCCCACCCACCTTCACACTCCTACTCCACCTTCCACACACTCCCACACCACCTTCAGGCACTCCCACACCACCTTCAGACACTGCCACCACCTTGAACACTCCAACACCACCTTCAGACACTCTCACACCACCTTCAGAACTCCCACCTTCCAGACACTCCCCACCACCTTCAGGCACTCCCCTCAACAGGCATAACACCATCTTCAGGCACTCCCACCACCTTCGGCCTCCCCCCCACCTTCAGGCACTCCACCACCTTCAGGCACTCTCCACCACCTTCAGGCACTCCTACACCACCTTCAGGCACTCCCACACCACCTTCCAGGCACTCCCACACCTCTTCAACCTCCCACACACCACCTTCAGGCACTCCACACCACCTTCAGGCCTCACTCCACCTTCAGACACTCACACACCACCTTCAAGCACTCCTCCACCTTGAACACTCCCCACACCACATTCAGAGCACTCCACCACCTTCCAGACCTCCCACACCACCTTCGGCACTCCTCACACCACCTTCAGACACTCCTACACTTTCAGACACTCCCACCACCTTCAGTCCCACTCCCCTTACCACCTTTCAGGCATTTCCACTCCCACCTTCAGACACTCCCACACCACCTTCCAGGCACTCCCACACCACCTTCAGACCTCCCACACCACCTTAGGGTACTCCCACACCTCCCCACACCTCCCTCCCCACCTTCACACCTCCACACACCTTCGGACTCCCCACCTTAGACTCTCCACACCACCTTCGAACCTCCCACCCCTCAGAAACTCCCACACCACCTTCAAACACACCTACACCACCTTCAGGCACTCCACACACCACCTTCAGGCACTCCACCACCCCAGTCACTCCCACACCACCTTCAGAGCACTCCACACCACCTTCCAGACCTCCCAATCACCTTCAGCACTCCACACCACCTTTAGGCACTCCACACCACCTTGAACATCCCCACTCCACCTTCAGACCTCACCACACCACCTTCAGGCACTCTCCACACACCACCTTCAGGCACTCCCCACCACCTTCCAGGCACTCCCACACACACCTTCAGACACTCCCACCACCTTCCAGGCACTCCCACACCACCTTCAGACACTCCTACACCACCTTCATGCACTCTCACACACCACCTTCAGGCACTCCACACCACCTTCAGGCACTCTCCCACACCACCTTCAGACCTCCCCACTCCACATTCAGACACTCCCCACACCACCTTGAACCTCCCCACCACCTTCAGGCACTCCACCCACCTTCACCACCTCCCACTCCACCTCACTCCACCACCTTCGGCACTCCACCACCTTCAGACACACTACACCACCTTCAGACACTCCACCACCTTCAGACCTCTCCCACCACCTTCAGGAACTCCCACCACCTTCAGACACTCCACCACCTTCAGGCACTCCCCACCACCTTCAGGCACTCCAACACCACCTTCAGGCACTCCCACACACCACCCAGGCACTCCCCCACCCACCCTTCCAGGCACTCCCCACCACCTTCAGAGCACTCCCACACCTTCAGGCACTCCCCACACCACCTTCAGGCACTCCCCTCTTCAGGCACTCCCACCACCTTCAGGCACTCCCCACCTTCAGGCACTCCACCCTTTCGAACACTCCACACACACCACCTTCCAGGCACTCCCACACCACCCCAGCACCCCCACACCACCTTCCAGACACCCCACACCACCCTGACACCCCACACCACCTGCACTCCCACACCCACCCCACACCCCACACCACCTTCCTGCACCCCACCACCCCAGACACTCCCCACACCCCACCTCAGACACTCCCCACACCTTCCAGGCACCCCACACCACCTCTCAGACACTCCCACACCACCTTTCAGACACTCCACACCACCTTCGCACTCGACACCCCACACCCCACACCCCAGACACCCCACACCCCACCCCCACCACCTCCCCAGACACCCCCCACACTGAGGCACCCCACACCACCCTGCACCCCACACCCCACTCCTGCTGAACCCCCACACCACCCTGACAACCCCACCACCCTCCCTGCACTCCCCACACCACCTTCCAGACACCCCACACCACCCTGACACTCCCACACCACCTCCAGGCACTCCCCACCACCTTCCCCACACACCCCACACCACCCAGACACACCCCACACCACCTCCAGACACCCCCACACCACCTTCCAGACCCCACACCACCTCTGCACCCACACACCACCTTCCAGACACTCCCCACACCCCACCTTCCAGACACTCCCACACCACCCTCCAGACACCCCACACCACCTCCAGACACCCCACACCACCTTCCAGACACCCTCACACCACCCTCCAGCACCCCACACCACCTTCCAGACCTCCCACACCACCTCCAGACCTCACACCACCTTCCAGGCACTCCCCACACCCCACCTCCAGCCACTCCCCACACCACCTCAGACACTCAAACCACCTTCAGGCACTCCCACACCACCTTCCAGACTCCCACACCACCTTCAGACACTCCCCACACCACCTTCCAGACACTCACACACCACCTTTCCAGACACTCCCCACACCACATCCAGACACTCCCACACCACCTTCAGACACCCCCACACCACCTCCAGACACTCCACACCACCCTTCCAGCCCCTCCCCCACACCACCCCAGACACCCCCACACCACCTTCCCAGACACCCCACACCACCCTCCAGACACCCCACACCACCCCAGACACTCCCCACACCACCTTCCAGACACTCCCCACACCACCTTCCAGGCACCCCACACCACCTCTCAGACTCACACCACCTCTGCACCTCACACCACCTTCCCAGACACCCACACCACCCAAACTCCCACTCCCAGACACCCCACACCCACCTCCAGACACTCCCACACCTCCAGACACCCCCACACACCCCAGACCACACCACAGGCACCCCACACCCCACCTCCAGATCCCCACCACCACCAGACCACCCCACCTTCCCAGACACCCCCACACCCCACCCCAGCCACCCCACACCCACCTCCAGACACCCCACACCACCTCCAGAACTCCCCACACTCCTTCCAGACACCCCACCTCCTCCTGCACCCCACACCCACCTTCCAGACACTCCCACACCACCTTCCAGACACTCCCCCACACACCTTCCAGACACCACACCACCTCAGACACACTCCCACACCACCTTCCAGTCCCACACCACCTTCCAGACACTCCCCACCACCTCCAGACCACCCCACACACCCACAGACCCAAACACCACCACCAGCCCACTCCCCACACCACCTCCAGACACCCCACACACCCTGCACACCTCACACCCCACCTTCCAGACACCCCCACACCACCCTCCAGACACCCCACACCACCTTCCACCCCACACCCCACCCCAGACACCCCTCACCCACTCTCAGACCTCACACCACCCTTTCAGGCACCTCACACCACCAGACACCCCACACCACCTCTCAGACACTTCCACACCACCTTCCCAGACACCCCACCACCTTCAGACACACACCACCTTCCCCACCCCCACCTGACACCACCCCACACCACCTCCAGACACCCCACACCACCTTCCAGGACACTCCCCACACCACCTCCTGCCACCCCCACCACCTTCCAGACACCCCACACCAACCTCAGACACCCACACCACCTCACACCACTCTGCCACCCCACCACCCTGCACCCCACACCACCTTCCAGACACCTCACCATCCACCTTCCAGACACTCCCACACCACCTTCAGACACTCCACACCACCTCCCAGACACTCCCCACCACCTTCAGACACCTCACACCACCTTCAGACACTCTCACACCACCTTCCAGACACACCACCTTCAGACACTCCCCACACCTTCAGACACTCCCCACACCACCTCCCAGACACTCCCCACACCACCTTCCAGACACCCCACACCACCTCCAGGCACTCCCACACCACCTTCCCAGACACCCCACACCACCCCCCAGACACTCCCACACCCCACCTTCCACAGGCACCCCACACCACCTTCCCAGACACCCCACACCACCTCAGACACCCCACACCACCTGACAGACTCCCCACACCACTGCCACCAACCCCAGACACCCCACACCACCTTCCAGACACCCCACCACCTTCAAGCACTCCACACCACCTCTGGACTCCCACACCACCCCAGACACTCCCCACACCACCTTCCAGACACTCACACACCACCTTCCAGACACTCCCACACACCTCAAGACTCTCACACCACCTCCCCAGGCACTCCCCACACCACCTTCCCAGACACCCACACACCACCTTCCAGACACTCCCCACACCCACCTTCCAGACACACACACCTCCAGACACCACACCACCCCAGACATCCCCACACCACCCTCTGCATCCCCACACCACAGACACCCCACCCACCACCAGACATTCCCCACACCACCTTCCTGACACCCCACACCACCTCCAGGCACCCCCACACCACCCCAGACACTCCCACACCACACCCAGACATCACCTTCAGACACTTCTCACACCACTTCACACCACTCCCACTCCCACCCCACCAATCCCAGACACCCGACCTTCCACACACACCTTCCAGGCACCCCCACACCACCTTCCCAGACACCCCACACCACCTTCCAGACACTCCCCACACCACCTGTGACACCCCACACCACCGACACACACCACACCTGCACCACACACCCACCTCTGACACCTCACCCACCTTCCAGACCTCCCCACACCACCTTCAGACACTCTCACACCACCTTCCCAGACACCCACACCACCTTTCAGACACACCTTACAGCAATACTGCACTGAACGAAGGCTGAT
>NW_024723063.1:0-24824 GCF_018991925.1 Homarus americanus | reverse complement strand
CGAGTCATAATGTTCGAATTCTCAGTCGGTAAGGTATATATCCGGATTCGTTTTCTCATATCCTTACGACTCGTGTAGTGAGGAGGTGAAACGCTCGCTCTACTTCTTCCGCTTAACTTGTATTTTTGGGTTTCATAACGTCCTAAGTTTAAGTTGAGAAAACCTTAGTTTGTTGTCTACTTAGCATACAAAACTATCGTAGACCTAGACAATCACCACCATTGTGTTTGTAAGTAAATTAGGGAATCGACTGAATTTTTATTTTATGCTGTAACCCTTTTCTCTTTTCTACTTATATTCCTTGGGATTGTTCTCGTGTTATGACATTGGTCAGGCATAGTAAGATAACACAACGATAAAGGTTGTCCTTGCTATCACGATTCTGCCTCGTTTCTCTGTTCTTTCGTTTAAGTATTTGTGTAATGGGTGGATTTAGAGGCAGAAAGTATAGATAGAATATTTAGTTGTGGGATGTAAAGAGAGGAAGTGTGGTAGCGTGGCCGGCTAGTTACTTAACCTTGATATTACGTTCTTAGGGAGAATCTTCTAAACCTAACCTCTAATGGTACAGCTATTTATTATTCACTCAATGACACAGACACATTAATAGCATATTATATCGAAGTTACTAGGACATTATATTTACGTTACTAGACACAGACTCTCGGACACCACATGAAACGGCTATATTTCCCACCGTAAGTAACTCACCCTATGGATAGCTCTGACAAAGACTCACATGTGACCTGAGGGAGGCCCAGCAGGTGCTGCTGAACTATGTCTTCTATGGGAGACCCTGCTAGCTGGAGACGCGGTGCTAGGGAGGAAAGTCTCCCTCCCCACCTGAGTAGTGACGAGCGTGACTCCGTCGATAGTGTTTTGAAAATCGTCGGAATATGAATGACTGAATGAGAATGACGCGTGGAAGAGGGTGCAGAGCCTATATATTGGAGATCTCCAGCCGACAGATGACCTCTCCCAATTAACACTAAACTGGTTAGATCTGGACAGTTGTGTTTGCCCAGGTGTGTGGTCATTTCCCAGGTCGGTAATGCTTCCTAATTATTACCGCCCAGGTGTGTCTTGGCAAGGTATGGTTTCCTTAACACGGTCATATCTCACGGTTAACTTAAGTACTTTGTGGCCTTGCCTCCTGGGACAGGCCTTGCTGTCACTGTAGGCTGTGCACCTTATGGGTGTACACCTTCTCATCTACTTACTGTTATATGTGTTGTATTTCTCTGGGCTGTAAGCTGTGGTCTGATAAACATTCATTACATTTGCTTTTCTGAAATTGACTGGAATATTTCATTAGTCCCCAATTTTAATGAAGACGATCCTGACAGAACTTTCCGAACATGTGAGAAATTTGTGGAACATTCAAAATGGCCCAAAAAGGAATGGACCTGGCGTCTCCAGGCTAAGCTGCACAAAGCTGCACTCATATTTTCAAGTTTTGACACGGTAGATGATTACGAATTAGTCAAGAAGAGAATTCTAGACGCTAACTCGATAACTCCAGAAGCATACAGACCGATTTAAGTCCTACACCAAAAACCTTGCCAGTACTTGCGTAGAGTTCCTTACTAACAAACTTAGAATGTGTAAAAAATGGCTCAAAAGCGACGGAAACGACCACGTTCTTAGAACTTATTACACTTATTGTACTGGAAGAGTGTAATCAGAAGTTACCTTTTAATATCTTGATGCTCGTAGGGAAAAGAGAGCCAGAGCTCATAAAAGCTTCCCAAATAGCCGATTCTTTCGCTCTAATACAGAGATCTTTTGCGAACAGAGACAGAAATAAGCCATCCAATGTAGAGTCCTCCTCTAGTGAAAGCCCTGGTTCCGCTGGTGGTAAATCGACCAATGGCAGTCAGAACCCCTTTTTAATATGTTCCTATTATAGAAAACCTGGTCACACCATAGAGAAGTGTCGTGATCCTAAATGTAAAGCAGGTCAAAGCAAAAGCCCGACTAACCCTTCCCAGGTTAAATCTGGAGAAGCCTTAAAGAACCTTAAACCTGTGACCAATGTAAACATACTAGCATCTCAAAAAGTCCTCAATTCTTAGACACGGGGGCTGCTCAAAGCATCTTATTCAAAGAAAGCCTTCCAGGAATTGAGAAAGGGTAAACCGGAGAGTGTGATTCTCCAAAACTTCCACTAGCGTAGCTAGGGGGGGGGGGCGGTCCGCCCCGGGCGGCACTTTTGGGGGGGCGGCACTTTTGGGTCTGCTCATCACCCATATCTGCAGCTACTGGAGACGTTAATCCATCCCTTTGTATCGGCGGCAAGTTAATCCTTGTCGTGTCTGACCTAACACCTGACCCACATCATCACGGCCACGTCATGAGCTACACCCTTGCTATGAGGCCCCCCGCCACACACACAACCTGTAACCTGTTGAGGATTAAGGAAACAACTTCAAACAAGTACGCCAGTGAGCTCATGTGGTGTGGGTCAGGTGTTAGGTCAGACACAACGAGGATTAACTTGCCGCCGATACAAAGGGAAGGATTAACGTCTCCAGTAGCTGCAGATATGGGTGATGAGCAGACCCAAAAGTGCCGCCCCCCAAAAGTGAAGGATCACGAGATGCTGAAATGCCATACGACATTGAATTGAGGAGAGAAATGTTTTCTTCGCTGGACAGAGTGATCCAAGAAATAACTTTGAGATTTCAACAGCTTCATGAACTTGCTGAGAAATATGCCTTCCTTACCCCATTGAATCTTTTGGATGATAAATATGAGTGTCAAATAGATCACGATCACGACGACATTGATAAAGAGGAGTTCCTCGTTGAGAGAAAAAGACTTCAGCATTTTGTTGCTGTTGCTGCTATAACTATTAAAGACATCATCACTACACCAGATATAAAAGTACAACATCATCACTACACCAGATATAAAAGTACATCATCACTACACCAGATATAAAACTACATCATCACTACAACATCATTACTACACCAGATATAAAACTACATCATCACTACACCAGATATAAAACTACAACATCATCACTACAACATCATTACTACACCAGATATAAAACTACATCATCACTACACCAGATATAAAACTACATCATCATCACTATATCAGATTAAAACTACATCATCACTACACCAGATATAAAACTACAACATCATCACTACAACATCATCACTACACCAGATATAAAAGTACATCATCACTACACCAGATATAAAACTACAATATCATCACTACACCAGATATAAAACTACATCATCACTACACCAGATATAAAACTACATCATCACTACACCAGATATAAAACTACATCATCACTTCACCAGATATAAAACTACATCATCACTACAACATCATCACTACACCTGATATAAAACTACAACATCATCACTACACCAGATATAAAACTACAACATCATCACTACATCAGATATAAAACTACATCATCACTACAACATACAAGACTACATCATCACTACACCAGATATAAAACTACAACATCATCACTACAACTGATTTAAACCTACAACATCATCACTACAACATATAAGACTACATCATCACTATACCAGATATAAAACTACATCGTCATCACTACACCAGATATAAAACTACATCATCACTACAACATATAAGACTACATCATCACTACACCAGATATGAAACTACAACATCATCACTACACCTGATATAAAACTACAACATCATCACTACAACATCATCACGAAACCAGATATAAAACTACAACATCATCACTACAGCAGATATAAAACTACAACATCATCACTACACCAGATATAAAACTACATCATCATCACTACACCAGATATAAAACTACAACATCATCACTACACCAGATATAAAACTACAACATCATCACTACACCAAATATATAACTACATCATCACTACAACATACAAGACTACATCATCACTACACCAGATATAAAACTACAACATCATCACTACACCGGATATAAAACCACATCATCACTTTCCACAACATACAAGACTACATCATGCTACACCAGATATAAAAACTACAACATCATCACTGCACCAGATATAGAAACTACAACATCATCTTGCAACATCATCAAAACCAGATATAAAACTACATCATCATCACTGCAGCAGATATAAAGCTACTTATCATCACTACACCAGATATAAGCTTCACTCATCATCACTACACCAGATATAAAACTACAGCATCATCACACTACACTAGATATAAACTACAACATAATACCACTGCACCAAAATATAAAACTTCCATCATCGCACAACGCCTAGATTCATTAATCCTTACACCAGATATAAAACTACAACATCATCACTACAGATACTAAAACTACATCATCACTGCAACATACAAGACTACATCATCACTACACCAGATATAAAACTACAACATCATCACTACACCAGATATAAAACTACATCCTCACTACAACATACAAGACTACATCATCACTACACCAGATATAAAACTACAACATCATCACTACACCAGATATAAAACTACAACATCATCACTACACCAGATATAAAACTACAACATCATCACTACACCAGATATAAAACTACATCATCACTACAACATACAAGACTACATCATCACTACACCAGATATAAAACTACAACATCATCACTACACCACATATAAAACTACAACATCATCACTACACCAGATATAAAACTACAACATCATCACTACACCAGATATAAAACTACATCATCACTACAACATACAAGACTACATCATCATACACCAGATATAAAACTACAACATCATCACTACACCAGATATAAACTACATCATCATCAATACACCAGATATAAAACTACAACATCTTCCTTGCAACATATAAGACTACATCATCGCTACACCATGTAAACTACAATATCATTACATCTACACTACAGCACATCTACACTACAGCAGAACATTACATCACTATCACTATACTATAAGTCACTCTTTTCTTGTGAATCTTTTGTCACATGTGAAAATTCCAACCGTATTATATATTCAGTTACACTTTACCCCCCGAAAAAAAAGTTTACCTCATTAGCTTCATCTCAATAACTTTCCAAATAAGATGGCAGAAGAGATGACTAGCTACCAAGAGGGATCACACCTGGTGGAGTTCGGTTATGCCGACTTTCAAGAAATGTTCAAAAAGACCGGTATTTTGGGAGAAGGGGTCAGTGGCGAAGTATTGCTGGGAGAGTTTTTCAACAGACCTGCCTGCGCTAAAATAGGAGTAAGCCATGGCGTCAACAACATCTTTAAAAGTGAGATAGAAAACAATTTAAAAGTAAATGGCGCTGGTGGATCCCCCATCCTGCTGGTGTCATGCATCGATTACCCGGTAATGATCTTCTCAGTCTGCCAGGGTCAATCACTGTACGACATTATCGATAATTTATTTGTTTTATCTCCCACACGGTCGATAAACCTCTTCCTACCCATAGCTGAAGGCCTAGCCGAGGTACACAGCCGGGGTATCATCCATAATGACATGAAAGGGGATAATGTTCTGCTGGAGAAGAATCCCGATGGATCCTTCACCTCCCACCTTATCGACTTTGGCTTATCAAGAGTCGAAGGTGGCCACCTGACCTTACGCTGCAACCCGTACGGGAGCCATTACGCCCCCGAGCTATTTAAAGGTCAACCCTGCACCCCGGCCAGCGACATTTATTCGCTTGCAGTGATGATCTCCGACACCCAAAACACCTTTGACAACCTCTGGCCGCCAGGGGTTAAAGACCTGTGCAAGAAAATGCTCTGCCGCAGCCCACAGCACCGCCCAAGTCTCGCTAAGGTGATTGACGTTTTTAAGCAGTCCCTGGAGGAGCTCTCCCTTGAGGTGCTCTCCCCCTCCAAGACACACCAGTGATACAACATGTACAGTAGGCCTATATATCAGATGCCACTGAGAGCTCATGCTCTCACTTGGCTCAGCCATGTCAATACCGTCACAATAGTCCATTCTGTATATTATTATGGTTAAATAAACGGTTAAATATAAATATTATCAATATGAATATCCTCCTCCTCGACCCACCTCTCCTCTTCCTCCTCCACGCACCAACAGCCTTTGTAAGAGAAAAACACACCATTACCCCTTCTACAGCTACTACTGTTTAGAAGGAATAGTAATAGTTTCATTTTTGCATTGTACCTGTAAATAAATGAAATAAATAAATAAATAAATTTTAACCTACAACTCAGAAATTGACTTTTTATCCTTTACACATGAGCGTGACTAATGATGTTCTACCACAGTTGACAGATCACCTGAAGATTTGTACCTGATCATTAAATACCTTAACGCTAACCGAATATAACCCAATCCAGCCTAACATAACTCAACCCAAACCAACCTACCAGAGCATTACATAACAACCTAACCTAACCCAGCCTAACATAAGAATGGAGGAAACTGCAGCGGGCCTATTGGCCCATACTGGGCAGTCCCATTTACACCCAACCCCTATTGCTCATATATCCATCCAACCTGTTTGAAGCTATCCAGCGTATTCGAGTTAATGATGGTGTTTGGTAACTTGTTCCACTCGTCTACTACTTTATTTCCAAACCAATGTTTACCAATTTCGCGCCTAAATCTAAATTTGCCTAATTCAAAACCATTGTTACGATTTCGCTCCTGGTTGGATAGATCGAGTACAATTTGTAATGTCACTTTGTTTATCCCGGACTTCCATTTATACAACTCTATCATATTGCCCCACACTCTACGTCTCTCGAGGTAGTGCAAAATAAGACGCTTTAACCTTAAGGGTAGGCTTCAGGATATCGTGTGGCAGCACACATTGTCAACACATATTGATTTCCTTTACGAGTTTGGGCAGAGAGCCTACACAGTCAATTACAATTTTTTCAAATGGCTCAAACTACAGTAATGTGTTTTAATTGAGCTGGAGGAATGACTTGGTTGGGTTTACCCACCACCTGACATACATGGCAAGATTATGCAAACGTAGTGACGCTATTCTTTATGTCCGGCCAATAGTAATGTTAAAGTAGTTTCTTATTGTCTTGAGAATTCCTAAACGTCCGGAAGTCCCTCGTGGGCCAACTCCACCAGAGACTTACGAATCGACTTGGGTACTACAATTTGATGTGTCAGACCACGTATCTAAGTTATTTAACTCTGGAGGTCTATACATTCTCATCAAGATTCCAATATTTAAATAAAAACAAGTGGTTTTGGTAGAGGGTTTACCGTCTACTTTAACGAGTCTACCCTTAGCCAAAGCGAGACCATCATCTTGAGCTTTGAGTTGAACTGAAGGGAGAACGTTTGCAAGTGGGGTTTCTGGGATCTTGTGACTGCACATACAGGAAAGAGATGCAGTTTCTCTTTGTCCAACCGTTCAGTGGGGCTTTTTGACAATGGTTTTTCAACAACTTTTAAGTTTGGAACCACTAAACTTCCTGCTAAATCATTTCCCCAAATCAAACTTACGCCCCTTAATGGGAAGTTCTTTCTTTCTGATGCCAGCTTTGACTTCGCCCTTCACAATATCACAGTTCAAGACAATTTGGCTTGGCTTAATAAGGGTTAAGCAGACAAGTTTTCAGTAAGTAGCTAGGTGAGTGCCGCCCGGGGCTGGCCATGGGATTGCCCCACATTGCACAAAAAGTATACACACAAGTGACTACTCTTATATATATATATATATATATATATATATATATATATATATATATATACATATATATATATATATATATATATATATATATATATATATATATATATATATATTAAATAGTTTGTGTACCATTATAATATTACCGTACTTTCACATACTCAAATATAGTATGCTTTAAATACACACCAAACATACTTAAACTTTATAAGTAACAGTTAAACAAAAAGCAAAACCGACATATAGGATAGGGAAAAAAGTAAAAAAGTGTAAAAAATTAGGCCCATCTTTATTGCTGAAATGAAAACTACAACTTTCTACAAAGTAACTTTTCTTGTTTTTTTGTTGGCAAATTCTTCACTGACATTGTCAAAAACTATTTCATCTGTCAATTGTCGCTCTATAGACAGTATGGCAAGATTTCTCAACCGCAAGGTGCTCATAGTAGATCTTAAGTAATTCTTGATCAGTTTTAGTCTCGAAAAACTCCTCTCACAGGTAGCAACATTAACAGCAATTGTGAGGAAAATCCTCAGCATTATTACTATATTTGGAACCGAGTTCCCAAGGTTATACTTTTGAATAAACTGCAAAAGTTCAAGGGGGCCTTCTTTCCACATATAACATCATCCATCATCACTACATATAACACCACCCATCATCACTACATATAACATCATCCATCATCACTACATATAACACCATCCATCATCACTACATATAACACCATCCATCATCACTACATATAACACTATCCATCATCACTACATATAACACCATCCATCATCACTACATATAACACCATCCATCATCACTACAGATCGGTAAAGTTGTTTCCGAGATTCTCGTGTGGACACACACACACACACACACACAAGCACATATATATATATATATATATATATATATATATATATATATATATATATATATATATATATACTCTATATATATATATATATATATATATATATATATACTTTTAATGGGAGGAAAGAGCAGCTCAGAAATAGGTATAATGAACTATCTAGGAATGTTAAAAAAAATGTAAGGAAGGCAAACAGGGACTTCGAAATCAGGCTAGCAAGAGAATCCAAGGCGAATCCCAAGGGATTTTTCCAGGTATATAGGACAAAGGTCCTGGACAAACTGTGGTCTTTAAAGTCAGAGAGAGGGGAAGTGATCGATGATATTGAGAAAATAAGCAAAGCATTAAACCGCTACTTCTTATCAGTTTTCACAGAAGAAATTCACGAGGAAAATCCAGAGGTGGAACTGATATTTAGGGTAAATGAAGAAGAGTAATTAAAGAATATCACTATCAGAAAAGGGGATGTTCTTAAGAAGATAAATAAATTAAAGACCAATCCCCAGGGCCGGATGAAATTTTCCCTAGAGTTTTGAAAGAGTGTAAGGAACAGATTAGCGGACCCCTCGTAAATTTATTTACCAAATCATTAGACACGGGAGTTGTGCCAGACTTGTGGAAACAGGCAAATGTAGTACCCATATTCAAAAAGGGAGACAGAGCATCAGCGTCAAATTACCCGCTTATAAGTCTGACGTCAGTAGTGGGGAAATTTCTTGAATCATTTATAGGAAATAGCATCCGATCGCATTTAGAGAAAAACAAATTAATCTACGACTCTCAACATGGGTTTACAAAGGGAAAATCTAGTCTGACTTTTTTAAGAAATTCTTCGAGGTAGTAGATAATGACGATAATTACGATGTTATTTACTTAAGACTTTAGCAAAGCGTTTGACAGAGTACCGCATCAGAGGCTTCTGAGAAAAGTTAAGGTTCATGGTATCGAGGAGAAGTTTTAAATTGGATAAAATCATGGCTCAACGATAAAACACAGAGGGTTAGTGTAGATGATGTTAAATCTGAGTGGGGCTGTGTAACCAGTGGGGCTCCCCAGGGGTCAGTACCGGGCCCAATCTTGTTCATAATCTGCATAAACGATCTAGATACTGGGATGAGCAGTGACATAAGCAAGTTTGCGGATGACACCAAAATAGGGCGGCAGATTAATTCAGGGCAGCATCCAAATGCACTACAGGAGGATTTATATAAACTGCAGGGGTGGTCAGAAAATGGCAAATGAAATTCAACACCAGCAAGTACAGCATATTTAATATTGGAAGAACAAATACTTATAATGTATACAGCCTTAACAACATCAACCTAGAGAAGTCGACTTGTGAAAGAGACTTAGGGGTACTTGTAAGCCCGGATCTACGGCCTAGAAAACGGTGCGTTAATGTTCGTAATAAGGCAAACGGAGTATTGGGTTTTATATCTAGAAGTGTAAGTAATAAGAGTGCAGAGGTCTTATTGCACCTAAATCTTGTGCTAGTCAGTCCGCACCTCGATTGTGCGGTTCAGTTTTCGACAAAAATGATGGTCAGATTCGTTTAAAACACCAACATACACTGGAAAACACATTGGTCAACCCCTAGAGACTCGTGTGTCCTAAAGTAAAAATTTACCTTTTTCTTTTTGTATTAATTTGTAAGTTTTAATCTTCATCAGTAAATTGTTTAATTTTGGTTCCCTTTTTATAGACCTTCTTGGTCACCGCCCAGAAATAGGATATTTCTTTAGACCTGATGGTCATAACATGCAGTGGCACTTGCAATACATAAAAAGTTCTCCCTTAAAGTACCAGGCACATTTTTCATCCCTTTATACTTGAGATCGTAACAGGTGGGGACCTTGACAGGATCTAAGAACAAGGGTAAAGTTGTATTCATTTTTGTGCCTTCATCATAACGTACTCTCAGCTGTCACAAGGAGTGTTGAGAGTTTTATACCACTTTGTATACGTCCATGATGTTTCAGTTTTAATATCACTTTACCTTAATTGTACAAAAACTTCTTATTTTTTACCTAAAATGTAGCATTCCGTATTATTCTTTATAGGTTTGCATTGTAATTAGTTGATATTGCTTGGGTCTGATGGACCTTTTATGCTAAATTTTTCATTATAACCACACGATTGGCAGAAGCGAGTCATAATGTTCGAATTCTCAGTCGGTAAGGTATATATCCGGATTCGTTTTCTCATATCCTTACGACTCGTGTAGGTCTCTTTTATTTGCTGAAAACTAGTTGTCTACTTAGCATACAAAACTATCGTAGACCTAGACAATCCCCACCATTGTGTTTGTAAGTAAGATTAGGGAATCGACTGAATTTATATTTTATGCTGTAACCCTTTTCTCTTTTCTACTTATATTCCTTGGGATTGTTCTCGTGTTATGACATTGGTCAGGCATAGTAAGATAACACAACGATAAAGGTTGTCCTTGCTATCACTATTCTGCCTCGTTTCTCTGCTCTTTCGATTAAGTATTTGTGTAATGGGGGGATTTAGAGGCAGAAAGTATAGATAGAATATTTAGTTGTGGGATGTAAAGAGAGGAAGTGTGGTAGCGTGGCCGGCTAGTTACTTAACCTTGATATTACGTTCTTAGGGAGAATCTTCTAAACCTAACCTCTAATGGTACAGCTATTTATTATTCACTCAATGACACAGACACATTTATAGCATATTATATCGAAGTTACTAGGACATTATATTTACGTTACTAGACACAGACTCTCGGACACCACATGAAACGGATACATTTCCCACCGTAAGTAACTCACCCTATGGATAGCTCTGACAAAGACTCACATTTAACCTGAGGGAGGCCCAGCAGGTGCTGCTGAACTATGTCTTCTATGGGAGACCCTGCTAGCTGGAGACGCGGTGCTAGGGAGGAAAGTCTCCCTCCCCACCTGAGTAGTGACGAGCGTGACTCCGTCGATAGTGTTTTGAAAATCGTCGGAATATGAATGACTGAATGAGAATGACGCGTGGAAGAGGGTGCAGAGCCTATATATTGGAGATCTCCAGCCGGCAGATGACCTCTCCCAATTAACACTAAACTGGTTAGATCTGGACAGTTGTGTTTGCCCAGGTGTGTCTTGGCAAGGTGTACTTTGGTCATTCAGCACTGTTGCCAGTTGCACTTGCGGTGTACACCTGCTCATCTACTTACTGTTATATGTGTTGTATTTCTCTGGGCTGTAAGCTGTGGTCTGATAAACATTCATTACATTTGCTTTTCTGAAATTGACTGGAATTTTTAATGTAATATCCTGACTGAAATGTTACTCACTAAAGACATTTTGAAACATTTTCGTTCTTCTAGTCCCAGTTATCGAGTGGAAGTTTTGACGTCAACCTTAACTTGTCCCCGAAAATTTTAATATTTCATACTTGTGACTGGTTAGTGGTGACATCTTAACTTTATTTTTATGTAATTAACTTTCGCTATCCAGTGTTAAGTTTAAAATGGCCTCTAAACAATTTGAACTAAAGGATTTTTGTGAAAACCATTTTTTTGACAAACTTAAGGATCGGGTAATCAAAAAGTTTTTTAACATTCCGTTCATCAGTTCAGTGACTGAAGAAGTACTTAAAAATACCGTTGTTGGGAGTTAGCGTCTACAGGAATTCCTGAGGAAACTACCATTTGAGGTTTTAATTCCCATGAGTCACTCATTTCAAGTTGATAAAGATGACGTGGCAAGCGTGACTAGAGTAAGAACAACCACTTCATGGTCCGCTGACAGACTTGAATTTGAGAGAGAAAAGTTGAGAGCCGAACTTCAAGGAAAAGCAGAAAGACGTTTTCAATTGGAACTTCAACACTTATTGTACTGGAAGAGTGTAATCAGAAGTTACCTTTTAATATCTTGATGCTCGTAGGGAAAAGAGAGCCAGAGCTCATAAAAGCTTCCCAAATAGCCGATTCTTTCGCTCTAATACAGAGATCTTTTGCGAACAGAGACAGAAATAAGCCATCCAATGTAAAGTCCTCCTCTAGTGAAAGCCCTGGTTCCGCTGGTGGTAAATCGAACAATGGCAGTCAGAACCCCTTTTTAATATGTTCCTATTATAGAAAACCTGGTCACACCATAGAGAAGTGTCGTGATCCTAAATGTAAAGCAGGTCAAAGCAAAAGCCCGACTAACCCTTTCCAGGTTAAATCTGGAGAAGCCTTAAAGAACCTTAAACCTGTGACCAATGTAAACATACTAGCATCTCAAAAAGTCCTCAATTCTTAGACACGGGGGCTGCTCAAAGCATCTTATTTAAAGAAAGCCTTCCAGGAATTGAGAAAGGGTAAACCGGAGAGTGTGATTCTCCAAAACTTCCACTAGCGTAGCTAGGGGGCGGGGGCGGTCCGTCTGGCGAATTGTCTGGAGACGGCAAGTTAATCCTTGTCGTGTCTGACCTAACACCTGACCCACATCATCACGGCCACGTCATGAGCTACACCCTTGCTATGCGCCCCCCCCCCGCCACACACACACAACCTGTAACCTGTTGAGGATTAAGGAAACAACTTCAAACAAGTACGCCAGTGAGCTCATGTGGTGTGGGTCAGGTGTTAGGTCAGACACGACGAGGATTAACTTGCCGCCGATACAAAGGGAAGGATTAACGTCTCCAGTAGCTGCAGATATGGGTGATGAGCAGACCCAAAAGTGCCGCCCCCCAAAAGTGAAGGATCACGAGATGCTGAAATGCCATACGACATTGAATTGAGGAGAGAAATGTTTTCTTCGCTGGACAGAGTGATCCAAGAAATAACTTTGAGATTTCAACAGCTTCATGAACTTGCTGAGAAATATGCCTTCCTTACCCCATTGAATCTTTTGGATGATAAATATGAGTGTCTAATAGATCACGATCACGACGACATTGATAAAGAGCAGTTCCTCGTTGAGAGAAAAAGACTTCAGCATTTTGTTGCTATTGCTGCTATAACTATTAAAGACATCATCACTACACCAGATATAAAAGTACAACATCATCACTACACCAGATATAAAAGTACATCATCACTACACCAGATATAAAACTACAACATCATCACTACAACATCATTACTACACCAGATATAAAACTACATCATCACTACACCAGATATAAAACTACAACATCATAACTACAACATCATTACTACACCAGATATAAAACTACATCATCACTACACCAGATATAAAACTACATCATCATCACTACATCAGATTAAAACTACATCACCACTACACCAGATATAAAACTACAACATCAGCACTACAACATCATCACTACACCAGATATAAAAGTACATCATCACTACACCAGATATAAAACTACAATATCATCACTACACCAGATATAAAACTACATCATCACTACACCAGATATAAAACTACATCATCACTTCACCAGATATAAAACTACATCATCACTACAACATCATCACTACACCTGATATAAAACTACAACATCATCACTACACCAGATATAAAACTACAACATCATCACTACATCAGATATAAAACTACATCATCACTACAACATACAAGACTACATCATCACTACACCAGATATAAAACTACAACATCATCACTAGACCTGATTTAAACCTACAACATCATCACTACAACATATAAGACTACATCATCACTATACCAGATATAATACTACATCGTCATCACTACACCAGATATAAAACTACATCATCACTACAACATATAAGACTACATCATCACTACACCAGATATGAAACTACAACATCATCACTACACCTGATATAAAACTAAAACATCATCACTACAACATCATCACGAAACCAGATATAAAACTACAACATCATCACTACAGCAGATATAAAACTACAACATCATCACTACACCAGATATAAAACTACATCATCATCACTACACCAGATATAAAACTACAACATCATCACTACACCAGATATAAAACTACAACATCATCACTACACCAAATATATAACTACATCATCACTACAACATACAAGACTACATCATCACTACACCAGATATAAAACTACAACATCATCACTACACCAGATAGAAAACTACATCATCACTACAACATACAAGGACACATCATCACTCACCAGATATAAAACTACAACATCATCACTCACACCACAGATATATAAAACTACAAACATCATCACTACACCAAATATAAAACTACATCATCACTACAACATACAAGACACATCATCACCAACCAGATATAAAACTACATCATCACTACAGCAGATATAAATCTACATCATCACTACACCTGATATAAACCTACAACATCATCACTACAACATATAAGACTACATCATCACTACACCAGATATAAAACTACATCATCACTACACCTGATATAAAACTACAACATCATCACTACAACATCATCACGAAACCAGATATAAAACTACAACATCATCACTACAGCAGATATAAAACTACAACATCATCACTACACCAGATATAAAACTACACATCATCACTACACCAGATATAAAACTACAACATCATCACTACACCAGATCATCACTACAACATACAAGACTACATCATCACTACACCAGATATAAAACTACAACATCATCACTACACCAGATATAAAACTACATCATCATAAAAAACTACATCATCACTACAACATACAAGACTACATCATCACTACACCAGATATAAAACTACATCATCACTACAACATACAAGACTACATCATCACTACACCAGATATAAAACTACAACATCATCACTACACCAGATATAAAACTACACATCATCACTACACACATACAAGACTACATCATCACTACACCAGATATAAAACTACAACATCATCACTACACCAGATATAAAACTACAACATCATCACTACACCAAATATAAAACTACATCATCACTACAACATACAAGACTACATCATCACTACACCAGATATAAAACTACAACATCATCACTACACCAGATATAAAACTACAACATCATCACTACACCAGATATAAAACTACAACATCTTCACTACAACATATAAGACTACATCATCGCTACACCAGATATAAACTACAATATCATTACATCTACACTACAGCACATCTACACTACAGCAGAACATTACATCACTATCACTATACTATAAGTCACTCTTTTCTTGTGAGTCTTTTGTCACATGTGAAAATTCCAACCGTATTATATATTCAGTTACACTTTACCCCCCGAAAAAAAAGTTTACCTCATTAGCTTCATCTCAATAACTTTCCAAATAAGATGGCAGAAGAGATGACTAGCTACCAAGAGGGATCACACCTGGTGGAGTTCGGTTATGCCGACTTTAAAAAAATGTTCAAAAAGACCGGTATTTTGGGCGAAGGGGTCAGTGGCGAAGTATTGCTGGGAGAGTTTTTCAACAGACCTGCCTGCGCTAAAATAGGAGTAAGCCATGGCGTCAACAAGATCTTTAAAAGTGAGATAGAAAACAATTTAAAAGTAAATGGCGCTGGTGGATCCCCCATCCTGCTGGGGTCATGCATCGATTACCCGGTAATGATCTTCTCAGTCTGCCAGGGTCAATCACTGTACGACATTATCGATAATTTATTTATTTTATCTCCCACCCGGTCGATAAACCTCTTCCTACCCATAGCTGAAGGCCTAGCCGAGGTACACAGCCGGGGTATCATCCATAATGACATTAAAGGGGATAATGTTCTGCTGGAGAAGAATCCCGATGGATCCTTCACCTCCCACCTTATCGACTTTGGCTTATCAAGAGTCGAAGGTGGCCACCTGACCTTACGCTGCAACCCGTACGGGAGCCATTACGCCCCCGAGCTATTTAAAGGTCAACCCTGCACCCCGGCCAGCGACATTTATTCGCTTGCAGTGATGATCTCCGACACCCAAAACACCTTTGACAACCTCTGGCCGCCAGGGGTTAAAGACCTGTGCAAGAAAATGCTCTGCCGCAGCCCACAGCACCGCCCAAGTCTCGCTAAGGTGATTGACGTTTTTAAGCAGTCCCTGGAGGAGCTCTCCCTTGAGGTGCTCTCCCCCTCCAATACACACCAGTGATACAACATGTACAGTAGGCCTATATATCAGATGCCACTGAGAGCTCATGCTCTCACTTGGCTCAGCCATGTCAATACCGTCACAATAGTCCATTCTGTATATTATTATGGGTAAATAAACGGTTAAATATAAATATTATCAATATGAATATCCTCCTCCTCGACCCACCTCTCCTCTTCCTCCTCCACGCACCAACAGCCTTTGTAAGAGAAAAACACACCATTACCCCTTCTACAGCTACTACTGTTTAGTAGGAATAGTAATAGTTTCATTTTTGCATTGTACCTGTAAATAAATGAAATAAATAAATAAATAAATTTTAACCTACAACTCAGAAATTGACTTTTTATCCTTTACACATGAGCGTGACTAATGATGTTCTACCACAGTTGACAGATCACCTGAAGACTTGTACCTGATCATTAAATACCTTAACGCTAACCGAATATAACCCAATCCAGCCTAACATAACTCAACCCAAACCAACCTACCAGAGCATTACATAACAACCTAACCTAACCCAGCCTAACATAAGAATGGAGGAAACTGCAGCGGGCCTATTGGCCCATACTGGGCAGTCCCATTTACACCCAACCCCTATTGCTCATATATCCATCCAACCTGTTTGAAGCTATCCAGCGTATTCGAGTTAATGATGGTGTTTGGTAACTTGTTCCACTCGTCTACTACTTTATTTCCAAACCAATGTTTACCAATTTCGCGCCTAAATCTAAATTTGCCTAATTCAAAACCATTGTTACGATTTCGCTCCTGGTTGGATAGATCGAGTACAATTTGTAATGTCACTTTGTTTATCCCGGACTTCCATTTATACAACTCTATCATATTGCCCCACACTCTACGTCTCTCGAGGTAGTGCAAAATAAGACGCTTTAACCTTAAGGGTAGGCTTCAGGATATCGTGTGGCAGCACACATTGTCAACACATATTGATTTCCTTTACGAGTTTGGGCAGAGAGCCTACACAGTCAATTACAATTTTTTCAAATGGCTCAAACTACAGTAATGTGTTTTAATTGAGCTGGAGGAATGACTTGGTTGGGTTTACCCACCACCTGACATACATGGCAAGATTATACAAACGTAGTGACGCTATTCTTTATGTCCGGCCAATAGTAATGTTAAAGTAGTTTCTTATTGTCTTGAGAATTCCTAAACGTCCGGAAGTCCCTCGTGGGCCAACTCCACCAGAGACTTACGAATCGACTTGGGTACTACAATTTGATGTGTCAGACCACGTATCTAAGTTATTTAACTCTGGAGGTCTATACATTCTCATCAAGATTCCAATATTTAAATAAAAACAAGTGGTTTTGGTAGAGGGTTTACCGTCTACTTTAACGAGTCTACCCTTAGCCAAAGCGAGACCATCATCTTGAGCTTTGAGTTGAACTGAAGGGAGAACGTTTGCAAGTGGGGTTTCTGGGATCTTGTGACTGCACATACAGGAAAGAGATGCAGTTTCTCTTTGTCCAACCGTTCAGTGGGGCTTTTTGACAATGGTTTTTCAACAACTTTTAAGTTTGGAACCACTAAACTTCCTGCTAAATCATTTCCCCAAATCAAACTTACGCCCCTTAATGGGAAGTTCTTTCTTTCTGATGCCAACTTTGACTTCACCCTTTACAATATCACAGTTCAAGACAATTTGGCTTGGCTTAATAAGGGTTAAGCAGACAAGTTTTCAGTGGCGTAGCTAGAGTGTGTGCCGCCCGGGGCGGCCCTTGAGTTTGCCCCCCCCCCCCGTGCCCCCACAAAAAATACATATTGCACAGTGACTCACTCTTATATATATATATATATACAGTATATATATATTAAATAGTTTGTGTACCATTATAATATTACTGTACTTTCACATACTCAAATATAGTATGCTTTAAATACACACCAAACATACTTAAACTTTATAAGTAACAGTTAAACAAAAAGCAAAAACGACATATAGGATAGGGAAAAAAGTAAAAAAAGTGTAAAAAATTAGGACCATCTTTATTTCTGAAATGAAAACTACAACTTTCTACAAAGTAACTTTTTTGTTTTTTGTTGGCAAATTCTTCAATGACATTGTCAAAAACTATTTCATCTGTCAATTGTCGCTCTATAGACAGTATGGCAAGATTTCTCAACCGCAAGGTGCTCATAGTAGATCTTAAGTAATTCTTGATCAGTTTTAGTTTCGAAAAACTCCTCTCACAGGTAGCAACACTAACAGCAATTGTGAGGAAAATCCTCAGCATTATTACTATATTTGGAACCGAGTTCCCAAGGTTATACTTTTGAATAAACTGCAAAAGTTCAAGGGGGCCTTCTTTCCACATATAACATCATCCATCATCACTACATATAACACCACCCATCATCACTACATATAACATCATCCATCATCACTACATATAACACCATCCATCATCACTACATATAACACCATCCATCATCACTACATATAACACTATCCATCATCACTACATATAACACCATCCATCATCACTACATATAACACCATCCATCATCACTACAGATCGGTAAAGTTGTTTCCGAGATTCTCGTGTGGACACACACACACACACACACACACACATATATATATATATATATATATATATATATATATATATATATATATATATATATATATATATATATATATATATATATATATATATATATATATATATATATATATATATAATATTTTTTTTTTTTAATGGAGGGAAGGAGCAGCTCAGAAATAGGTATAATGAACTATCTAGGAATGTTAAAAAAAATGTAAGGAAGGCAAACAGGGACTTCGAAATCAGGCTAGCAAGAGAATCCAAGGCGAATCCCAAGGGATTTTTCCAGGTATATAGGACAAAGGTCCTGGACAAAGTGTGGTCTTTAAAGTCAGAGAGAGGGGAAGTGATCGATGATATTGAGAAAATAAGCAAAGCATTAAACCGCTACTTCTTATCAGTTTTCACAGAAGAAATTCACGAGGAAAATCCAGAGGTGGAACTGATATTTAGGGTAAATGAAGAAGAGTAATTAAAGAATATCACTATCAGAAAAGGGGATGTTCTTAAGAAGATAAATAAATTAAAGACCAATCCCCAGGGCCGGATGAAATTTTCCCTAGAGTTTTGAAAGAGTGTAAGGAACAGATTAGCGGACCCCTCGTAAATTTATTTACCAAATCATTAGACACGGGAGTTGTGCCAGACTTGTGGAAACAGGCAAATGTAGTACCCATATTCAAAAAGGGAGACAGAGCATCAGCGTCAAATTACCCGCTTATAAGTCTGACGTCAGTAGTGGGGAAATTTCTTGAATCATTTATAGCAAATAGCATCCGATCGCATTTAGAGAAAAACAAATTAATCTACGACTCTCAACATGGGTTTACAAAGGGAAAATCTAGTCTGACTTTTTTAAGAAATTCTTCGAGGTAGTAGATAATGACGATAATTACGATGTTATTTACTTAAGACTTTAGCAAAGCGTTTGACAGAGTACCGCATCAGAGGCTTCTGAGAAAAGTTAAGGTTCATGGTATCGAGGAGAAGTTTTAAATTGGATAAAATCATGGCTCAACGATAAAACACAGAGGGTTAGTGTAGATGATGTTAAATCTGAGTGGGGCTGTGTAACCAGTGGGGCTCCCCAGGGGTCAGTACCGGGCCCAATCTTGTTCATAATCTGCATAAACGATCTAGATACTGGGATGAGCAGTGACATAAGCAAGTTTGCGGATGACACCAAAATAGGGCGGCAGATTAATTCAGGGCAGCATCCAAATGCACTACAGGAGGATTTATATAAACTGCAGGGGTGGTCAGAAAATGGCAAATGAAATTCAACACCAGCAAGTACAGCATATTTAATATTGGAAGAACAAATACTTATAATGTATACAGCCTTAACAACATCAACCTAGAGAAGTCGACTTGTGAAAGAGACTTAGGGGTACTTGTAAGCCCGGATCTACGGCCTAGAAAACGGTGCGTTAATGTTCGTAATAAGGCAAACGGAGTATTGGGTTTTATATCTAGAAGTGTAAGTAATAAGAGTGCAGAGGTCTTATTGCACCTAAATCTTGTGCTAGTCAGTCCGCACCTCGATTGTGCGGTTCAGTTTTCGACAAAAATGATGGTCAGATTCGTTTAAAACACCAACATACACTGGAAAACACATTGGTCAACCCCTAGAGACTCGTGTGTCCTAAAGTAAAAATTTACCTTTTTCTTTTTGTATTAATTTGTAAGTTTTAATCTTCATCAGTAAATTGTTTAATTTTGGTTCCCTTTTTATAGACCTTCTTGGTCACCGCCCAGAAATAGGATATTTCTTTAGACCTGATGGTCATAACATGCAGTGGCACTTGCAATACATAAAAAGTTCTCCCTTAAAGTACCAGGCACATTTTTCATCCCTTTATACTTGAGATCGTAACAGGTGGGGACCTTGACAGGATCTAAGAACAAGGGTAAAGTTGTATTCATTTTTGTGCCTTCATCATAACGTACTCTCAGCTGTCACAAGGAGTGTTGAGAGTTTTATACCACTTTGTATACGTCCATGATGTTTCAGTTTTAATATCACTTTACCTTAATTGTACAAAAACTTCTTATTTTTTACCTAAAATGTAGCATTCCGTATTATTCTTTATAGGTTTGCATTGTAATTAGTTGATATTGCTTGGGTCTGATGGACCTTTTATGCTAAATTTGTCATTATAACCACACGATTGGCAGAAGCGAGTCATAATGTTCGAATTCTCAGTCGGTAAGGTATATATCCGGATTCGTTTTCTCATATCCTTACGACTCGTGTAGTGAGGAGGTGAAACGCTCGCTCTACTTCTTCCGCTTAACTTGTATTTTTGGGTTTCATAACGTCCTAAGTTTAAGTTGAGAAAACCTTAGTTTGTTGTCTACTTAGCATACAAAACTATCGTAGACCTAGACAATCACCACCATTGTGTTTGTAAGTAAGATTAGGGAATCGACCGAATTTATATTTTATGCTGTAACCCTTTTCTCTTTTCTACTTATATTCCTTGGGATTGTTCTCGTGTTATGACATTGGTCAGGCATAGTAAGATAACACAACGATAAAGGTTGTCCTTGCTATCACGATTCTGCCTCGTTTCTCTGTTCTTTCGATTCAGTATTTGTGTAATGGGTGGATTTAGAGGCAGAAAGTATAGATAGAATATTTAGTTGTGGGATGTAAAGAGAGGAAGTGTGGTAGCGTGGCCGGTTAGTTACTTAACCTTGATATTACGTTCTTAGGGGAGAATCTTCTAAACCTAACCTCTAATGGTACAGCTATTTATTATTCACTCAATGACACAGACACATTAATAGCATATTATATCGAAGTTACTCGGACATTATATTTACGTTACTAGACACAGACTCTCGGACACCACATGAAACGGATACATTTCCCACCGTAAGTAACTCACCCTATGGATAGCTCTGACAAAGACTCACATGTGACCTGAGGGAGGCCCAGCAGGTGCTGCTGAACTATGTCTTCTATGGGAGACCCTGCTAGCTGGAGACGCGGTGCTAGGGAGGAAAGTCTCCCTCCTCACCTGAGTAGTGACGAGCGTGACTCCGTCGATAGTGTTTTGAAAATCGTCGGGATATGAATGACTGAATGAGAATGACGCGTGGAAGAGGGTGCAGAGCCTATATATTGGAGATCTCCAGCCGGCAGATGACCTCTCCCAATTAACACTAAACTGGTTAGAACATAAGAACATAAGAACATAAGAAAGTGGGATACTGCAGGAGGCCGACTGGCCCATACAGGGCAGATCCCTTTCACACCCATCCCAGCACTTCCATGTGCCTATCCAACTTCGTCTTGAAGCTCCCTAGCGTCCCCGATCCTACTATAGCACTCGGTAGCCTATTCCACATATCCACAACTCTATTACCAAACCAGTGCTTGCCTATATCCTTTCTGAATCGGAATTTATCTAATTTAAAGCCATTTGTTCTAATTTTTTCGTTATTACTGAGCTTCAGAACATCTTCCATTTACCCTTGTTAATCCCACTTACCCCTTGTACACCTCTATCATATCTCCCCTAACTCTACGCCTCTCTAATGAATGTAAGCCTAAGCTTTTCAGTCTTTCTTCATATGGAAGGTTTCTAATATTATGGATCATTTTTGTCATTCTTCTTTGTACTCTCTCCAAAGAATCTATGTCCATTCTATAATAAGGACACCAGAACTGAACCGCATAATCCATGTGTGGCCTCACTAATGCTAGGTAAAGTTTCAAGATAACGTCAGCAGTTCTGTTACTCACAGACCTAGATATGAACCCAAGAATCCTGTTTGCCTTGTTGCGAACGCGAATACATTGTTTTCTAGGTTTCAAGTCGTTGCTAACTAATACACCTAGATCTTTTTCACAAACTGAGTTTTCTATTTCCGTGTTACCTAGTTTATACTTAACGTTTGTATTCGTCTTCCCTATCTGTAGTACCTTGCATTTATCAGTATTAAAATTCATTTGCCAGTCTACTGACCACTCATGTAAGGTATCTAGATCTCTTTGAAGGTGTTCAAAGTCACTGTCTGAATTTATCACTCTCCCCATTTTGGTATAAGAACATAAGAACATAAGAATGGAGGAAACTGCAGTGGGCCTATTGGCCCATACTGGGCAGTCCCGTTTACACCCAACCCCTGTTGCTCATATAAGCATCCAACCTATGTTTGAAGCTATTCAGCGTATTCGAGTTAATGATGATATTTGGTAACTTGTTCCATTCATCCACTACTCTGTTTCCAAACCAGTGTTTACCTATTTCACCCCTAAATCTAAATTTGTCTAATTTAAAACCATTGTTACGAGTTCGCTCCTGGTTGGATAGTTTGAGTACCTTTGTAATGTCCCCTTTGCTTAGCCCTGCCTTCCACTTATACACCTCTATCAGGTCGCCCCTTGCTCTACGTCTCTCAAGGGAGTGCAAATTAAGATGCTTTAACCTGTCTCTATACTCAAGGTTCCTAATGCCCGGGATTAGTCTTGTCATTCTCCTCTGAATTCTTTCCAAGGATTCTATATCCATTCTGTAATACGGTGACCAGAACTGAACTGTGTAATCCAGGTGTGGTCTCACAAGAGCAAGATACAGTTTTAGGATTACCTCGCTAGTCTTGTAACTAACACTCCTTTGTATGAACCCAAGTACTTTATTAGCCTTGTTACGAGCAAAAACACATTGTTTACTTGGCTTAAGGTTACTACTTATCATTACTCCTAAATCTCACTCGCAGTCGGATTTCTCTATGGCATCGTTGTTCATCTGGTATCTGGTTTCCCTGTTTACATCTCCTATACTGAGTACTTTACATTTGTCCACGTTGAATTTCATCTGCCATTTTTCAGACTATTCGAAAAATTTGTTTAGATCTTCCTGTAGTTTTGTGGAGTCCTCGTCAGATTTAATAACACGTCCTATTTTAGTGTCATCAGCAAATTTGCTTATGTTGCTGTCTATGCCGATATCTATGTCGTTTATGTATATAATAAATAATAATGGTCCAAGTACTGAGCCTTGGGGAACTCCGCTTGTGACGTTGCTCCAATGGGACTTAGTGCCATTAATGCTCACTCGCTGTTTCCTGTCCTGTAACCACGCCCTATTCCATTTAAGGATCTTACCTTTGATGCCATGTGCTTCTACCTTTCTAGTTAGTCTTTCGTGGGGGACTCTGTCGAAGGCTTTGACCGCACCCCAGTCTGACTTTAATCCATTTATGCTGACTCTTTGTTTCCTACCAGTTAACCATGACCTAATCCATTTTAATACTGATCCACCTATTCCATGTGCCTCTACCTTCCTTATCAATCTCTCATGAGGGACAACATCGAATGCTTTACTGAAATCTAAATAAATTATATCATATGACTTATCATTATCTACCGCTTCATATACTTCTGAGAAAAAGCTAAGCAAATTTGTGAGACAAGAACGTTCCTGGGTGAACCCGTGCTGAGAAGGATGAATTAAGTTGAATGTTTCAAGGTGGCTTCTGATTTTTGTAGCAATAATTGACTCTAGCAACTTGCCTATGATTGACGTGAGACTAATGGGACGGTAATTTGATGCTATTGATTTATCACCCTTTTCGAAAATCGGAACTACATTTGCAAGTT
>NW_024723062.1:0-14843 GCF_018991925.1 Homarus americanus | reverse complement strand
CTAATTAGCTACCTGGGGCGAGTAAGATAATGTATTCAATTATCTCGGTCAGGTAAATACGTCAACATTATCTTGTGTACTTTAGGACCAAAAGCTAATAATAATAATGGCAATAATAATAATGACAATAATAATAATGATAATAACAATAATGATGATAAAGTTATATCAACAAGAACAGACACATAACCCACTTGACCTCCAGATGACACGACAGCTTAATCAGGTGACACATGACACACATGCTAGCAGTGCCACCAACCTGACTCGTCTCTTAAGAGAATAATGATGAACTTGTGGTCAAATTCCTCGTTATTTTCCGTCTCTCTCTCTCTCTCTCTCTCTCTCTCTCTCTCTCACCTCTACATCCACACGGACCCTCTCACCCCTCTCATCCACACGGACCCTCTCACCCCTCTCACCTACACGACCCCACTCACCCTTCTCACCTACACCATGTACAAACAAAAATAAACTTGAACGCCGCTAACTTGATTTTGATTTTGATTTTGCCGCTTGCAGCGGCTACTTTATTGTGCACCCCACACTCATCCTGTGAGCGGTAGCGCAAAAGGATTACAGAGTAGGGTTTACAAAGGGTCATAATAATTAACCCCGGTTGTCAGGATATTATGGCACCGAAAGTTACACAGTATTTCATTTACATTATTTGTTTAGTTTTATACATAAAGGGTAACTTATTCACAAATGCGTGAGAACAGGCGTGTGAGGCAGTATGTCTGGCCTCACACTTTATTATTCACATTTACGTGGGAGGTATTCAAGCACATTGCGTGTTTGGTTCTGTACATGAGAACTGATATAGTTACTGAGTGCAAAAAAGTGGATACAATCTTAATATGTCGGCTATCTTGCCATTAGAGATGAAGTGTTGTGCCATTTCACACACAGTGTGCTTGGACCTGTCCCTAAAAGGTTCTATCTTCACACAGTCGAGGACATGTGTTCAGTGTCAATGGCCGCCTCTGTAACACACACTTTACATTAGTTTGTTTACATCTGCTTGAGGAACTGCTTATACTGCCAGAGTGCTTATATCCTAACACCCAATCTAGCGGTTACAACATCTTGTAATCCTAGTGATCTTGTTACTTGCTCCATATACATGTGTTTCATGATACATCTCATCATATTAGCCATATGGATCGACTGACCTGTTTTGCGCTTGTCTACTTGCGTCAAACTCATCTAATAGTTCTTTCCTAGTATTACAGTTTTAAGGGTTCTTTTTGACAGACCCAAATTGTATTCAGCAATGAGTGTCTTTGTTGGGCAGAGTTTAGCGAGGCATCAACTCTGTCATGTTTTATATGAGGCCTATGTGAGAGGGGATCCACAACAGTTTGACCTTGACACCCCGGTCAACAAGGCACGCATATTTGTGTCTGGCTTCAGAGACAAGAGCGTGACAACCTGAGTCGAGGGTGCCAAGGGCAAGTAGTGAGGATAGAGAGTCAGTGATGATGAGACTGTCAGTAACAATGGTTTCAATGAATTTAATAGCTGTGAGTATGGCAACTAATTCAGTTTGTAGAGTGGATGCCCAGTTGTTAATTCTAACTCCTTTCTCAATTATATTACCGTCAGGTTGAGTCACAACAATAGCACTTCCAGCCCTCCCACAGGCGGTGTTTAGAGATCCATCAGTGTAGATGGTCTGTGTGATATTATCATCAGTCTGTAGAGTGTGTGTGTGTTCAAGGGCTCTCAATTTGGCAGTGTGTTGGAGATAAATGCTTTGTATAATTAATTTTTTAGGCGGATACGTCGGTATTGTGATATCGAAGGGAACTGTCCGCCAGGGTGGCAGGAAGCGCTGTTGTGTCTCAACTTTGTACAGGTGGTCTAGTCCAAATATCTTCATATGTGTAGCTGTAGTTTGGATCCATTTAGACTCAGTAGGCCCATGGTTCATACATTCTAGCAATTTTAAGGAAACAATGTTATCAGGATCACCACGCAGAAGCCTCAGGGCTATCATGAGGTTGACTTCAATTATTCTATTTTTAACACTGGGTATACCTAGTTCTTTCCTCATATTAAGTACTTTAGTGCTCATGGGACATCCTAGGATAATTCTGAGGGCTTTATTTTGCATTTTCTCGAGCTTGTCAACGCCTTTCCCGTCACGAATGACCAGGGCTGGTGCGTGGTAATCTATCAGAGATCTTATATAGCCTTGGTACATTGTTTTAACAATTTTAATATTAGCACCATAGTGCGGGCTGTACCCCGCTACACTTCTAAGAGGTCTCAGTCTGTCAGTTCATTGGCGGGTTAGCTGTTGTGTGGCAGGTAGGGTACAAGGGACGGAAACACCAGGATATTTAAAAGAAGAAACATAGTCAATAGTGTTGTTACCTATCTTGAACTTGGCGGGGCCGCGTTTGCGGTTACCAGCTTGTTTGTTGAACACCTTAGTTTTCTCAGTGGAGATAATAAGACCGAGGTTCTCACAGGCTGCGTATACATGGTTCAGGGTGGTTTGCATTTCACGATGAGTTTTAGTATGTATAAGAATATCATCAGCATAGCTGATTGAGATATTGCTGGGGTTGTCTGGTGTTAAATTTAATAATGCATTCATAAGAACATTGAACAAAGTGGGGCTAAGTACTCCACCTTGAGGGGTACCAAGTTGCATATCTTTAACTTCACTTTTGTAACCCTGAAACAGTGCAGCAGCCCTTCTGTTGGATAGGTAACCACTTATCCAGTGTAACAGCCTACCTCCTATATCCATTTTGGCTAGTTCGTACAATATCAGTTGCCTATTGGCAATATCAAATGCAGCTTTTAGGTCAAGAAATGTGGTGTATCTGTGCCTTTCATCACCATGCACAGTTAAGAATGTGGTGATGCAATTATGTACACCTTTACCATGAGTGAAGCCATTTATGTTAGGAGACATGTGTTCTCTGATTCTATATAAGAGTCTGCCAAGAACCATCCTCTCAAAGGTTTTACACAGGCAGCTGGTTAGTGATATGGGACGAAAGGCATCAGGCTGTCCTGGTTTCGGTATTGGTACAACAATACTGCTGGTCCATGATGTGGGTAGTTGGCCCTCGGCATGACTCATATTGTACAATACCAACAATGGATTGCCTGGCACGCGCCTTAGTAGTCTAATGATGTTGTAGGTGACTCCGTCCTCTCCAGGGAAGTAGACCTACCCCTGGCGAGGGCGGCGTCAAGCTCCCACTCAGTATATGGAACATCACACTCATCGTGCTGTTTGCCCAGCATAAAGCTAATAAGATTACTTCTCTCTACAGACTTCGCATCAAGGAGTCCCCGAGTCCTAGCTGGTAACATGTCATAGCTCGACACATGGGCCCACTTTGTTATTAGCTCATTCGACTTTTGCAGAGGGTTTGGATGGGAGACGTGTCTTCTGTTTTTACCTCTGATTATGTTTATGTCTTTCCAGGCTTTGCTGAGGGATGTGTGTTGGTTCAGGCTGTTGACATATGTCTCCCATGCATTTTGTCTGAGTTCGTTTACACGTTCCCTGACAGCAGCAAGGGAAGCTTGATACAATTGTAACATTTGAGGTGTTCTACATTGTCTGTAACCCTTACCCACCCTCCTGACCCTAGCCCTGAGTTTTTTCAGCTCAGTGTCATTATAGCACTGCTGTTGCCTGTTCCCATTATGCTGACCACGTTTTCTCCTTTTTTTGGTGGAGGCATTGTTGGTGAAGTATACATAAGTCCTATCTATCAGATCGTCATGGAAACTTTGGTAGTTGTCAGGCTTGTAGTCCTTGTACCAGTCATGGATGAAGTCTATGAACTGGCTTTCATGTTCTTGCTTGACTGTGATTCTACGTCTGTTGAGTTTACCACCAGTGGGGGTGTCATTAGCTACATGTATACAAGCTTGGATTGGGCTGTGGTCAGACATAAGATCAGTTTGAAAATGAGAAGCATGGCCACTGGGTGGCGACCGAGGCGTGGTTTGTTTATAATTTTTGTGCTGGACAGTGATGATAATTGTTGATCCTGAGTACATGATTGATAGCGACAATAGCGATGATGAATCAGAAAATGACTTGTGATTCTGAGCACATGCAAGCACATACTATAGCTCTATGTAGGTAACCGAATCTTTGCGTACGTAGCGGTGTGCTATCCATGCCAAAGTGTTATATGTCCGGTTAAAGCTTTTTTTGTCCGGTGAAGTGGTGATAAACATTGTGTGGTTTTTATTTTATAGGATCAGTGTTTCGATTTTTTGTTTTAATTATAGCATTCATATATGCACATACTTATTTTTTAAGTGCCAGGGACTTCTCATTGTGAATAATTTTGTTCGTTTTTTCATTTCAGTTTATTTTATGTCATTTCTGAAAAGATAATATAAAAAGCCCTTTCATCATGGCAAGCACAAGCAGAGATAGAGGCAGAGGGCGTAAGTATTTAAATGGCAACCAGAAGCGAGCACTGGCAAAGGCAAAGGTGCTTGAAAATGAAAAACATCGAGGTGCTATCAAAAAATTTCTTGTCACTCCACCTTTGAAACGCCCATGTATTGAAGATGAAGAAGACAAAAACGATTCAGAAAATGACAATACAGCCATTAGTCCAATTACAGTTGATGAATACAATGAAGAAATTGATATTCAGTTTGAAAAAGTTCAAGTTGACACACAGACACAGTTGAATCAAACTGAAGACGATCTTAATACAACAGAAGACAGTGCCAAAGTGAGAAGTCCACTTATAGCTAAAGAAGAGTCAGAAGGCCAAGCCCAAACATCAAACAGTGATGGATCATCCACAAGTACAGTTGTAATTAACATTAATGATGACCCGGCAAGTTGGCCATCGAATATAAATAGAAATATAAGAGATTATTTAACAATGAAAGGGCCTCCTGATATTCCAGTGAACAAGTTTCCACGAAATGAAAAGGGATTGTGTTTTTCTAAGTTTCACTGTATTGACAAAGAACGTGAACTAACTATTAATAAACATGCAAAGTACTGGCAGCAAGTATTCAAAAGGCTAGTGGCAATAGTGCAGTTTCTTGCTGAGAGAAATCTAGCGTTAAGAGGGACAGAAGAAAAAGTTGGTAATGAGAGTGTACACAATGGAAACTTTTTAGGTTTAGTGGAGCTGTTTGCAAAGTTTGACTCTGTTCTTGAAGAACATTTACGTAAAGTCAAGGCCAACAAAATTCATAATCACTATTTAGGAAAAGATACTCAGAATGAACTACTAGACATTATGGCTACAGCTGTTTTGAATGAGATACTGAATCGCGTAAAAGCAGCTAAGTACTATGCCATAATTTTAGACTGCACACCTGACTTGAGCCACCAGGAGCAAATGTCTCTAACGATCAGGTATGTTTCTGATGGCAACTTGGCTCCTTCAGGTGTTTATGAACATTTCATACAGTTTATGCAGGTTGAAAGTAGCACAGGAGAAAATTTATATAAAACATTATTAAACACACTAGAGGAATTAAAATTGGATGTGAAAGACATTCGAGGCCAAGGTTATGACAACGGTAGCAATATGAAAGGTCACACATCGGGAGTACAAGCACGGCTGTTGCAGGATAATCCAAGAGCCTTCTTTGTACCCTGCGCATGTCACAATTATAACCTGTTACTAGGAGATGTAGCCAAGTGCTGTCCAGATGCTATAACATTTTTTGGGATCTTGCAAAGGATCTACATAATGTTCTCAGCATCAACAAAGAGGTGGGCAGTTTTTAAGAAACATGTACCTGGGTTATCAGTGAAACCCTTGAGCGACACAAGGTGGGAGTGTCGGATTGATAGTGTTAAAGCTATTCGTTATCAGGTTGGAGAAGTATATGATGCACTTGTGGAAACATCAGAGATAACAGATGAGCACAAGGTAAAAGCAGAGACAGAAGGTTTAGCAAACCAGCTAAAAGACTATAAATTTTTAGTTTCTTTGATATTTTGGCATGATTTACTTTTTAAAGTTAACTATGTTAGCAAGGAACTACAAGGTAAAACAAAGGACATTGATGAAGGCATGGAGTCATTTGAAAAACTATTATCATGGCTAAGAAAATATAGAGAGAGTGGTTTTAATGATGTCCTAATAGGCGCAAATGATTTGGCTGAAGCTGTTGAATTACCACTAGAATTTAGGAAATTTCAAGATAAACGACTACAAAGAAGGAAGAGAATGTTTTCATATGAGGCAAAAGATCAAGCTTTCGATGATCCAAAAGAAGCATATAGAGTTCAGTGCTTTACCTTAGTGCTAGACAAAGCTATTCAATCTCTAGAATCTAGATTTATGCAGCTTAAAAGCCATATAAAATTATTTGGATTTTTAAATAACTTTCAGGGCTTACAAAAGGCAGAAATAAGGAAACACACAGTAGACCTTGAAGCAGCTTTAATTGACACCAAACTAAAACAGAACACTGATGTAGAGGTAGGCACTGTAACAAGTAAAGATGTAGATGGTTATCTGTTGGCTGAAGAACTTGAAGCTCTGAAAACTTTTCTGCCCACCAGTGTCGCCAAGCCCCAAGCCCTGTTTGAATACCTGGTAGTAAACAATCGATTCACTGCATTTCCTAATGTTTTTGTTGCTTTGAGAATTTACTTAACAATGCCCGTAACAGTCGCATCGGGTGAGAGAAGTTTTTCTAAACTAAAATTGATTAAAACATACTTACGGTCAACAATTTCACAAGAAAGACTAAACAATTTGGCGATGCTATCTATAGAAAGTGACATTACCAAAACCCTTGACTTTAAAATGATTTTGAAAGATTTTGCAAATAAAAAAGCCAGAAAAGTGTGTTTCTAAAAGGTCCGTGCATAAACAGTTTGTCTGTAATTGTCTTAACTTGTAATAAAAAATCAAAACTTTTATACTGTTTTTAAACTTTTAGTATATCAAGTAATTAATGCTTTTTGGCTAAGGCGGGCATACTACACGAAATATAAAACATCAATCTTCGACTTTGTAGAGTAGAGGGCCCCACTATCAATTTTCTAATTGGGCCCCGCAATTCCTAGCACCGGCCCTGGTGGTGGAGGTCATCACAGGTAGGCGAACATTTTTTTGGAAACCAAGACAATCTTCTTTTTCAAAGCCTGTTTTAATTCCTTAATTTCCTTCTTGGTCATCTTTCCCTTGGCCTCTCTCTTGGCCAAGGCATTTATCTTCTTGGCCGAAGTTGGATGTTTCTTTCCCTTGACCTCTCTCTTGGCCAGGGCATTTATCTTCTTGGCCGAAGCTGGGTGTTTCTTTCCCTTGGCCTCTCTCTTGGCCAAAGCTGGGTGTTTCTTTCCCTTGGCCTCTCTCTTGGCCAAAGCTGGGTGTTTCTTTCCCTTGGCCTCTCTCTTGGCCGAAGCTGGGTGTTTCTTTCCCTTGGCCTCTCTCTTGGCCAAAGCTGGGTGTTTCTTTCTCATTCTCTCTGGGCTTCAGTTATGTTTTCCTCATTCTATCTTGGCCGAAGTTGGTATTTTTTTTCCTTTATTCTCTCTGGCCAGTTGGTGTTTTCTTTCCTTGGCCTCTCTCTGGCCAAAGTTGGGTGTTTTTCCTTGGCCTCAGTCGGTTGGTGTTTTTCCTTGGCCTCTGTCACAAAGCTGGTATTTTTCCCTGGCCTTCACAAAGCTGGGTGTTTTTCCTTACTTCTATCGAAGCAGCCTCATTCTCTTGGCCAAAGTTGGTGTTTCTTTCCTTGGCCTCTCTTACGAAGTTGGTGTTTTTTCCCTCATTCTCTTGGCCAAAGTTATGTTTTTCTCATTCTCTTACAAAGTTGGTGTTTTCTTTCCTTATTCTCTTATTGAAGTTGCGTTTTCCGATTTCACAAGTTTGGTGTTTTTCTCATTCTCTCTGGTCGAAGCTGGTGTTTTTTCTCATTCTCTCTTGCAATAAAGTTTGGTGTTTTTTCCTCATTCTCTTGGCCAAAGCTGGGTGTTTCTTTCCCTTGGCCTCTCTCTTGGCCAAAGCTGGGTGTTTCTTTCCCTTGGCCTCTCTCTTGGCCGAAGCTGGGTGTTTCTTTCCCTTGGCCTCTCTCTTGGCCAAAGCTGGGTGTTTCTTTCCCTTGGCCTGGTACGTCTTGTTCTTCGTCGAGGCCGTTTTGTTGCGTGTTTGGGGTCCCCAGAGCCAGTTGCGGACGGCGGCGCTAATTAATGAGGAGGAATCGGTGTTGTCCTGGTCACGGCCGGATTTCCTGCATGGGCACTGACAGAGGAACATTTTGCCAGACAAAAAATCTTTGAGACGGAGGAGGAGATCTTTCACGTCCTCCTCACGGTCAGGAAGGTTCTCGGGGGAGGGTGATACGGTCTGGGCGCTGTTGGCAGGCGACTCGGCGTTCTCCACCTGGTCCTCGCTGACGAAGGGGCTGGTGAATGAGCAGCAACACACCACCTCATGCTTCTGCAGCAGTTGGGCCTCCGACAATTCTCTAGTAATTGCCACCAGAAATATTAAAAAACTGAACTTCATTTTAAAAAGGAGTTTCTATTCAAAACGTATTGTCCGTTTATTTACATTTGATTTGTGTATATGATAACTTTCCCAGATCATGACACACACACACACACACACACACACACACACACACACACACATTTTGAGGTAAAAGGAAATAAACATGGATAGGTAATTACACTTTGACTCTACTGTATCATAATCACTTGTGTTTTGTTATTCAGAGTTAAAGGAAAAAGTGACCAAGTTCTTAAGAATCAACTTTATACAGTTCGTGTGTTTGTATGTCGATCGAAATCACCGAATTTACTAACTGCTAAATTACCGACTTTCTTAAAATAACGACTAAATTACCGACTTTGGTGAATACTTATGAAATTACGGTCTTTGGTGGTGGTGGTGAAGTACAAGTGGTGTTGTAGAGAGTTTGGCTACCAGAAACAATAACAACAAATATAACAACAATAACACCAACAGTAACACCACCAATAACAACAAATATAACAATAACACCACCAACAACAACACTACATTATCCCAGCAGCTTGGTAGCAACATCTGGTGGGTCACACACACACACACACACACACACACACACACACACACACGTTACAACAATAAAACATGTGGTTGTAGTTTATTTTGAGACCACTTACGAACAAAGGGATTAAGCCAAGTGCCCAGGGTACACACTAAGGCTCTCTCACCTGTATACTGCCTCAGGTGACAGCGACCTTCATGTACGGGAACTTTTGACGGATTACTGGACAGTTTTAATGATATATCTTCACAGCTAATAATACTACCACTACGATTACTCCTACTACTGCTACTTCTATGACCACTACTACTGCTACTTCTACGATTACTACTATTGCTGCTACTACTGTATCTGCTACTACTGCTGCTACTACTATAACTACTAATGTACTAATATAACTGGTAACTACTACTATTACTACTAATACTGCCACTACTACTGTACTAATCTATCTATCTGTCTTTTCTCTCTCTAAGGATGTGTTGTGGGTGGGGTGGGGTGTGTTGTGCGTGGGGTGTGGGTGGAGTGGGGTGTGTTGTGGGTGGGGTGGGTGGGGTGTGTTGTGGGTAGGGTGTGTTGTGGGTAGGGTGTATTGTGGGTGGGGTGTGTTGGGGATATGGTGTGTTTGGGTGGGGTGAGGTGGAGTGTGTTAGGGGTGGGGTAGGATGGAGTAAAGTAGGATGGGGTGGGATGTGTTGGGATAGGGTGGGGATGTGCGCCTCCTTCCAGATACAGGCCAGTGATGGTAGAAGTTGGAGCCTTCTACCGTAATAACACACATATATAATTATGCAAATGAGGCAGTGTCACTCAGACCCCTGGCCAGATAACTGTTGTCCCCGTACACCGCTGACCTAGGCACTTCCATCTGGGTCTTCCAAGGTTTGTGTGTTCAGTCTCTTAGGATCACGTGAAGATTAGGCACCCCAGCTTATTTCACTTGATTAGACACCCCAGCTCATTTCACTTTATTAGGTATCCCAGCTTATTTCACTAAAAGAATAGGTACCCCAGCTTAACTAGTAACATCAGGGTATTTCACTTGATTATGTACCCCAGCTTATTTCACTTGAGGATTAAACAACCTCACGCTACCTGAAGGAGTTAGGTTAGGCTAGATAATTTTTAAATGAACTGAAATAAGTCGTGTATGTGTGTCAGCTGAGCAACAACAACAACAACAACAACAACAATAATAATAACAATAATAATAATAATAAAAATGATAATAACAATAATAATAATAATAATAACAATAATAATAACAATAATAATAATAATAATAATAATAATAATAATAATAATAATAATAACAATAATAATAACAATAATAATAACAATAATAATAACAATAATAATAATAACAATAATAATAATAATAATAATAACAACAATAATAACATCCACACCAGGCACTCTCTTCACAAAGTAAAAAAAAAGTACTTTAATCTCATCACTAGCATCACTTAGGGGCATCAGCTAGTACAGTACAGCAACAATAATAATACTTTGAGAATATCTAGTAGTCTTCTAACTCACTCGGGGGTGACGGCGTTACTGTTTATAACGGCGTAAGTCAATGCTAAGTGTGTGTTGTGAAGTATCAGTGGTCATATTAACAACAGAGATGTGTGTGGGGGAGGGGGGGGGCAGGACCGGTAACTAGGTTGGTGGTATGTTACCTAGCGGTCCTGGTAGTAGTTGTGGTAGTAGTTGTAGTAGTAGTAGAGAGGGAAGGAGGAAGAGAGAGAAAAGGGGGAAGAGAGAGGGGAGGAGAGGGGAGGGGAGGGGAGGGGAAGGAGAGAGAGAGAGAGAGAGAGAGGACCAAGGTAGTGCTGTGTGGGTCACCTGCGACTAACTGTTGTTGGTGGCGCTTTCTGGGTCGTGTGTGTGTGTGTGTGTGTGTGTGTGTGTGTGTGATTTTTTATTTTGCCGCTTGCAGCGGCTACTTTATTGTGCACCCCACACTCATCCTGTGAGCGGTAGCGCAAAAGGATTACAGAGTAGGGTTTACAAAGGGTCATAATAATTAACCCCGGTTGTCAGGATATTATGGCACCGAAAGTTACACAGTATTTCATTTACATTATTTGTTTAGTTCTATACATAAGGGTAACTTATTCACAAATGCGTGAGAACAGGCGTGTGAGGCAGTATGTCTGGCCTCACACTGTTATTCACATTTACGTGGGAGGTATTCAAGCACATTGCGTATTTGGTTCTGTACATGAGAACTGATATAGTTACTGAGTGCAAAAAAGTGGATACAATCTTAATATGTCGGCTATCTTGCCATTAGAGATGAAGTGTTGTGCAATTTCACACACAGTGTGCTTGGACCTGTCCCTAAAAGGTTCTATCTTCACACAGTCGAGGACGTAGTGTTCAAGTGTGTGGCCATATGTATGGCCACACACTTTACATTTAGTTTTGTTTACATCTGCTTGAGGAACATACTGCCAGAGGTACTTATATCCTAACCTTAATTCAGCGGTTACAACATCTTGTAATCTAGTGCGATCTTTGTTACTTGCTCCATATACATGTTTCACTTGATACATCTCATCATGGTAGTCTGCATCGACTAGTGCCTGTTTGCACTTGTCTACTTGCGTCAAACTCATCAATAAGTTCTTTCCTAATTACAGTTTTAATGGTTCTTTTTGACAGACCCAAATTGTATTCAACGGTGTCTTTGTTAGACGCGAGTTTGGCGAGGGCATCAACTCTGTCATGTTTTATGAGGCCTATGTGAGAGGGGATCCACAACAGTTTGACCCTGACACCCCGGTCAACAAGGCACGCATATTTGTGTCTGGCTTCAGAGACAAGATCGTGACAACCTGAGTCGAGGGTACCAAGGGCAAGTAGTGAGGATAGAGAGTCAGTGATGATGAGACTGTCAGTAACAGTGGTTTCAACGAATTTAATAGCTGTGAGTATGGCAACTAATTCAGTTTGTAGAGTGGATGCCCAGTTGTTAATTCTAACTCCTTTCTCAATTATATTACCGTCAGGTTGAGTCACAACAATAGCACTTCCAGCCCTCCCACAGGCGGTGTTTAGAGATCCATCAGTGTAGATGGTCTGTGTGATATTATCATCAGTCTGCAGAGTGTGTATGTGTTCAAGAGCTCTCAATTTGGCAGTGTGTTGGAGATAAATGCTTTGTATAATTACTTTTTTAGGCGGATACGTCGGTATTGTGATATCGAAGGGAACTGTCCGCCAGGGTGGCAGGAAGCGCTGTTGTGTCTCAACTTTGTACAGGTGGTCTAGTCCAAATATCTTCATATGTGTAGCTGTAGTTTGGATCCATTTAGACTCAGTAGGCCCATGGTTCATACATTCTAGCAATTTTAAGGAAACAATGTTATCAGGATCACCACGCAGAAGCCTCAGGGCTATCATGAGGTTGACTTCAATTATTCTATCTTTAACACTGGGTATACCTAGTTCTTTCCTCATATTAAGTACTTTAGTGCTCATGGGACATCCTAGGATAATTCTGGGTGCTTTATTTTGCATTTTCTCGAGCTTGTCAACGCCTTTCCTGTCACGAATGACCAGGGCTGGTGCGTGGTAATCTATCAGAGATCTTATATAGCCTAGGCACATTGTTTTAACAATTCTAATATTAGCACCATAGTGCGGGCTGTACCCCGCTACACTTCTAAGAGGTCTCAGTCTGTCAGTACATTGGCGGGTTAGCTGCTGTATGGCAGGTAGGGAACAAGGGACGGAGGCACCAAGATATTTTAAAGAAGAAACATAGTCAATAGTGTTGTTACCTATCTTGAACTTGGCGGGGCCGCGTTTGCGGTTACCAGCTTGTTTGTTGAACACCTTAGTTTTGTCAGTGGAGATAATAAGACCGAGGTGTTCACAGGCTGCGTATACATGGTTCAGGGTGGTTTGCATTTCACGATGAGTTTTAGTATGTATAAGAATATCATCAGCATAGCTGATTGAGATATTGCTGGGGTTGTCTGGTATTGAATTTAATAATGCATTCATAAGAACATTGAACAAAGTGGGGCTAAGTACTCCACCTTGAGGGGTACCAAGTTGCATATCTTTAACTTCACTTTTGTAACCCTGAAACAGTGCAGCAGCCCTTCTGTTGGATAGGTAACCACTTATCCAGTGTAACAGCCTACCTCCTATATCCATTTTGGCTAGTTCGTACAATATCAGTTGCCTATTGGCAATATCAAATGCAGCTTTTAGGTCAAGAAATGTGGTGTATCTGTGCCTTTCATCACCATGCACAGTTAGAAATGTGGTGATGCAATTATGTACACCTTTACCATGGGTGAAGCCATTTATGTTAGGAGACATGTGTTCTCTGATTCTATATAAGAGTCTGCCAAGAACCATCCTCTCAAAGGTTTTACACAGGCAGCTGGTTAGTGATATGGGACGAAAGGCATCAGGCTGTCCTGGTTTCGGTATTGGTACAACAATACTGCTGGTCCATGATGTGGGTAGTTGGCCCTCGGCATGACTCATATTGTACAATACCAACAATGGATTGCCTGGCACGCGCCTTAGTAGTCTAATGATGTTGTAGGTGACTCCGTCCTCTCCAGGGAAGTAGACCTACCCCTGGCGAGGGCGGCGTCAAGCTCCCACTCAGTATATGGAACATCACACTCATCGTGCTGTTTGCCCAGCATAAAGCTAATAAGATTACTTCTCTCTACAGACTTCGCATCAAGGAGTCCCTGAGTCCTAGCTGGTAACATGTCATAGCTCGACACATGAGCCCACTTTGTTATTAGCTCATTCGACTTTTGCAGAGGGTTTGGATGGGAGACGTGTCTTCTGTTTTTACCTCTGATTATGTTTATGTCTTTCCAGGCTTTGCTGAGGGATGTGTGTTGGTTCAGGCTGTTGATATATGTCTCCCATGCATTTTGTCTGAGTTCGTTTACACGTTCCCTGACAGCAGCAAGGGAAGCTTGATACAATTGTAACATTTGAGGTGTTCTACATTGTCTGTAACCCTTACCCACCCTCCTGACCCTAGCCCTGAGTTTTTTCAGCTCAGGGTCATTATAGCACTGCTGTTGCCTGTTCCCATTATGCTGACCACGTTTTCTCCTTTTTTGGTGGAGGCATTGTTGGTGAAGTATACATAAGTCCTATCTATCAGATCGTCATGGAAACTTTGGTAGTTGTCAGGCTTGTAGTCCTTGTACCAGTCATGGATGAAGTCTATGAACTGGCTTTCATGTTCTTGCTTGACTGTGATTCTACGTCTGTTGAGTTTACCACCAGTGGGGGTGTCATTGGCTACATGTATACAAGCTTGGATTGGGCTGTGGTCAGACATAAGATCAGTGACAACATCAGAGCTATGAGTTGTGTATGATAGATTAAAGCCAATACATTTGTCTAGACCCCCGCCATAGATGTGTATTGGTTCATTATTACCTATAATTTGAACATCTTCATATGCGCTGAGAAGTGAGATAAGTCTCCTACCATTGGTGTTAGTGGTGGAGTCACCTAATTTCTTGTGTCTAGTATTCAGGTCACCCATTAGGACAGTGGGCTCAGTGTGTAAGAAGTCTGGGAGATCTGTGTATTGAAGCTGATCTGAGGGAGCATAGGCGTTTAGCACGTTGAGTGTGGAGTTGCCTAGGTGGATAGTGATCCCATGGTACTGAAGGTTGGTAGTCTTTTTGGATACAAGAGGTACATGCGGGAGTGACTTCTTAACATACATCAAACATGTGTGAGTAGAACTAGGATCATAATACACATAATTGGGCAGACTGGGTGGGGGCTTACCATTAGGTGTGAGACACTCCTGCAGACACACA
>NW_024723061.1:10000-76189 GCF_018991925.1 Homarus americanus | reverse complement strand
TTTTTACAAACTTTAATATCATCCAATAAAGTCTGTATGTTTGAATCACCTATCAACAAATACTACGAAAACATTCCCGGGAAATCATATCATGTTCACCTAACCTAACCAAACCAAACCTAACCAAACCTGAACCATATAAATCTGAAACACGTCAGAGAAATGGTCTCATGTGCACATATAGTATACCCGTGTGTGTGTGTGTGTGACAGAGTACACGTGTATACATCAGGAGGCCATAACACATCTGGGTAATAAACACGTCAACAACAGTAATGGTCGTTGAGAGTACTAACAACACCCCCCCTTCGTTTGTTTACACCAATATATTACACCTATAGTAACAGAGTACCTCAGAGCCCCTTACAGTAACCTAACCTAACTCACATACAAACAGCATAACTCACACATGCATAACGAACCCACACACATAGATAATCTAACCTAACACACACACACACAAGACCTGTACAGTAACAACATCTACATACAGAACCTTGCGTACTTACATAACAATGCCATTATAAATACAGGTTAAACGATCAGTGTAGCGGCGCAGGAACTCTAACACGGTATTGGCACAGGAACTCTAACACGGTCGACACCTTTAACACGTCAAGGAGCTATAGGTACTACACTGTTACCTCCCTATAGACAACGTTTTATCCCTCTCGTTATTGTAATTTCCTCCCAAACGATACACAGCAACGATAGCAAGTGTATATTACCTATTTCACCCGACAATAATGAATTACACTTACAGCTTATGTTATTGTTATTAGAGTGTATGGTTGTATGGTTGGTATAACACAATAAGCTTTTCCTACGTGTTATGTGTGTAAGTGTATGCAAAAGAATAAAGCTATATTTTTTGGTCTAGTTTATGTAGAATCATGTATCAGGTAGTGGAATATACTTTAAAGAACAGCTGTCGTCGAGCAAACTAGCTTTATTATAGTTAACCAGTCCCCCACGAGCAGTAAATGTTTGGTCTCCTAGCAGGTATAATTTATGCTATGCGTCCCTAGTCTTCATTGCTCTTCTCTAATAGATATCTCTCAAGTCTATCGAGTTGATGAGAAATATATTACCTATTGCAATGATCCATTTCAATCTCAACTTACGGTAGAAAATGTTGGAGCCAGACAGTGGACAGCTGCGCTTGTCTCCGATAGTACGACTTTAGGATTAGACGCCATAGACTTTATAAACAGCGGAAACATGTTCATATTTACGACTTTATTCTAATTACAACTTTGAAATCAAATTTAAACAGATATCCAAATTTCGAACCACCAAACTCTGAATCCCAAACCCACAAACCCCCGAATACCGTTCATGAATTTTAGATGCTCCCCCCCACCACCAAAAAAAAAAATAAATAAATAAAAAAATAAAAAAATAAATAAAAAATAAAAATTAACAACTTGGTGATCTTACCTGTCTCCCTCTGTAACCTAACCTAACACCTCGACACGTATGCATATTCCTGAACTGCTTCCAGATAACTAAGATTCTCATTCAAATTTCCTACACACGAAGGCTAGTTTATTGGACACCCCGTTTGCATCCTGTGTAAGGCGAAGCACCAAAGCGTTAGATTAGGTTAGGTTAGGTTTGGTTTCCCACATCAAAAATAACATCCTAAGATCACATATCATATTAGACATTAAACTCTGGAAAGTGACAAACTGTGGCCATTGCGTGAACTAATAGAAACACCAGTGATAATTCCCGGTATTACGAGGGGGGATTGTTGTGTTGGGCTAATTTATAACGGGATCAATAACTCACATCTTTTTATTACCCAATTGGATGTTTGTACAAATATTTCATCATGAAGTTTATTTCATGATTGGGAATTCAAAAGAGGTGGCTGAAGGGTTATAGTTCTCACATCCCATCCTAAAGGTCACTGGTTCGCATCTATATTTAAAACTAGTTGGTAATAAAATTTTAGACAATATATTAAATGAAAATAAATTTGAAAGGAATTATTAGACTCATTTGACAATTCTCATCCATCTCCCATACCTGTCAGAATAATCATCACTACGCAGTTAGCACTTCTACCTGTAATTATCTCACCTGTTGTCCAATACTACCTGTGTCTTTCTCACCTGTAATCTCAATATTAATCAAAAATTAAAAACAAGGCGATATATCTGAACAAATTTGTCTATAACTGACATACCTTTATCATCATTACATCAATCATCAAGGAAATTCATTTAATTATAAGTAATGTGTAATTTCCAGGTATATTTCACATTCAGGTATATTTCACATTCAGGTATATTTCTCCTCCAGGTATAACTCCCCTCCAGGTATATTTCCCCTCAGATATATTTCTCCTCCAGGTATAACTCCCCACCAGGTATATTTCCCCTCCAGGTATAACTTCCCTCCATGTATATTTCTCCTCCAGGTATATTTCCCCTCCAGGTATATTTCTCCTCCAGGTATATTCCCCCCTGGTATATTTCCCCTCCAGGTATATTTCCCCTCAGATATATTTCCTGGTATATTTCCTCAGGTATATTTCCTCCAGGTATATTTCTCCCCTGGTATATTTCCCTCAGGTATATTCCCTGGTATATTCCCCTTCAGGTATATTTCTCCTCCAGGTATATTTCCCCTCCAGGTATATTTCCCCTTCAGGTATATTTCCCCTCCATGTGATAGGCCCCTGTCTCATCAACAGAACGTATTATATAAATGGGTCAATACATCTGATATTATATTCAGATTCACCACCCTGTAACTTTCCACTGTCTATGAGTAAGACATGAGATGGACACGTGAGTGGGCAACTCACCCAAGAGGGCGAGACCCATAGCTCAGCATTTCTGTAAGCACGCACTGCGATGCCCTTAAGCTTCAGTAGCTCACCTCAACTCATATCGTAAGGACGTGACCTAACGTTTATCATACATAAACGCCGTCCCTTTCTCATTCACTCCTAGACAGTGAGACTTACGGTTGATATACACTCAGGAATTATATATACAACCTTTTATAATAAAACAAAGGAACTACCGTTTGGGTTTCGTTACTTAAAACCCAAATATAAATATGTGTGAACGGACTGGTTAATTGGACAAGCAGCCGATTCATATAGGTGGCAAGCGGTGTGTACGGATTCTTCAAACTGGTAGTCGTATCATCCGTCTGTGTCTTGTGAAAAACAAGAAACCACACAGCAGTGACGCGTTACATAATCCGAGTGTTTAAAACTATATCCCGTATTGAGACGATATGTAGTGAGCGCTCCTTATCTCTGTCACATACAAATACGTGCAGAATTCGTAATATACATATATTACAGCCTGTTGGTACATATCCAGATTGAGCCGGTTGAGATAGACTCCACTCAGCATTCCCTAGACATTACAGTGTTGCAGTGTTGAAAAAAAAGTTTCGTAGCCTGGACTTCAATTGTTATTTCACTAACAGCTGAGCAGTATTGTTGTGTCGTCAGCGCGAATTACGAATTCCGGTGTCATCATACAGATCTCCATATATACGTGGAATGTGAAGAATTGGCACACGGCAGTTTCGCCAGCGACCCAGCACAGACCAGTGTGATAACCAATCATCAGCAGTTTTCTGATCGCCGGAGGAGGAACTCACCTAATTCAAGTGGACTCGTCTCTCACCAAAGCAGAAGCGTCTTCTCGTTGCCAAGGAAACCAGCAGCAGCGCACGCATCCTAGGAAGAGGCCCCGCCCACACTCCACCCACCACTCGACTCAGAACTTTTGAAGGATCACATTTTCTATACAGACGTACTACTCTGTATAAATAGGTATTTAAATTACATAATTCTACACACATGAACACGTTCGAGAGATATCTTCACACCTATAGGTTCGTCAGATAGGATTATTTCAATGATAAAGTGTCGAATGTAAGATTAATGTATTGAAATCCTATAATTTACAGTAGTTTGTAAGTGTCTGTCTACTTATTGATAGTTTAATAATTAACTACAATTCATATTCATTTGTCTTGTAAATGAGAGGTAAGTGATCTACTTACTGTTAAGTATTCATTGACCCAAGGGGGCTAATAGATAATTTCTAAGTTTCCCATGTCTAATGTAGATGAAATCGAACGCCTAGCACAACTGTTTGCTGATAACCAACTCATCGATGATCAAGCCCAGACTGACATAGATTTTGAATATGGAACACAGTTAAATGATTCGGTAGGAAGTAGTGAGAAAGTTATTGACGAATCATTTGACGACTTAAACCGTCATACCCTATGGTCTGGTAATCACTATAGTACCTCACCTAAGTATACTAAAGCAGTTACCCCTGTTACAGGTGATAGTGTGTCTGTTGCTAAATCGGTAACAACCTTATTAACCCAGCCTTCTGTTAAGAGTAAGAATACTAACTTGCTTAATACTGACACTACAATGGCGTCCTCTAACCCTCACACCAGTACTAGGGTGTGTCAATTTAGGGGGTGAACTGGCTAAATTGAAAATCGAGTAATTTGGTAGCAATTTATTGTAGTCTTTAAGCATGCAAAACAATATTCTGGCATAAATTTTTTTTTATAATAAGTCCTACCTACATCAAATGGATTTTTAAATGTACATATTTGTGAATTTATAACATAACCAGCGTTTGCACACATGTTACTGTTTCAAGTTTCAAATTATTATATTTTATTATCCGTAGTCTATTTGAAAGTAACCAATGCCTTCATACTCTCTTTGCTTTGGTTTCTTGTCATCAGTAGTCTGCTTGCTATTTGTGCTTTGATGTAACCTTCTCGCCTCTCGTGGCTGTAAACATGGCCCGCTGCTTCTGTGACCATTTTCACACATCTCTCCACACTTTGAGTGTGGGAAGGCCACTTCGGCACCTGCATTGGAGTCTCTTTAAGGTTTCTCAATTCTTGGCTAGTTAGACTTGTTGTCAATGGTGGCTCTAAGACTTCCAAACTCAAGTCAACCAATTCTGACAATTTGGTGGCATTGACGTTTATTGGGGGAACTTTTCTTGAATGAAACGAACAGTCTCCCAACTGGTCGTCATCTATTAGCGTTCCTCTAATCTTTAGAATGACTTCTACAGCCTCGGTTCGGAGATTGGTACATTGACTGCAAAGCATTGCTTGCAAAACTGCTTCTGATCGAGCATACCAAGCGGACCTTCTTGCCACAGGTAACACGATGTCCCTCACTACCTTCCTCTGTGTTCTTACTAGCTGCAATTGAAACAAAAGGTGATTGGGCCCATCCACCCACATAGGATTAAGTTTCACACTAAACCACTGGGGAAGATAAACTCCAATAATAAATTCAACAATTAACCTCAAATTCTTCAGCACTTTGCCCTTCAATTCGTGTTTGGAAATCCAAATCCTGCAGAAACGAAGAGCTGTAGTTAACCAACGGCTGTGACTGACAGGTCCAATCTCCAAGAGAGCCAATGACTGAGGCACTTCTCCTGATCTTATTGCTTGGGCAATACGATAAGCATAGGATTGATCTGTGCTGAGATCTTTGATGACTCCTTCAGACAACGCCGGAAGGGGAGGGCCAACTTCGACCTTTGGAAAGGTTGTATTTATTTCTAGTTGTGTTGCTTCATCCAGCATGATGCCAAGGGGACCTGACCACTTGTTGTTGCTCTTTGTAGGACCATCAAGTTCCTGGATGAGATGACGAAGAGGTAGCTCGCCTGTATGTAAATCACATACAATCCAAACAAGTCTTCTTCCTAGTTTTTTCTCTAAATGCGTCATTACACCCCCCTGCCATCCGGTGTTCACTGCAGTTGAATCTCCACCAACAGCCTGCAGTGAACTGCCAAGTCCTCTCTCCTGAACCCAACATAAAATATGATCAGCAATGACCTCTGCATGTTTCTTCCCTTCTACTTCAGTTTCGGGAGCAAAGTGAAACAAAAACCGACCACCAGGCTCAGAACAGACAGAGTAGTGTTCTTCTTTGATGAGACCTGGAAACTTTCTGTTCACTCCCTCTACTTCTAGCAAAACTTTTGTGTCATCTATTCTTCCATCAAACAAAAGACAGGAGAGCCCTCCCTCGCTTAAATCTTTTTCATGCTGATCAGATATTTCCTTCATTATTTTTTCTTGTGCTCTTCTAATTTTATTATGATCTATCACCAAAGATACATCCTCTCGGCTGATGAGGCCTGCATCTATCCAAGCGGCAGTTGCAATTTCTGCAGCCTCACGAAGTCCAGCATGGTGGCGAATACTAGCTAAAGCAATGTTTGAAATATTTCTTGTGTTGTATTTCATTTTCTTTGGTAAAGGTTCAGATGGCTCTTTGGAACTATCATCTGATGTTGCTTCCTGTTCATCAGAAGAACTATCAAAGAAGTGATAAACATCTTGACACAGCTCTTCCTCTCTTTGGATGGCTTCTTCACTCTTCATTTTCTTCTTTTGTTCCCTCTCTCGGATTTGTTCTCTCTTCTTGGCATTAGCAATCTGCTTCTTTGTTTCTGAATAATCTATTGAACCCATTTGCATACTTCCTTGGCCTTCTGCCTTTGTCCTCTGTGCCTTTATAAATTCAAGCTCTAAAACAGGGATCTTCTTTTCACGAGGACAACCACAATCAATGTGGGAATTATTTTCTCTCTTACCTGAGTGAGAACAGTTGGATTCAGAACATAATTGTATGGAGCACTTGCAGGTCAAAATGTCAAACAGAGTATCAAGTGTGTGCAGAAATTCATTTTTCCTGGCCAAGTTTCCTTTACCAAGTGATGTTTCAACTGCTTTGTGCCATAATTTCGTTAGTTTTAGCTCAATAGTTCGACACTGATTAATCACAGGTGGTTTGAATAGTGCATTAGCTTTTGTCCATTGATGCAGAAGAGGGACTATCATGTCATTTATGAGTTCTTTATCTGTATAGTTCCTTCTGTCCTTTGCATTTTTTTCTCGAAGGAGTAACCCTAATCTTAGCATGTCTCTCACTGTTGGAAGTTCTGATACAGGAAGCTCCTTCCCTTTACCAACTAGCAGGCTCAAGTGGGTTGACAACTGACTTCTTGTCTTCAATTTTGACATCTTCACACTATCTGACAAATAGAAAAATATTTCAATGTTTCATAATTCAATTGTTGTTTCAAAAAATATCAATTTGTTTATCAAAAATGCTGTAACAGAAATAACATAATAATTTCTTAGAACATAATGTTTTATACAATGATATAAGTAACTGCGACAATCAATATGCCCTACTTACAATAATTAAAATGTAGAATTCGTCTGGTAGAGTAGGTGCAAGTGCAATGAGAGCAAACCACCGTCTATGATATCTAGAAGGAGAGTGAGCCGGGCGCCTTATCCTCACGCTTGGTACAAGTCAAAACAAGAATTAAACTGTCCCACACGGAGAGCCTGTTCATGTTCATGTTCTGACATGCATATTGTACACAAGCTATAGAACCATAAAATACTCCATAATCCATATGCTTACATGAGATTAGTTAATATCAAGTGAATAATTCTAATCAAGTCTCATTAATTTGTTGAAATACTGATATTTGAAACTTTAAGGTATAATTGATGTAGGTGAGGGTTATTTCAATTCATTTTTGTTTGCTAATCTCAAGTTTAGACATAAAGAGGCACAATATTTTGACTACCAAATTTGATTTTTAACATGTTGACAAAATTGACACACCCTAACCAGTACTACTACCACACCTAAAGCTGATAATGTTATTAATATCATGCAGCACGGCGACTATGTTCGAAATTTCATGGGACAAGACGATTATAGGGTCGCACATTTTATTCGTGCATGTGAAGATAGCATGCGCAATAGTCACATAACGACTGACGAAGAAAAGAAAGCATTTGTACGTTCCCATATAACGCAGGGTTCCTATGCAGGCAGTCGTTTAAATGCGTTTGGTTTACAAAGCCCTGACTATGAAAAGTTCAAGCGAACGCTAATTGGGATTTTTGGGGGTAGGTCACAGCTGGGCCAACTTCAGATGCCACAGATGCCTCACCTCCAGACTCCTTATGCCACACACTTGGCTCCGATCGCTCCTCCCCGCCTAACATATAAACAGAAAACATCGTTACGGTGCGCACATTGTAATAAACGTGGCCACGTAATGGAAGATTGTTTTCAGCTCCGAGGTAATAGTGCTAATTTTAAGGCCACACCCGGTGCAAAGCCATTCTCAAGGTCAAACAGAGAGGGAGCTAAAGCAGCACCTCCTCCTACCCAGAAAGCGTGCAAATGGTGCGCTCTTCACAAATCGACATCTCATAGTTCACATGAGTGTGATATACTAATAAAGGCTAGGGGAGTGGACCTAAGTGAAACGGAGGTGTCGTATAGGCGCAAGCAGAAACGTCCCCAGGACAAGTCATCGGGGGAAGACCAGCGCACACCACAGCACGGAGAGGGATAGATAGGGTAATCCCAACCCCTCCTCACAGCACTTCTATAGCGGCCTCATTAATAGCGGCGCTTAGAAAAATGGAAGTGTTGTCAGTGCCGGTGAGAGTGGATAATACCAGATTGGCTCTTGATATAGACACAGGTGCTTGCGCTAATGTATTGGCCTTGACATCATATCACGAGTTACAACGTAAATTCCCTCACCGCAAATTCAAATGGAGGCCTAGTAACGCTGAGCTCGAAGGAGTTTCAGGTACTCAGCTGAGCATCAAAGGAATGGTGACGTTACCACTCAGATTCTCAAGACGTGGTACACCCTTCTACGCGGACTTTTATATAGTTCAGCAGTTCAATTTGCCAGCTGACGGGTTACTTGGTCTACCAACTCTTCGAAAGAACATGATAGATGTTCATCCACGTAATAATAGTGTTAAGTTTAAAGGTGTTTCCTACACAGCAATGAGTTATTCTGAACCTATGCTCACCGCTAGGACGAAAGTGTTGTCTACCAATCCTATTAAGAGGAAGGCGGATCATGCATTAGAGATACCTCTCGACCTCAACCACACACCTTCCCAGCGTGATTACAGCAGCAAGAGTTGGAAGATAGTACCTGCAATTTTGAAGAGTACTCTCCATTACCAGAATGAGGAATTCACCAACGCAACAATCCTGTGAGCTGAAGTGAACATTAGTTTCTGCAAATGATTCGTTCACTGCCCAGGGTGTGACAGGACGTGACTGCAGTTGTTGTGACTACTCATCACTCAACATCCTGTCAACAAAATTATTTCGTATGGCGTGAACAACCCCCAGTTACCAGCACCCAGCACCCACCCTAGTGATGATGACACATCCGGTCTGAGAGATGGTCTCAGCATTCTGAGGTATGGTATTGTGGATGACGTTGTGTGACCATTAGCGGCGGTTTGTTGTACTCAGGATTTTTGTGAACATTGACCCAGTCACCGGACCTTGGAATCAGCTGTGTCTGCTGTGAGACACACTCACACAAGTCTACGGGATTGCGGCAGCAATTTCACAATATCACGAATCTTAAAGAAAGGATGTTATTTAGGTGATTTTCTATTATATCACAACAATGTCGAAGTGCAACCAAATATATTCCCAATTCGAGGTATTGTTGCGAATTGCCAACAGACTCGACTGGCCAGGATAGATCAAATAGCGCCACATGTTAAGGTGATCGATCATCCACAGGGCAAGACACGCCTTTTAGAGCTGCTTGCCGACTACAGAAATATAGTAGCCTTGCCAGGGGAAACGCTAGGTCAGACAGATTTAACATCCCATCATATAGCGTTAAAGGAAGGAACCAACCCTATTTACGTACCAGCTTATAGACTACCTCATAGCCAGCGCGCTGTAGTGCAAGATATGGTACAGGGTATGTTAGATGAGAATGTCATTAGACACTCAAAATCCCCCTTTAATAGCCCATTATTCCTCGTCCCGAAAAAGGATGGTAGATGGCGCCCTGTCATAGATTTCAGGCGCGTAAATGATCAAACAATCCCTGATAGGTACCCAATGCCTATCTTGAGCGACATAATGCAATCCTTAGGCAAGGATAATGCGGTATTTAGCAACTTAGATTTGCTTAGTGGGTATTGGCAAATACCACTCGATGAAAAATCACGAGAAATCACGGCATTTAGCACGCCTCTAGGCCACTTTGAGTTTCTACGAATGCCATTTGGTCTCAGAAATGCCCCACTAGCATTTCAAAGAATGATCAACACCCTGTTTGCCGGACTAATTGGTAACACAGTCTGCTCTTATTTGGATGATCTAATAGTAGTCAGTAAGGACGTCGATTCCCATCTGATAAAACTGCGTGAAGTTTTGGCCAAACTTTCCACAGCAGGCCTCAAAATAAAACTCTCAAAGTGCGAGTTTTTAAAATCCAGAATCCATTTCCTTGGTCATGTAGTCGACGGTGAGGGCATACACACAGTTAATGATAAAGTCAAAGCTGTATCTCAGTTCCCGCGTCCTACCTCAAATGATCATGTGCGTAGCCTTCTCGGATTATCTGGATATTATCGTTCCTTTATCAAGGACTATGCAACATTAGCATCGCCCTTAACGAGGTTGCTCAAAAAAGATGCAGTGTTTATATGGGATGCTGAACACGAGGAAAGTTTTACGGCATTGAAGACAGCGCTAACCAATGCCCCGGTTCTAGCATTCCCAGACTACACTCAACCTTTCACTCTCTGTACTGACGCTTCCGGAATTGGAGTCGGAGCAGTGCTCATGCAAGAGGACACGCGTGGGAAGTTTAGAGTGATAGCAATTGCAAGTCGCAAACTAATCGATGCTGAAACACGTTATTCGGTGACGCATTTAGAAACGTTAGCCGTTGTGTGGGCACTTAAGAAGTTCAAAGACATTATCTTTGGCTACAAGATAACTGTTTTTACTGATCATGCGGCAGTCACCGAACTGTTCCATGGCAGAAACTTATCAGGCAGATTAGCACGCTGGTATCTGACAATTCAAGAGTTTGACCCCGAATTTAGGTATTTACCTGGGAGGGCGAATGTTGTTGCCGACGCTCTGTCAAGAAATATAGCACCAGTAATCAGAGTTGCCAACTTAGCGACTTTGTAGCTAGATCTAGAGCTTTTTGTTTTTTTCTAGCGACATTTTAGAGCGATTTGCGATTTGTCGCAAATCTAGAGATATCCACAGAAATCTAGCGACTTTCTGGATACTTTTGGACTGTCCATGAAAACTCGGTTTTCCTAATTTCGAGCCATAATATATAGCAACGGGGTTACAGGGACAATGCATTTGAACGGGTTGAACTCATAAAACAACTTCGTCAACGCTTACCTGACAACATTCGTGTGCTGCAGTCTATTTCTTTTCTGAGTGCCGATGAATGCTTGAAGCCTATTAAATCAGATATACTTGGTTTGGCACACTTATTTACAGAAGATTCCAGCACCCTTACCAAGATTGATTTCCAGTGGAAAAAACTGCATCACACAATCTGGACAGAAACATCTAACACCCTAAAATTGTGGTCAGAAGTGGCAAATTACAGAGATGCGACAGGTGAAAACCCTTACCATGATCTGGCTGAAATTGCACTCGCTGCCTTATCTCTTCCGCATTCAAACGCAGATGTAGAGCGCACATTTAGTAATATGAACTTTGTGAAATCAAAATTGCGCAACAAAATGAAACTATCGACATTAAAGGCAATTCTTACAATAAAGTATGGGTTAAAAAGACAGAACACCTGTTATGCAAGTTATGAACTTCCTAGTGATATTTTAAGAAAGATAGGGACTGTGGAGGCATACAGTTACAAGATATCTGCACGAGAACCTGAACCAAGCACTTCACATGCTTCCAGCTCTACAGTTGTTCACACTGCCGACGACTACGAAGAGGACTGGGATGCAATTACTATTGAATAATAGGTAAGTGTGCACATTAAACTTTAAAAAAATAATATTTTTATTTTTACATAATGCATTTTATTTATACTCCGTCCATTATAGTCGGCATTATGAAAATATAATTTGCATCAAATTCCTGAAGGGGGGGAATAATAGCTAGCGACTTTCCATGGAAGATTTAGCGACATTTAGCTACTTTTAGGTACCAGCCTAGCGACATTTGAAAATCCGAGTTGGCAGCTGCCAACCACTCCAGGTAAAGTGGTGGGCACCCACAACAGCTTCTTAGAGAGAGCGGACGTTACGCGTCGCTCCTGCTCGGATTCGGAAATAGCTGACCGTTACATTGTCTGCTTGTTTTTCAGCGTTGGGTCCCGTTCGCAGCTGCTTTATCATGCTAGTTGCTTTTTATGGATATCATTATTATTGAACACTGCGTAACACCTATCCATAACGCTGGTCTGACGACTAGGGCAGGCACTAAAGGGTACCAGAGGCTGGTCAGAGACAGTAAGGTGGCAGCCATTTTTCTGGTAGGATTTGATGGGGTAGCTGTAACACAATACTGCTAAAACCATTAGGAGCTTGGCTATAGGCCCCGCCAGTGTCGATTGTCTGTGCACCCTACCCTTAGACCCTCTTTTACTCGCCCAGCAAGCCGGACAGAAGGGCAGCATCCATGGGGTTTAGCTGAGGTGGACAGATTAGGTAGAATTTTCATTCATTCATTCATGTATGTGTTACACTGACCATGGCCAAGGTGAGTGAAGATCTCTGGGGCCTGACAGGGGTCTAGGATAGGGCTAAAAGGTTATTGAGCGACGGGGTGAGGATAAAATAGACTTGTGGATCTGAGGAGATATGGTTACATCATACTCACAGAAACAGATGAAGATGCTGATAGACGCTACTTAAGTCTGGTGCCATGTGGACAAAATGAAAACCAACGGTTTACGAGGTCATTGTCCACGGGAATACGGCGCCAAGCTCACCCTTGTATGTAAGAAGTTAGACAAAGATGTAGTGGAAAATAGCAGAAGAAATAAGAGATGAAATACAAAAGCAAGGCAATATGTCAAAGTTGGAGGTGTATCCTATGTATGCGCAAGCATAATGTGAACAGCTGGGAGCCCCAACAGTTCACAAAAAGAATATGAAGGAAGAGGGGCTCTGTATATGGCTTTATCTCATCACCTGGAAATAGAATATAGAATACATCAACAATGTATGAAGTGCTATAAATACAATGACCACACATGACAAGAACTGCCCATACAGGGGTCATATGCTCCTGAGCGTTCATCAGTCCAGCACTTCTACAAAGACTGCCATGTAGCACCATAAAAGTGTGTCGTCTGCGGGGGTGGGCCACAGGACCTTCTCTGCCACCTGCCTGAATTGGGAAACAGGTACTTCAAGAAACAGAAGAAACTGACCGAAATAACCAAACAAAAGAAACCGAGGGAAATTTCACAACACCATAGAAGGACACTCAGTCAAACGATCATGGCTTACACAGCCCAGAAGCACAAAAAGTACGCTCTAAAAAGAAACTCAAGCAGACTCCCAAAAAGCTCCAACAATGTCAGCGGGCCATGGAAGTCCTGCAATCAGAGATAAGAACCATCAAAAGGACTCAAGCGGAAACAGGCAGTTACTGGTCACTGGGGCTTCATAGAGGAACCCAGTGGCCGAGAGCGTCAGGCATCTCCTCTCACAACTGGACGGAGTCCAGCCACCACTATACTTGTCTTACCTGCATACTTATCCACATAGACATGGTTCATCCAGGTTCATTCACAAAAACTACCTCAACGGTATAACCAGGAACTTGGCATTGCACCTGTTGAAATAAGCGACAAAGTCCTTCAAAAGAAATCCTTAAGGCAGTAACCCACTCAACGACTTATCGACGTGACCTCAACCCACACCAGAAATGGGCCGCGATCTCCTTGACTTTTGGCAAAACTCAATTATAACCACAATCCCGACGTGGCCAGTCAGTCCCCCTGGGATCCGCAAAACCAGCGGCACCGTAAATGCCCGCGATCCATTACATGCACTCCCAGCGGCGTGACATGGACGCAAGCCCACAGTCAATGGCTGCGACCAGATGACGGCTCACCCCACAAAGGGAACAAGACCCTCGGCTGCAGCGTCAGTTGATTACTACGACATGCAAAATTTGGGACCTGAACACCTTCCACCGCACACGGGTGACGAAGTTCAAGGAGCCCGCCAATGACTGACAAGCAGATGTCCGAGGTTCTGCTAAGGGTTCCGTCCCTAGAAATGAGATGCCGAGCAAACACTCCAAACGACGCCCCAAGCTACAGTCTCCGTAAGTGCATTAGCAGGATGAAAATTGTCAACATAATGTCCTACACTTGACCGCCAACTAGACGTAACGAACTGTCTAGCTTGCCTATCAATTAGACCCGGACTGGCATCATTCTGTTAAACCACTGGCATAAAGGACGAAAGTAAGCGCTGAAAATTTTGCTACACTGTATACCAGAGGAACATGACGGGTGTGAGCTGAACGGGGTGTCGCTGTGGCCATCAGGTCACGGCTGAGTCACAGAGTGTTGCCAGACTTCGAGGGATTCAGTTCTGGGAGTGCAGGTGGAACAACTAGGGGACCTGTTATCATATGCACAATGTACCTACCTCCCAGGGCGTCACCACTTGCGAACAAGACCTATAAACCAGTTGCTATGCCACAGAAAGCCAACATACATCATAAGGGACTTAAATACACGCCACGCCATACTAGGACACGGTAATGAGAACAACATCAGGTGTGGCGCTGTATATGACAACATCAGAAGGGGAAAACTGCAACACCTCGGGCCAGATTTCCCGACACTGATCAGACGCGCCAGTGCCACAACACCCGACATAATCCTCTCTAACAACGAGGCCGTCCTGAACAGGCACGTTACCGCCGGACCCATCAGTACCAGCGATCACCTGCCAGTCGTCGTGACGCTCTCATCCAATCCCATTATGATCCCCGCCAACATCAGGTGAAACCTCAAACGGGCAGACTGGGACTCCTTCAAGGAGTCTCTCAGTCTCAAGCAGGGGAGAAACCTGGAAGAAGCCAGCCCCAATGACATCGACGACGCGGTCGAACAATGGTATAAGGATGTGAAGACGGAGATGGACAACAATATCCCGACCACCAGTTACAGGACCATTCCCCATCCTCACACTAGTCACCAGCTGAGGCAGCTCAGTGTCCAGTACGCTCACGTGAGACAGCTAGCCAGTATCCGCGGGTGGACGCAGGAGCTGAGAGACCGGTACCGAGAGCTACAGACGGACATCCAGCACGAGAGCCCACAAAAGTGGGCCGCCTTGGTGTGGAAGGCAGCCAACAATTACCGCGATTCTGCTACCTTCTGGAAAGGGATCAAGCGACTGATGGGTTCCACCTCTAGCACGGTCCCTTACCTGCTCGACCAAAACAACGTAAAAATATTCGAGGAAGAAAACCAAGAACAACTACATCGGCGATATTTACGAAAGATCTTTACCATTAGTGAACAGGAGAACGAGGGCTTCGACAGGGAGTTTGAGGAGGACATTTTAGCTCAGTTGCAGGACCATCAGCACCTGCTCCAGCCGCTCCCACGGGCTGACTTCACCAGACTGGTTGATGGAAGCTACCTGACGGAGCGCATAGCTCCTGCAGATGTGTCAGCCGTCATAAAAGGGTTTAAAAACAAATCGCCTGGTCAAAGTCACATTAACAAGAAGATCCTGGCTCAACTCCCCGACAACATGATAGAGAGGCTTGCTCATATATGCAACGCCTGTCTCGCCTCTGGATACTTCCATAAGATGTTCAAAATTGCTGTTATTCGCCTCATACCAAAAGCAGGGAAGCCTCCAAACAAAGTCGAAAACTTTCGACCAATATCACTGCTAGAGGTACCTGCCAAAATCTTCGAAAAAATAGTCAACAAGCGATTGCAGATGTATCTGGAGGACGAAGACGTGCATAATCCCCTCCAGGTCGGCTTCCGCCAGTACAAAGGCACATCCACAGCCATAGCTCAGGCCTACGAGCAGATCGCCAATGCCATGACTGGCCGCCTGCAGTGCAATATAGTACTGAGGGACGTCAGCAAAGCGTTTGACAAAGTTTGGCAAGCAGGACTACAGTATAAGATCATACAACCGGGGCTACCCGAAAATTTGACGCGCCTGCTGTGTAACTTCATTATGGACCGCAGAGCCAAAATCAAGATGCAAGAACATTTTGGAGAAGAATTCTCACTATCGAGCGGCGTGCCTCAGGGCTCTTGTCTCTCACCAACCCTTTACACACTCTACACGGCTGACCTGCCACCCCCAATCGTCGGCAGCGAGTACATCACGTATGCCGACGATATAACACAGATCTTCACCTGCCCAGGAAGGTCCACAGCAAGGATGGCGCGACTCACTGCTCGGGCAATAGAGGAGATCTCGGAGTATGAAAATAAATGGAAAATAAAAACAAACAAAACGAAATTTGAGGTCATACCCATAGCCAAATTCAAACCGGCCCCATTGATGATCGACGACGAAGAGATTGAGTACTCTAAACAAGGCAGGTTGCTCGGCCTCATCATTTCTAGGACGGGCATCATTCCCCACGTGAAGGACAGACTAAATAAAGCCAAAGTCGCCACAGCCAAATTAAAACATTTTAAATTGATGCCTGAGAAGATACAAGTTCACCTGTACAAGGCGCTGGTGAGGCCTGTGTTGGAGTACCCATCTATACCACTCGTCACACTCGGGAAGACTAGACTACAACAACTACAGAGCTTCCAAAACAAGTGTTTGAGGTCAGCCAGTGGCCAAGCGCCACCCTACCAGGAGACAGTGGAAACCATCCACCAAAGAAATAAAACAGAGGCCCTCAACTTCAGGTTCCATCGCCTAGGGAAGAAGGTTTGGGACAAGCTCCTGGACGACCCTCACAGCCCAGACCACCTACGCGGGGAAGACATCAACGGAGGGAGACCCCACGCCTGGTGGCCCCGGAGTCTGCCCACACTACAACAACCCAACCCGCGATCCATCTATGTCCGCCACAGTGATCCACCTTAGATTAAAACTTAGATGATATAAATTCACATCTAACAAGTCACAATCAAGTGAGTCCATAACGTAATACAGTATAAGATGTTAATAAACTTGTAATTGTAAAATCAATCTAGTCATTGTCTACTAAAATAACCATTGTGCAACCTCATTCTAAATCCTAGGTTAGCTTAGTTAGCCAACAAACTCTGTAATATGTAAAACAAGGTGTGTCGTCCCCCTCTGTTTAACTCATTAAACTTCTTTTCCAACCTTTCCCCCCACGACTATATGTTGTGACTTCTCCATCCCTCATGTCTGGCTGTGCCTTGAGCCCCAGCATGCCTTCCACCCTTTCCCCACCTTAACCTAAAAAAAAAAAAAAAAGAAAAAAGTCAGTCAGTCAGTCTTGCTTTAACCACGCTTGTGTTGACATCAGCATTGTAGTTGCAAAAATATTACATTTCCGTGAATGCATTATATCAAGCACAGTATGAATAGAATATCACTAATATAAGAGTATATTAACCGAAAACTATTAAATAACGAGTAACATATCTTGAACATCGGAAGGTTAAGTAAACTCTTTTGTTTTCATGTAGTTTATCCTAATTTACATTGAAATACATTACGTTTCAGCAAAACTATTATTTATTTCTGAGAATGTGGAAATGTAATATTTTTGCTGAAATGACGTACGTATTACAGTGGAAAGTGACGAAAGTAATGACTTTCGCTTTCCTTCGTTCAAAAGATGTTACCGTAATCACTTTTCAAATGGTTTTCAGTTAAAAAAACTGTTATTACAATAATATTCTATCCTAATTCACTTGTGATGCAACAGTTTTTCAACTGAAAACCATTCGAAAAGCGATTATGGTAACATCTTTTGAACGAAAGAAAGCGAAAGTCATTGTTTTCGTCACGATTTTATCCCACTTTCCACTATAATACGTACGTCATTTCAGCAAAAATATTACATTTCCGTGAATGTATTATATCAAGCACAGTATGAATAGAATATCATTGTAATTTAACAGTATTTTAACCGAAAACTATAAAAAAACGAGCAACATCTCTTGAACATCGGAAGGTTAGGTAAAGTCTTTTGTTTTCGTCATGTATTTTATCCTATTTTACATTGAAATACATCACGTTTCAGCAAAACTACTATTTATTTCTGAGAATATACTCATTCAGGAGCAGTTTAGGTAAAATATACATGTGATGTAACAGTTTATTAACTGAAACCGATTCGAAAAACACGTACCCTCTAGCCCTGTTCAAGGAGAAGACTGGGAGGAGCTGTTTGGTGCTGAAGACGGTGACAAGGAAAATGATTTTGATGGATTTTAATGAAAATATTCAGAAATATGGTGTCGTAGTATTTATTCAAGTGAATTAGGATAGAATATTATTGTAATACAAGTTTTTTAACTGAAAACCATTCGAAAAGCGATTACGGTAAAATCTTTTGAACAACGAAAGAAAGCGAAAGTCACTGTTTTCGTCAACTTCCTGACCTCTCGTATGTCTATGGGAAAGGGTCGCGGAAAAGGGACGTGATTGCTATCCGTATCATCATTGGGTATGACTTTGTTTGGGAGATTGGTATCCCCGCATCCCCTGAGCAACGCTCTTGTGCACTATGCTTAAGACCCGACAGCCGCACCCTTATCCACTACCTCCTAAGATGTCCCCACACACAACGCTTCCGTGACGCCTGCTGGACCACCACTCCACGACCCCCTGACGGAGACACGATGATCCTCCCCATACTGGCCAGATACTATGTAAATAACATTGATTATGTGTTAAAGGAATATCCTTCCTTCCTTAGGCTTTAGTAAGCCCCTTTATAATATTTATACTGTATATACTTGTCACACTTGCCAGATGCTTCTGGTGTTATTGTACAGGGGTATCCAGTGACAGCACTAGGATCCCGCTTCCTCTATCAAGGAATAAACAATTGAAATTGAATTGTTTTCGTCATGATTTTATCCCACTTTCCACTGTAATACGTACATCATTTCAGCAAAAATATTACATTTTCATATATATTTCTGAGAATATATTCATTCAGTCTCGTAGTTTTCTTTTGTTTCATATTTAATTAACAAAGATTGATGTTTCAAATGTAATGAACAAAATTTATGTATCTATAAATAAACTTTAAAAAATGAATACTTTATGTTTTACATGGTCCTGTGCTACCATACCATGCATTTGGCTACTTTGGGCTTGCTATGATGATGCAGGAGATCTGCCCTGGCAACTGTACCGACAGTCACAGCTGGTGGTACGTCGTTTCCATTGTTTACTGGTAGTTACTGATAAATATTTTTCAACCTAATGAAACTATTACCCGTTTAGAGGTCGACCCCCAATTTTTTGCCGAAAAATTTGGTCTTAAAAACTCGAACTACACACAGTTATATACGGTAAATAAGGACATGTGGGGGGGCCAGGAGTGTATTTAGGGGCAGCAAAAATACGCGGATTCTTAACATTCACGGGTATCTCTGTTACCTAACCCCCGCGTATGTTAAGGGCCGACTGTATACATATTAGATTATCTTGCTTTTTGCTGTATCTTTTAGTTTTTTCATAAATGTTTAAAATTAGGAAGATTATTTCTTGGTATATGAACAGATATTTGGTTAAAGAATAACATTGAACATAGAACATTTTATTTCCTCTATACAGCAAAATGAAATTCATACACTACTAAATAAGAGGGAAAAATATTACATTTGTATCAATGAAAGTACAGTATTAAGCATATTTTCTGGTATAAAAAGCAGTTAATTTTGTTCCATGAAATTATACAGGTCTGTGTCCGTGAAGAATCATTACAGCACACCCAGCGAGCTCTTCAACTCCTTAATATAATCACCTGTCATCTTGGTATATTTTCTGAAAATCATATACATTGTATTAGGGTTCTTAAGCAAAAGAAAAACATGTGTAATAAATAAAATGGAAGGAAGGAATGACAGGATGGAGATCGATAAGATGGTCATTAAGGAATAAATAAAATTCAATACAAATACTGTTTACTGTAGGTTAGAAAATGTGATACACATGGCTTCATGTTATCCTTAACTAACATTTTGTTATTCATGAACACTTTAATGGCTTAACTTATTTCATTCTCTCAAGTTCTTTTACTAGATATAAAAATGAGTTATTAAATTTAAGTCTAGAACTCATTCAGGTTCACATAGCCACTGTTGTTTAATGCAGTATAAAATTCCAAAGTAAAATTCATTGCCAACTTTTTTCTTGTCAGGCATGATTAAAAATAATTTTCCCTTTTTGAATAATATATTTTTCATCAACCTGATCTTGCCCAAGGTTTAAATTATAGCTGTTATCAGTTGTAAATTTTCAAGTACAGTACAGTACAGTAAGTCCTTGCTTAACGTCAGGGTTGCATTCCTAAAAATACGACGTTATATGAAACGACGTTAAGTGGATCAATTTTCCCCATAAGAAATAGATAAAATACGGGAGTTACGTTCCTGAGCCTCCCTTTGCTCCATGAAATACATTATATACAGAAAATCATTGCCATTTCTATAGAAAATAGAATATAGATATATAATATTAAGTTTGTATTCGTACCCACCAATGAGTGGATGTGGTGGGTAGTGAAGCAGAGGAGGGCGAGAGCGGAGGCAGGCGGGAGAGGAGGAGGGTGGCGAGTCACTGAGACTCTGCGGCTCCCTCCTGTAATGGCCCGTCTAATCAACAGAACGTATTATATAAATGGGTTATTTTCATCTGATTTATATTCAGATTTATCCCCTGTACTTTTCCACTATATGTGAGGACATGAACTGATCACGTGAACGGTAACTTTCCCAAGAGGGAGAAGCCCATATGTCAGCATCGATGTAAGCGTGCACCAAAGCGACGCCCTTAGTTAGTCACTCACACCAACTTTTATTGAACGGACGTTGTTCCACGTTTATATACATAAACGCCGCCTGTTTCTCATTACACTCATAAGTAGTGGAACTTGCGGTTGATCTACACTCAGGAATTATATAAACATAATACTTTTTAAGAAAACAAGAAACTTCAATTGGGTTTCGTTACTAAAAGCCCAATATATATTATGTGTACTAACCTGGTTAACTGGGGAATTAACCAGCGGAACACACCTCCTGCGCTGACTGGGGTTCCTCCACCGCTGGTTGCTCCTCCTCCGTTGACGTTTCCTCCTCCTTAGTTGAAGTTTGATCCTTCTCGGCTTCCAGCTGTTGTGAAGAAGCTGCTTCTGCCGTCCTGCGATGAACAAATGAATCAAGTGTTGACCGCTTGGTGCTACTCTTCTTCTCCTTATACATCTCAGTGTAACAACCAAGAATGTCCTCAATACTGCTTTCAACCTTTAATGTACGTTCTCTGTTTGGGTCATCATCTATAAGGATTTGCAATGCTTGCTGGAACATGTTGAACGATTCTGACATCCTCTTGGAAGTTAGCGTTCGTTGAGGTTCTTCTCCGTCGTCTTCGTCGGGACTGTTCTGTTAGTTGTTGCAGATCTTCATTGGTGAGCACTTCTGTATGGGATGCCAGGGCGTCCTTAATATCCTCTGATTCCAGCTCATGAAAGCCTGCCTACCTAGCCAGGCTGAGGAAATCCCTATTCACAGCTGGGACGAAGTCCGTGAATCCTGTAAAACAGTTGACGTACTCGGGTCACAGTTTACGCCACACACCATTCAGGCAACTTTCTAAAACCTCTTCCCATATCTTGCCAATTGCATGAAGAATGTTGAAGCCACGCCAATATTCTCGGATCGTGGGCTTGTGTTCTCCGTCTGTAGCCTTGAGCAGCTTGAATGCGGCGATGACGCCTTGGTCCATAGGCTGTTGCCTATGTAACAATTGCTTCTTATATACCAGTATGCCACAGTAATGGGGAGAACATAATATCTCTACCTTTACTAACTGTGTATCTGTTGAGGTGACTGTTAGTGTGATATAACAGTTACTTGTGAAACTGTCATATGTAACAACCTTCCTGGGTTGTCACCACTTGTAACAATCACTTGAGAAGCACGTTACCTTATATTTTAAACATACTAAAATATAGATAAAAGTTTATTGGACCTTCTGAAGGGAAATCCAATACTGTATGTTCCTTTGTTGAGTTATTAAGAAAGAGTTCTATGTACACTTTCAGGTGTATATCACCGTAACTTAATCACTCTAGCTATGAGTGTTAAAATGAGGACAGAGGTTACATTAAATAGCTCTGCTAAGTACATCCTGTCGATACGATAGTTGAGTGAGAATGAGTAGAGACCCATCGAGGGAGAACGGTAATATACGTCCTCCCTCGAGGGAAGACGGAACCATCCATGATGGCTCTCAGTAACGTCTTCCTCTCGTCAAGGATATCAAACTACTGCTGCAAGAGGTGGCCAGAGAGCCGGCTACTTAATGCCTTAGCTCAGCACTAAGTGACAACTTCCCGTGGGCACACCTTACCACGTGCTCTGAACATGCTACCTCACAGCTAGTGTTAAGTTACAGATTGTGATACAGTATATAAATCAAATGTAATTAATCCATTTATATAAATACTTCTGCCTATAAGACAGGGATTATTACATCGCTGTCGTGTTGGGTGGCAGAAATACAACTTTTACACTGTCACGCAAGTCATCGAGATTGGGAGGATGAGCTGGAGCATTGTCAACGATCAGAAGAATTTTGAAGTCAAGGTTCTCCTTGGCACAGTATTCTTTCATTGCAGGGACGGCATACACGTTTAACCACTGGCTAAATATGGCGCCGGTTATCCATGCCTTTTTGTTTGCCTTGTAAATGACAGGAAGGTGATCCTTAGAGTAACCTTTCAATGCCCGTGGGTAAGCAGCGCAAAAAATCAACATCATCTCCAGCTTGACGTCGCCTGCAGCATTCGAGCCAAGCAACAGTGACAAGTGTTCTTTTGCTGCTTTAAAACCAGGCGCTCTTTTCTCCTCCTTGGAGAAAAGGTCCTCTCAGGCATCCTCTCCCAAGAGACCAGTCTCATCCACATTGAAGACTTGCTTCGATAAGTAGCCTCCTTCCAGGATAATCCGTTTGAATTCTGACGGTTATGTCTCGGCAGCGACCATATCTGACCTGGCAGCTTCACCAGTCATCTTAATATTGTGGAAGTTATATCTGCACTTAAATCGTTGAAACCAGCCACGACTGGCCGTAAAGGTCTCTTCCTTCGATTCTTCACCATCTTCCTTTATGTCATCAAACAAGAATCTGGCCTTATGGTGGATAACCGTAAGGCTCACAGGCGCATTGCGTTGATTCTGGTCCTCCATCCACATAGCCAGCATCTTTTCCACTTTTTTTATTACAGTACTTCTAGTACGAGTTGTTTTAGTTGCACTGAGAGTAGTACCACTCCCATCACTAACCTTAATATTGCCATCATTGGTCCGGATAGTACGCACTGTTGTGAGGGTTGGACCAAGCACAGCAGCTATGTCCACAGCACGTTCCCCCATTTCAAATCGGGTTAATACATCCATTTTCGTTGCAAGGGTAATAGTCTTACGTTGCCTCTTCACTACACTAGCATCGGTAGCACTTGATGGGCGCTTGGAAGCCATTTCGAATGGTTATAGTACAGTTTTAGAGCAAAAGCACTTGGGCATGCTGTGATGTTCCGTGAGTGAGGGTAGAGCGCTGAGCCGAGAGAGCGTAGCGTGGCCAGACAAGAGCAGGTGATGCACCGTAGAAAGTAGTCCGTGACGACGCAAAACGACGTAGTAACGGATCACCGGGACAAACGTATTTTTGGTCTCTAAAGTTTAGCGAAGTAGTACCTAAACAACGTTAAGCGGGACGATGTTATATGAGGATGTACTGTATTACAAAAAAGTGCAGTTCTAAATATTGGTAAAGAATAACCATAACAAAGCAATTGATAAAACAATCTTACACCAAAAATACTTACTCATATAAACCAAGGGCGATATTACTCTCCTCATCTTCATCAAGACTGAGAGGAAGGACAATCTGATTGAAGATGCTGTCAGTAGCTATCACAGCTTGCCTCAGGCTGTATCGTGATATTTTCCCACTGTCTTTTGCCAGAATCTTGAGAAGGTATGATATAGCAAGCAGAGATGTGATGTCCTGTAAATAGTGTTTTTGTTTTATATTAATGTCACAAATGAAAAATATTTTATTATATGCATACTGCTATACAAACATCTTATTGCTGTGCGTTTCTGTGCCCAGGGTCAAGCTATTTACTGTATATACAGGTACATGGGTCACTAATGAATGTTTAACAGTAACAGATTGCACATGTTACACACAATTATATTTGTGAATCACAAATTAATTGGCCTGGGGTAAGAAATTTGACAACCATATGTAAAAGAATCATTACATGATTGCTCTTAATTTTTCACCAGACCTATCATAGTTTGTCTATGTCTTATACGGTACCTCAAAAATTGGAGAGAGAAACTATAAGACTGAAGTACAAAAAAATAAGTGACTACACATCTTTATCTATAAATACAGAAATCGTGAGTTTATCACAATACTCACTTCAGAGCTGTAAAAAAAATACAGTGCAGCATGCACTGACAATTAGCAGATTTTTTCTTCACGGATCTAGATTATTCGTGGATGACACCCTGGATGTACCAAAGAATATTTGTGGGTAGTTTTAAAGTTGCAGACATTTTCACGGCCGGGACAGGGAGCCATTTGTTCTAGAGACAGCAATTTCTGTTACCTGTATTGTATATGTGTGTGCGCACAAATAAATAATAATGTGAAAATCCTCTCACAAATAATCAGAAACAAGACAATGGAAATTTATTAAAAATGTAAGAGTCTTCCCTCACGTCAACTCTGTGCTTTATTAGAGTAGACTAATATTTTTAATACTTTTGTGGTCTTGTTTCTGATTATTTGTGATAGGATTTTCCCATTATTTATTGTGTAAAACAAAAACAATAATAATAATAATAATAATAATAATAATAATAATAATAATGATAATAATAATAAAAATAATAATAAAAATAATAATAAAAATAAAAATAAAAATAATAAAAAAATAAATAAATAAAAGAAATAAAAAATAAAAAAAACAAAAAAAATGAAAATACAAATAAAAATAAAAATAAAAATAATAAAAACAAAAATAATAATAATAAAAATAATAAAAATAAAAATAATAAAAATAATAAAAATAAAAATAAAAATAATAAAAATAAAATAAAAATAATAAAAATAAAAATAAAAAATTAAAATAAAAAATAAAAATAAAAATATAAAAAAATATAAAAAAATAAAATTAAAATAATAATAAATAAAAATAATAATAAATAAAAATAATAATAAATGAAAATAATAATAAATAAAAATAATAAAAAAATAATAATAAATAAAATAATAAATAAAAATAAAAATAATAATAATAATACTAATAATAATAAAACTAATAATAAAAATAATAATAAAAATAATAATAATAATAAAAATAATAAAAATAAAAATAAAAATAAAAATAAAAATAAAAATTAAAATACTAATACTATTAATACTACTAATACTAATAACACCAACACCAACAACAATACTAATACAGTACTAATACTAATACTAATACTAATACTAATAATAAACGTTTTATTGAAAGAGCATGGCAGCTGGAAGGCGGAAAATATTCAGTTACATGATTGAGGAATGGGTCTCTTGATTGACAAATAATATACAAGTAACATTAGTGATACAAATATGATATATAATAACTAGGTGGGGAGGTCATACTACAGGGCATTTCAACATAGTAACAGTGCAAAAAGGCAAGATTGACTGGGAGTGAACACACTGGTTGTTTACGAGTTGTTATTTTTTTTTTTTTTACAATGGTTGGGACTGGGCTGTTCTTATAGCAATCAGTAAGTGCTCGTATGGGCTGGATGCAGTTGTGGTATCGAACAGCAATTCAGGGACAAGGGGTCTCAGGTGGTAGTAGGAGCTGGCGTCGAGGATGGTGCAGAAGATTCTCACCAAATTTGCAGGTGAGGTCGTGGTGATGGTCAGAGAGAGCTGGGAAGGTCAGTGTGTTGAGCGCTTCTTCATATGTAGAGCAGGAAGGGGAGAGAATAATATTGCATGCTCTCTTTTGCACTTTTTTTTTGGTGTTTACGTTGTGTGGCATTTAGGGAGGAAGACCAGGCAGGGGAGGCATAGGTGATCTTGGGAAGTATGAATGTTGAGTACACACGGAGGAGTTCGGGCGCAGGACCTCCGAGGGACTTGAGTCGGCGGAGGAGGTTGAGACTGAAACTCGAGGATTTGACAACTTCACTGACGTGTGTTTTCCAACTTAGTTTGTTATCTATAGTGACGCCAAGGAGCTTAGTGGAGTATGCAACCTGGAGTGTGTTGGGGCCTAAAGAAATGGAAAGGGATGGAACAACAACAGAGGAGACGATGATGTGCATAACCATCGTCTTGGTATGGTTAATGGTGACGTTATTTTTGGTGGCCCAATTTTGGAGACTGTTCAATAAATCCTGGAGGGCCGTGTAGTCGGGAGCCGAGTTGGTGACACCGATCCCAATAGTGGAGTCGTCGACATATTTCCAGCGAACAGAGGTTTCTCTTAGGGCATCATTTATAAGCATAAGGAAGCAGAGCGGTCCCAACTTGGTGCCTTGGGGGACGTCACAGGTGAGTGACTGAAAAGTGAAGACAGCCCCTCGGAAGCGTACGGCTTGGCGTCGGTCACTAAGGAAGTCTGTAAGCCATGGTATAAGACTTCTACCAAACCCGAGGCCGATAGCCTTGTTGATTAAATTGTGGTTGACTAGGTCAAATGCTTTGGTGAAGTCAATGAAGCCGACAGCCACAGACGTTTTTCCAGCAAGCGGTATATGTAGTCGAGAAAGCTGACAAGACAGTGAGTGGTGGAGGAAGTTTTCAAAATGCCAAATTGCTGAGGATCTATGGAGCCTGCAATATCCGCGTAAGCCCGGTCAAACACAAAATTTTCACAGATTAAGCTGGGTATTGGAGTGATTGCAATGGGTCATAGCTCATTCAAGGATTGTGGGCTGGTTGACTTGGGCACTGGTGACACATATGAGGTCTTCCAGTCAGCTGGGCATCTTGCTTGGATGAGGGAAGAATTGATGATGGAGCAGAGGGGTTTAGCTAGTTCCGGGGCAAACTCCTTGTAGATTTCACTGGTAAGACAATGGGGGTGGTGGACCGATTTAACTTCAATCTGTCCAGACGTTTCTCTACTTCAAAATCTTCTTCTAAGTCAGTGGAAAAGGAGGCTGGTAGGTAAGCAGGGAGACTGGTTGTGTCAAGCCAGGGGAGCGTCTGTGAAATGGTTGTTTGATTGCTCAGCTGTGTCACCATTAGTGAGATGACTAAGGAAGTGTGTGTGTGTGTGTAGACACACTCGCAGACAAAAATAAAACACATACAAATAAATGATAATGGGAAAATCCTCTCACAAATAATCAGAAACAAAACAAAATGTATTAAAAATATTAGTTATCCCCTAAGTCAACAACGTGCTTTGTTATAACTTTAATAACAAAGCATGGAGTTGACTTGAGAGTAGACATTTTTAACACATTTTGTTGTCTTGTTTCGGATTATTTGTGAGAAGATTTTTCCATTATTATTTATTTGTGCGTGTGTGTGTGTGTGTGTGTGTGTGTGTGTGTGTGTGTCTATATACACACACACAAATACAATACAGGTAAAAGAAATAATTTTCCTCAGGACAAACACAAAGGGAATAGTATTGTAGCGTACTGTAAGTGGCCAGTTGTCAATTCTCTTTGTATGGGAACACAAACGTACGTACATGTAGATATCTCACACTCAGGAATGAGGTAGGATAGAAACTCACAATGCGCTTTCTGTATATATATTGTTGTACAGCGCAGTGCTTAGGAGTGACTAGGTAAGGAGAAACTTGCTCAGAGGTCCTGTAGGGCGAGGAGGTTTCTGAGGAAGCCGAGTGGTGAGGAGCTGTGAGAGATGTTGCTGGTCCAGTAGCCGAGTGTAGAATGGTCTCCCGATGATGATGATGATAATGGAGATAAAATGGCAATGGTTTGCCATGGGAAGGGAGAGAAGAGGTAAGATAGAAGGAAAGTTATGAAACGGGAAGTAAAGTAGTAGAGAATAAGAGCAGGTGGGCTATCCACCTAGCAGAGACGATTTGATTGGCTGTGGTGAAGGCCGCACTAAGAGGTCGCCTGAGCTCAAGGGAACAGGGGGGGGGGAGGAGGCTAAGCTAGCTAGCAAGAGGGTGTTTGTTATTGTGTTAGTTGGAGAGGTCTACTTGGTCCTTGTGTAACTAGTTGAAAACTCTCATCTTTTATCTTATTGGCGTCAAGGAGTTATTTATGCTGTGGTGTATAATTGTGTAAGTTGGAGAGGTCTGCTAGGTCCTTGTGTAACTAGTAGAATACTCTCATCTTTTGTGTACTATTTAGTGCACAATAGTTCTGGCTCTTGAGGGTTATGGAGAAGGCTTTTTGGCCACCAGCTGTGTGATCTTCTGGTGTCCTCTGTTTTTAGTCGATGGTATAATTCGTCTTCCATTACTTCTAGTTTGTACCATACTGCCTGTGCTTGGCTGTACTGTATGTTCTTATGTTCAGTGGTAAAATATTGTATTTTTCGTGAAGCTCTTTAATTTTGGTTGTGTATGGGGGACGTTGTTTGGAGGCTCTGAGGATGGCTTTGTTCTGTGTTGCCTGAAGTTTTAATTGGTTGGTAAGGCTGATCGTGTTTAATGGTATTGGCGGGTATTGGGGTGAGCGTAGCGAGAGGACCAATCACAGCGGCTTAAGCGTAAGGTGTGAAACGCTCTGATCCTGAACCAGAGGTTGAAGGTAGAGACTAGGTCGGCGATCGTACCCCTGCGTCCACTGCATAGACCTAGTCTCTCGGCGTAGATGGCTGTACGCGTCATTGGAGCCAGGACCACCACAGAGAGCAGACACGCAGAGCGACGGGGAAGCCGGAGATCAAACAGACATAGCTGATTCGCTAGTTCTGGGACCTCTCCCACCTTCCCACCAACCTTGGAAATCACAAGCACCTGACTCCATTCTCCAACTGACAATTCTGTTGATTCAATCGACACATTGAGCCTCTCCTACAGTATCGGACCTCCCTTAGGAACCCCGAATGCTGCTGAGGGGCTTGGTGTGAAGAAAGAGTCAGCAGTAAGTTTTCAGACCTTTTTCTACCACTCTAACCTTTATCTTCCGTGCCGTGAAAGGACCTATTCCCCTGTCAGTTGACGTACAGGGGAGTATTCGTCTGGAAACGCCCTCTGTCCCCACACCTCGCTAGTGCGTGTTTGTGTGAAGGGCGGGGGGTCAGCACAGCCTGCCGATTCGCCTGGGGACCTCTGTGATAGTGCAGGGCCTCCCCTACATGAGGGGCGCAGGAAATTAGGGACTGTTAGGGGAGATCTCCATAAATCTCCAATTCAAACAGTTAACATGCCTTCAATTAAACTTAAAGTGGACCGTACCATCCAACCGTGCATGGACCTCGCCTCACTTATTTTCCAGCTGACTTTGATCTTCCAAATACGTTCCTTCACCAATGACGACATTATTAAAATATTTGTACAGAATGACGAAGACGCCGACCAATTCCACTCCCCAGCATTGAACAAAAAACTAAAAGACAATGGCTTAACGGTCCTCAGCCCACCCGAATACCGCGCAAAATGCACCCTCATATGTAGAAAAGTCATCCCTCATATCCTTGACAACCCTAACCTATTGACAGAACTCAACACACACAACACCTCCCAAATGACATATGCAGCCCGGATGGGAACTCTCCCCATGTTAAAAATCACTACAGCTACACAAACTGACGCCATCAAATTGAAATCCAACGGAATAAAATTCGGCAATAACATCATCCCCTCACATAACATTGAATTCCAACACTACATCCCAGTTCACCAATGCTACAACTGCTACCAATTTGGACATACCACCAACCGTTGCAGTAACACACTAACTTGTTCAAAATGCGCCAATCAAGGCCACTCATACAGAAACTGCACTGCCACTATAACTAAATGCTCTAATTGTAAAGGCCCACACTCTGCCATCAGCAACAAGTGCCAAATCAGACTCGATAACAGCACAACACCACTCCCTCCCCGCCGACCCTCCCCTCCCACTGCACCTCCCACAGCACCACCTCCTCCACCCCAACACTCACTCCCTACTCCCACGACTCTCCCCACTTGCTGGACCAACAACCTGACCGCCCCCCTCCCGTCCCCCGACACTGACGCAAAAATCACCACCATCATACTTCTGGCACATACCCTAAGCAACGGTAACAGATCACTTTTTCTAAAACTGGTAATTGAGGGTTTGAAGGCTAACGGCCTCCCTACCATAAACATTCCTGACTCCTTCAGAACCGGTCCCGACCTCATCTTCCCCACTGCCCCCATCTCCGACCGTACCAACATGCCCCCCCCACCCCCCAGAGAATCCACTGTCTCCCTCCTCCCCTCCACTTCTGCCATGCCCACACCTGACTTATCTCACCATTCTACCATTACCTCACCCCCCAAAGTAATCAGTCCAAAATATACCGGCCCCTCCACTTCGACCTTGCCTACTCCCGACTTCTCCCACTTGACTACATTGAACTCCCGGACCACGAACACCCAAACCAAACCCAATCCTCCCCTAACACCCCAGACTCCCAAGAATAAAATGGCAGCCCTTCCCCCCACAGAACTAGTGGTCAAGACCCCTAGACCAAAGAGGAAGAACACCTCCCCCCTTTCTCCCTATACACCTGACAGCAAAAAAATTATACAATACACTCATCCAACCAAATCAATAATCAAAGTAAACCTATACGGCACTACCCCAAAGGAAACAGAAATCAACCCCGACACGAACCTAGCACACTCCCCTCAACCTCCCGACTCCCCCACACACAGTCACGTAACTGCCCTTCCCTCACTTGCATACACAACACTCATACCACCACCACGCTCACAGTCACTCGACAATTTAGACCTCATCCCTGCACCTCAGAATTTCTATCTTTAAGTACTAAACAGACCAAACACTCCCCTCCCACCTCCCTTGTATTAATATCTTCCCTATAACCACACCCAACAATTTCCCCCCAAATTAAAACCTAGCCTCTCCTTAACCCTCACCCAACGATTCCCACCCAACCTAACCAAATCAACCTAACCTCTCCTCAGCCCACACCCAACGATTCCCACCTAACCTAACTAAGCTTAACCTAACCTCTTCTCAACCCCACACCCAATAATTCCCACCCAACCTAACCTTACCTGACTTGACCAATTCCCTCCTCCCCCCCCTCACTCCAAACCCCACGCCACCAACTCAAACTCAAGACCACTCTGACAAAAAAATAAAAAATAAATAAATAAATAACTAAACCACTCAACCTGCACTAACACTCCCCCTAACAATCCCCCCAAAATAAAAACCTAACGTACCCAGCCATTACTAGCAATTCCACACAAAATAAAAAAATAACCATTCTACCATTACCTAACCACACCCTATCACTCCTCCCAAAACAAAAACCTAACATACCCAGCCGTTACTAGCAATCCCACACAAAATAAAAAATAACCATTCTACCATTAACTAACCACACCCTATCACTCCTCCCAAAACAAAAACCTAACATACCCAGCCGTTACTAGCAATCCCACACAAAATAAAAATAACCATTCTACCATTAACTAACCACACCCTATCACTCCTCCCAAAACAAATACCTAACTTACCCATCCCATACTAACTCAGATGACATGTACGTTTCCCTTAGCCAATAAGGTCGGTGAGAGTTCCACAGTGCCTGTACGCAAGCCCTCTCCCTCAAGAATGTTATCAACACTGTTTTATGGGCACCTCCCTTAGCCAATAAGGTCGGAGAGGTGTACCTAATAAAAACGGTACCAAATTGCAGACGACATTGAACGCCTCTCTTAGCCAACAAGGTCGGGGAGGGGTGCAATGTACCTGTACACAAACCCTCTCCCTCAAGAATGGGGCCAGAACTCACAATACCTGCAAGAAAGAGAGAATGCAATAATTAACCCAACTCTGCCAACCACTAACAAAACCTACAATCCTCCCAAAAGAAAAACAACCCACCCAACCTTACTCATAATCCTCTTAGAAAAAAGCTAACTCACTATCCAACCACTAACAAAACCTACAATCCTCCCAAAAGAAAAACTTAACCCACCCAACCTTACTCACAACCCCTCTTAGAAATCAATACCTACAATCCTCCCAAGATAAAAACTTAATATACCCGACCTTTCTAACAAGCCCCTTTGACCCTCCTAATAAAAAAAAAAATAAATAAATAAATAAAATAAATAAAAAAATAAATAAAAACATATGACGCAATACAACTATTCATTAGCAACACAAAACATATCATTCCTAAGAAATCCTACCATACCATAAATTAACCCAAGAACCTCCAAAGCCCCCCTTTCCCCCTTTCGCCTCCCTTTCCTCTCCTCTCCTCCCCCCTCCTCCCGACAACCGAACCATACCTGACCTTATAACATTATCCTAACCCTCCCTCTCTCCCCTTACATTTACATGCAAACACATACACACTCACACAACAACCCCCCTTAAGCAATTTTAATTCACCTTAAATTAACATACAACCGCCACCCCCATCAATCCCCAAACACAAACTCCCCCCCTCCCTCAACCAATCTCCAAACACAACATCCCCCCCCCGCCAGACAAAGCCACCTTACCAAAATCGACCTAACTCAAGACTGAAACCTAACAACCTATATCTCACTCTCATCTCCGTTCACAATTTGACATAGCTCAAATCTGCCTCCTGCCATTACTAAACAACTCTCCTACGATACACTCATCCTTCCTCACTACGAATACTTTGACATTTCAAACTCAAAGATTCTAAACTCTTCCTCCAACTCTCTCCATTTCTCTCTGACATAGCTAAAAGACCCACAACTCTCAGAACCTAATCAAACATACCCAACGTCTGTGACATCCAATTCTTAATAAAATTGACCTAACTCTAGACTGAAACCACTCAACCTATATCTCATTCTCGTCTCCGTTCATAATTTGACAAAAAAGCTCAAATCTGTCTGCTGCTATTACTAAAAACTCTCCTACGATACGCTCATCCTTCCTTTCTATGAATACTTTGACATTTCAAGCTCAAAGATTCAAAAACCCTTCCTCCAACTCGCTCCGTTCCTCTTTGACATAGCTCAAAGACTTTACCTTCATCTCTCTCCAAACAACCCTACGACTAGCAAAATTTCTTTATTTTCACCTTCTCTGTTTGATTTGATCGTGTGCTGCCTGTGCGTCCGTCCACCTGCGTTTCTCGGCTTGCGCCGCCGCCGTGGCGGGGCGGTTCTTCCTACGTTTTACCAACACTGCCTAGGCTAAGACGACAATCAGAACACCCGCGTTGGCCCTTTGCTTGCCCGGACCTGCTCCCGCCCTCCCTCTGCCTCGTCCTGATTGTGGTTGTTGCACCCTCAGGGCATTTTGCCTACCCCCTCACGCAAGCGGTGTTTAGCCACTGCACCTGTTCTCTCCTTCTAAAATTCACTTCCATCCTATCTTTATTCTTCCTCTGAACCTCCTTCCCCCCTGTCACTAGCATTTTTCTAGTTCTAGGCTGTACGCGTGCATCTGATTGGATGGCAGGCGCGCGGCCAGAGCTCAGTTGGGAGTTGTAGGGGAGAGGAGCCACTACAGTATACATTTCTTTGCGCACGATTAATAATGTACCCCTACCACCTGGTCAGCAAATGTTATTTGCGGATTTGGCTATTCGCGGCCATTTTGAGAACCTAACTTCCGAGAGTTTTAAGGGCATGCTGGACTGTACTTACTCTGGTGGCTGTTGTCAAAATACGGGTAATGGCGTCCATTAGTGCAGTAGAGAGTATGGCATGGCTTTGACAAACACCGATCAACAGAGCCACACATCCACCAACTTCCTCAATCTTGGTCACCTCTGTATGTACACCTTTGCTCTGTTAGACAAAATGATATATATATCAATATCTTCCATACACGCTCACTAAAATGTACTTAAGAGGCATATTAATCGACATTTAGCAACAGCCATGATTATTTGAATGAGTCACTTGTTGCATTCCTGAGCATTCATTGTTATAAATTAAGACAATCAAGAAATTCAAAATTTTTCTGGTCAGTATTATTCAATCGGACTAAGGGTAACTTAAGAACAATCCAACCTTATCTACAGTCCAACACACATGTTGTACAATGGTGGCAGCCATGTGAACCATCACTTCAGACAGGTCCTGTCTTGAATTCTTGTCCAATGATGTAAGTACCTGCACCAGTGTGTCATGTATCTCTTCAGCATTCTGATCACAAGGAAAAACCAAAACTAATAATCAACAAACACTCCATATGCAAATGTAAAAAACACGAGTCATTTTACACTAGCACCCATTTCATACCATCAGGTTTTCCTTATTATTATTACATTTTTCAGGTATACAGTATAGTCTGGATTTATGCGGTTTTGGTTAACGCGTTTGGTCATTTACGCAGTGCCTTGCCAGAATTGAGATGCTATAATTACGCTGTAAATTTGGTCATTTACGCAGAGCAGCAGCTGGCGGTCCATCCGCGCCATTTTGGATTCAAACCTCCCGCCATGCCTGGCTATAAGCGGAGGGAAGCGGCATACGGAGGGGTGCGCAGTAGGTCGCCGTTGCGTTATCGGTGACGTCATATGACGTATCCGACTGTGATTGGGCCACGCATCCTTACCACCCACGCATTCCCTCCGCCGCTAGCTGTGATTGGTCTAATGTAACATGACGTGCCCTGCCACCAGAGGGTAGAAGTCGCTGACCTAGCAGGGCCTGCCTCATTGTTTTCAGTCCGCGTATACAGTTCTCTCTTGTGCCCACTATTCCCCTCACAACTCACAATGGCTTCTGCGGGACCCCCCACCACCAGAGAAAAACATTGAATTACCTGGACCAAGCCACGATTGTGTGAAGGAAATAATCGAGTTGGGGGAGAAAATTAAGCTCATCCTTAACAACGACCCAGACAAGCATCGGTATGAAGCGTCTAATAACCATCTGACGAAAGTTATGGAACCGTATATCCAGATCTATTTCGACAACATCAATGCTAGTCGTCAACGTAGTATTGAGGACTTCCTCGCCCGCAACCCACCACAACCACCCCAAGTCAGTGATAGTGACGATATGGACTTTGAGAGGTTTGTCTGGGAGGCCCTGCAAACCTCTGCGAGAAGTGAAAGTGATTCACCGGAGGGCAACTAATCTGCCCTCTTGTCTCGGAACCAGCCGCCATCTATGTATGCCGACCCATCTCTTCTACTAACGTAAGTGTTAAATCTTGATTTTTCTTTTACCCGACAAAGTATATTATTCTCTTATTGATATTTATCTTCTATATTATGTGTGTGTACATACCATCATAAAGTCAAGATACTATTTTTACTACAACGTACGTATTGTCGGCAAAAAGTGGAATTTGGGGGTCGGCCCAGTCTCTATTTCAATTAATCCCATATGTTCTGTTATTTCATCAACGCGTTTCTCGTTTTACGCGGGCCTCCACGGGATCAATTGGCCACTTAAATCCAGACTATACTGTATAATTAATTTGTTTTTATCTATTAAGAAAGTTCTGGAAGATTTAGGGTGTTGTTGGTCTCTGATGCCACTTCGGGATTTATCTTCACAAGGATGATCTTTGTTTCTGGATTAAACCTTTACAGCTACTGTATAATTATCTGCTTCACACACACACACACACACACAATATTTTCTGAAACAAAGTCAAATCTAAGTGCAGCTGAAAGCCAGTGAGCCAGAATCAGACATCAAGCCTAAAATTTTCTTACTGTTAAAGAAATTCAAACTCTCTTTACTGTCTTTTCTTCTTCAAGTGCTGCTCAACATTTTCTTTTACCCAACACACCTATATTATCGGTACAGTAAAATACTGTGCTTGGCAACACTGATTTTAACCCTTCACCACTGGGACATCACTTTTAATAATCTATTTGGATAGTGCCAGATACCTTTATTAAGCTCAGAGGCAACCCTGTGCACAAGGGGTTAGTTAGTACACTGGATACAGCAGTGAACTGACCAGATTGTGGTTTACTGAATTAGGAATTCATCTCGCTACTCCAACCAGCACATTAATATCAGTTTCCAAATATAAAAATACATATTCTTGGTAAGGACAATGCCACACCCTGTACATACTTTTTTACCATCAAGCATCCTCCTCCTCTTCCTCACATGTCCAAACCATCTCATAGTACCGTTCCGTTCCGTTCCGTTCCGTTCCGTTCCACACAGCCTCCTATACATTTCACTTTGTCATTCCTTCCCCTACTCTCCATTACCCTTTCTCACTCACATATTGGACTTCATCTTCCCTACTATCAATATAATATATGTGAACACACCTTTGGTAAATTGTCTTGCAATTTGAAGTGGTCTGATGTTGATGATATACAGGTGTTAATTATGTGGACAGGCGTCACGTCCTCACTGTCTTCATCAGCCTCATGTAAGTGCTCGTATGTTTGCAAAAACTCGTGAGCCTCCGTAGCCAACAATAAACTGTTCTGCCAAAAACTTCCAGAAGCTTCTGAAGAAAATAAGTTACATAAGACAACCAAACTAAAGATAAATGTATAAAAACATCTAAAAGCACTTATGAATAAAGCTTGAGTCTAAATCAGGTACACCAACCTCTCACTTTTCGTGTGGGTTACGTTCTTGAAAATCAACACATAATTCAAAAACCCGTAAATTAGACATATTTTTCCCCAAACAATACATGTAAATGGTACAGGTTAGGGAAAAAATCATATAACTGCCACAATAAATGAGGCACTCTGCATTAGAAGGGAGTGATGTGCCAAATTCAAAAATCAGAGAAAAATGCGTTTAAAGTTTTTTGAAGTTCAAACAATCAAACTTTTTTTTTTTTTAAGCTAGAGGGATCATTTTTTTATCACGCAGCTCAATCCCTCTCCTAGCAAAATGGGAAAACTGGAAGTTAGTACAGAGCAGGGCGCAATACTTTTGCCCGTCGGTCGCTCGTGAGCCGGCGAGGGCTGCTTCCACATGGTCAAGCCAGTCCTCGACGTTGTGGTTGAAAGTCGGCAGAGAGATCCGTCCGTCCTCCATCCTGTGTGAGTGCTTATCTCCGGGAGTCACCATTGTAGGGGTATCGAGATATTAATATTGTCTAGCACTCAGGATGGAAGGAAACTCTAATGTGGTTTTCTTGTATAATATATAAGTTATATGATAGACAGTCTGGTGCTGGAGATGCTGTGTGGTGGGGAGCTGCTCAATAGAGACATTCGGTGAGTAGCTTGTTGAAGGAGGTTGTGCAGGAGCTTCGTTAGAGAAGATGTTGCCTGTTGCTGGCCTCCTGGTTGAATGAATGCTGAATAGCTAGGAGCTTGCTGGAGGAGGTGTTGCTTGTTCAGGAAGATGGGCAGAATGAGAGTTGGTTGGTGAGGAAGCTCAGAGGACAGCTGGTGGGTCGCCATGCTCGCTGGCGGGAGCGAGGACCGCCAGGTAGGCGAGGAGAAGCGAAGGGCTGCCAGGCAGCAGCGGAGGAGGAGGTGTTGCTTGTTCAAGAAGAATGGTCAGAATGAATCTCAATGGAGGGACAGAGCTTATATACCCCGCAGCAGCCGCTATGAGTCATGTTGGGAAAACCCAGAAAGTCGCCGGTGAATAGTTTCGTTGCTAGGCAACGGCGACATTGGAATGCGGATACGCTTGGTTGCTAGGGAAGACGGTAACAGGTGGTGGCGTGGCTACGCAGTTGTCAGCAGTTGTAGGGGAGACGTCCACTACAATACTCCCCCTCCCCTCCCGGCGCGGCGGGAGGCTGGATGTTGCCCGGGTTGTGTCCCACACATAACACATACCGGGCAGGTGTATGTACGACTCGTCCGCTACGTGTAACAACTCCGTCCAGTGACACAAAACCTGTGGGAGAATTAGGAGGAGAAAGAGGGTTTGGGATTAGAGGAGGTTGTACAAGCAATGGTTGTTGTGCTCCTGCTGCTGGAGGGGCTGCGTCAGGAGGAGGGTCCATGGCAGGAGCAGGTTCTATGATAGAAGGGAGATCTATTACAGGTTCAGGTTCTATGACAGGAGGAGGGTCTATGACAGGAGCAGGTTCTATGATAGAAGGGAGGTTTATTACAGGTGCAGGTTCTATGACAGGAGCAGGTTGTACATGAGGGTGAAAAGAGGGTGCCCAGAAATGTCGTGGGCGTGGTGTTGCTGCCGGTGGTAACTGCGGGTGGACTGGTGCAGGCGTAGTTTGTTGATGGTGCTGCTGGGCTGGGGGCCCGACGGGTAAGGCGGCCGGTTTGACTCGGTCTATGCTGACGGTGTCATGTCTGCCATTCCGGAGAATTGTCAGGAACTTTGCTGAACGGGTAACCACCTGGAAGGGTCCATCGTAGGGGCGTTGTAATGGGTTGCGGTGAGCATCATGCCTGACGAAAACATACTCGGCTGTGAGTAGTGCAGGAGGGATGTGTTCAGGGCGCCGAGTAGGCTGGCGTGGAGCAGTAGCTCTGAATGCAGAAACTGCTTGTCGTAGCTTTTGGAGTAAGTCGTGACGAACGGCTGGAGTGGTTTGGTTGGGATCAGGAGGGAGTGAGAAATCCCCGGGTAGCCGAAGGGGCTCGCCTAGTGTCAGATCTGCTGGGCTACAGTCCATATCCTCCTTGTGTGACGCACGGATGCCGAGGAGCACTAAGGGAAGCGCATCAGTCCAGCTGTAAGGGTCGTGCTGTGCCTTGAGTGCGTCCTTCAGCTGCCGGTGAAAACGTTCTACCATGCCGTTGGCTTGAGGGTGGTATGCTGTAGTGCATTGTCTAGACGTGCCGAGGAACTGTAGGAGGTGCTGCCAGAGTTGTGACTCAAACTGTACTCCTCGGTCAGTGATTACGGTTGCGGGGGGGGGGCCAAAACGGGAAACCCAACCGGACATGAAGGCGCGGACAGTAGTCTCTGCTGTAGCGTTGGGCATGGGAATTGCTTCTGTCCACCTAGTGAAACGGTCGATGCAGGTGAAGATGTAGGTGCTACCGTAGGATGATGGTAGAGGTCCCACGATGTCGAGGTGTACTACTTGAAAACGTCCTTTGGGAATAGGAAAGGCTTGTAAGGGGGCCCGTATGTGACGATGTATTTTGGAGGACTGGCAGGCCAGGCACTGGGCAGCCCATTTCTTAGTATCAGACTTGATGCCGGGCCAGACGACACGTTGCGTGAGGAGGCGTTGGGAGGCCCGCACACCCTGGTGGCTGAGACCATGGATGCGGTCGAAAACAGCGCGGCGGTGGACGTGAGGCACGAACGGTCTAGGCTGTCCACAGGATACGTCGCACCACAATTTTATCTTTGTGCCAGGAACAGGGAGTTCTTGGAGTATGAGGCCTGAGGGGGATGTCTTGTATGCTGCCAGGTCTTCGTCTTTCTCTTGAGCCGCGGCTAGCTGCCCATAATCAATGGGTGGAGATGAGGGAAGAATGGTGGATATACAACGAGAGAGGGCGTCGGCGATCTCGTTGTGGCTGCCTTTAATGTGTTGGATGTCGCTGGAGAACTCCGAGATGTAAGCCAAGTGGCGCAGGACACGAGGTGTATGTGACTGGGAAGCTGAAGCGAAGGCGTGGACGAGGGGCTTGTGATCAGTGAAGATGGTGAACTGACGGGCCTCGAGGAAGTGTTGGAAATGTCTGACAGCCAAGTATATGGCCAGGAGTTCTCGATCAAAAGCGCTGTACTTGAGGTGTGGTGGTTGAAGCCGTTGTGAGAAGAAAGCAACGGGCATGAAATTCCGTTGATCTCCTGCTGTAAGACGGCGCCCACTGCAGTAGAAGAAGCGTCTGTTGTGAGAGTGGTCCGGGCGTTAGGTGCGGGGTGGGCCAGGAGGGTGAGGCGTGTGATGTGCTGTTTGATAGTGGTGAATGCCGTAGTAGCCTCTTGAGTCCACATGAGAGACTTGTGAGACTTCTTTGGGCGTCCCTTGAGAAGGTCGTGTAGGGGGGCTAGGACGGTGGCAGCTCTGTCGATGAAGCGGTGGTAGTAGTTGACTAAACCCAGGAACTCTCGGAGTTTCTTCGCCGTTTCAGGTTTGGGGAACTCCCTAATCGCGGTTATCTTCTGTGGTAGGGGTTGTATGCCACTGGGCGAGACTCTGTGACCGAGGAAATCGATGGCCGAGGTTCCAAAGACGCACTTAGCAGGATGAACTTTCATGTTGTTGTTTTGCAGGCGTTGGAGAAGGAGTTGTAGGTGGTGGCGGTGCTCGGCAGGCGTCGAAGATGCGACGAGGATGTCGTCAATGTAGACGGTGACAAAATCGAGGTCGCGAAGCATATGGTCCATGAACCTCTGGAAAGTCTGTGCTGCATTGCGTAAGCCAAAACTCATGAAAGTGTACTCGAAGAGTCCGAACGGAGTGGTGATGGCTGTCTTCTGGGTATCTGCCGGTGCTACTGGAATCTGGTGGAAGGCACGCTCCAAGTCGATCTTCGAGAAGATAGTCTTGCCATGAAGTTTGTGGTGAAAGTCCTGGACATGCGGAATAGGGTACCTGTCAGGTTTGGTGACGAGATTCAGGGCTCTGTAGTCGCCACACACCCTCCACTCGCCGGGTGTTCGCTTAGGAACCATGTGAAGAGGCGATGCCCAGGGACTCCTTGAAGGGCGAATGATGCCGTCTTGCAGTAGTTTGTTGAATTCTACTTTGGCTGTGTACAGGAGCTCAGGGCGCAGGCGGCGAGGGCGTGAAAAAACTGGTGGTCCTTTGGTTTCGATGTGGTGGAAAATTCCCGACGTAGGTGGTGGGGGTAGGGAGACTCGGGGTGAGAAAAGCTCCTTGAATTCGTCGAGCAGGGAGGAGAACTCGTTGGAAGGCGCAAGACAGGTGATAGCGTCCGTGTGTCTGGCACGAGAACCCTGGATCTTGCGTGCTGTAGGCTCATGAATGAGGCATAGATGACTTGGTTTGACGCCGAGCTTGTGGAAGGTGAGGAAGTCGAAACCAAGGATGGGTTGAGACACGTCTGCTATCACGAATAACCAACGCAGAGTCTTGGGCAGACCGAGGTCTAAGGCGAGGGTGCGTACGCTGTAGGAGGCGATGGAGGTACCGTTGGCAGCGAACAGGTCATACGAGGGTTGCTTTGACTTGTCTCGTAGTGAGGGAGGGATGAGGCTGACCGATGAACCGGTGTCGATGAGGAACTTCTTGCCGGAGGTGCGGTCGGTGACGCGCAGTAATGAGACGCCTGGAGGGACGGAGGCTGAGGCGTCTACCAGCCTCCGGTGTTGCCGTTTCCCGAATAGGTGCAATAGGGCTCACAGTTTCGAGCATTGCGGCCGAAAGTCTGGTGATACCAGCAGAGGGTAAATTTGTTGTGCTGGGGGTTGGCTGCTGTGTGTCGGAACTTGTAGGGCGTAGTGTGTGAGTCAGGAACCGGCGCAGCAGCGGGTATGGAGGAGCAGAACTGCTCAATGGTGTCCATCCTGCGGTTCAAAATTTGCAACAGGTCCTTGATGTCTTGTGAGGTATTGCTCGGCTGAGGGGTGTTGACCCGGCTTACAAGTTCGATGGTAGGTACTGGTGTGACCGTGGAGGCAAGGGGTGCAGCAGCGCACTCGTTAAAAATTCTATCTGCCGCGGTTGCATATAGTTCCGGTGTCGTAGAGTAATCTACTGCGGACAGGATGTTGCGTACTTCTGTGGGTAGCTTTTGTGCGTGAAGCTGGCGCAGGATAGAGTCAGAGAGTCTGTCTGTGTGACGGGAGTTCAGCCGACACATCTCCTCCCAGAGACGTCCCGGGGTTGAGTTCCCGAGGGAGGTAGAGGCTAGATCTTGCAGGAGATTGGGGCTGGTCTGTTGATAACACGTCTTCAAGGCAGCCCGCAGGGTAGCGAATTTGTTGTGATCTGGAGGGTTGGAAATGGTTTGTGAGACCCGCGTGGCCACTTCCGTGGGCAAGGCACAGAGCAGGGCGCAATACTTTTGCCCTACGGTCGCTCGTGAGCCGGCGAGGGCTGCTTCCACATGGTCAAGCCAGTCCTCGACGTTGTGGTTGAAAGTCGGCAGAGAGATCCGTCCGTCCTCCATCCTGTGTGAGTGCTTATCTCCGGGAGTCACCATTGTAGGGGTATCGAGATATTAATATTGTCTAGCACTCAGGATGGAAGGAAACTCTAATGTGGTTTTCTTGTATAATATATAAGTTATATGATAGACAGTCTGGTGCTGGAGATGCTGTGTGGTGGGGAGCTGCTCACAGAGACATTCGGTGAGTAGCTTGTTGAAGGAGGTTGTGCAGGAGCTTCGTTAGAGAAGATGTTGCCTGTTGCTGGCCTCCTGGTTGAATGAATGCTGAATAGCTAGGAGCTTGCTGGAGGAGGTGCTGCTTGTTCAGGAAGATGGGCAGAATGAGAGTTGGTTGGTGAGGAAGCTCAGAGGACAGCTGGTGGGTCGCCATGCTCGCTGGCGGGAGCGAGGACCGCCAGGCAGGCGAGGAGAAGCGAAGGGCTGCCAGGCAGCAGCGGAGGAGGAGGTGTTGCTTGTTCAAGAAGAATGGTCAGAATGAATCTCAATGGAGAGACAGAGCTTATATACCCCGCAGCAGCCGCTATGAGTCATGTTGGGAAAACCCAGAAAGTCGCCGGTGAATAGTTTCGTTGCTAGGCAACGGCGACATTGGAATGCGGATACGCTTGGTTGCTAGGTTAGACGGTAACAGGTGGTGGCGTGCCTACGCAGTTGTAAGCAGTTGTAGGGGAGACGTCCACTACGATTTGCTTGTACAGTAATGGTCGTGAATCAATGGAGAGACAGAGCTATATACCCCTGCAGCAGCAGTGAGTCATGTTGGGAAAACCAGAAAGTCGCGCGGTGAATAGTTGGTTGCTAGGCAACGGCGACATTTGAATGCGGATACGCTTTTGCTGCTAGGTTGTATTTTGTAACAGGTGGTGGCGTGCCTAATGCAGTTGTAAGAAGTTGTAGGGGAGACGTCCATTACACGAGTGATGCTCCAAAAAATAAGTTTTCAGAGCATTTCAAGATTACAGAATAGCTGGATATGGGATTGTGGACCTGTATTATTAATAATAATATGAAAATCATTGACGTTTATTATGAATGTATTAGCACCTTGCCAGGCATCACACGCGACCTGCTGCCAGGCGGAATATGTGGCAAATTGGGGAATAATTTGAGTGTTATTTTCAAACATAGGTGCGAGTATAATTGGCTTTGGTATTAATTAAACAAACGCGTTATTCCAAAAGCGATTAAATCAAACGCATGTGATACGTGAGGTGACTGTACTACAAGACAAAGTATGGTACTGGAGTGGGTATATGAGGGGTGATAGCATAAATGACTATGGAAAAAAAGTTATTGTAATTTTAACCCACCTAATGTGGCTAGATTCCTTTGTATCAATAACAAAACAAATTGGAATTTCTTATAATGCATTCTCTTTGTTAATGCATTGGCTGAAGTTACATAACAAATCAAAGGACATTATCCCCTGATTATAGTGTTCTCTATTGCTACATTTATTATGTTTCTCGACCTGTTGACAATAAAGAAAGGCACAAAGGTCTTACTTATCTTCAAAAGGCCGTTTATAAAACCACAAAGTTTGTACACAAAATAGGTGTTGGTTGCTCCAATCATAAGCAAATTGGTACTAGTTTTTAAGAGGGCATTGAGCACAGACATAGCTATACTCTGAACTACATATCCACTTCTCAGCTTCCTCTTGCCACCTCCTCCATTTTCCTCTGCCAGCACTGGAACCACAACTCTGTGGGAAGAAACATTAATTACCAGTCTTAATGTGATATAATGAGACTGAAGGGACAAGTAATAACTGGATGGACGACCGACGGAATTAACATTTAACTGGCAGCTGAGGATTCCCGACTGGGCCTTCATGTACACAAAAACGGAATGGAAGGAATGTGCAACATCCATTGATGAAAATGGTTCAGTGAATATTATTCTTGGGATCTTCTTTATGGAAGCAAAACCACACCAATACAAATTATTGCAGCAGTATGGTTGAATGAATGAGAGGTTGACCCATGACACCATGTCAACAGGAAGGTCTTGTAAGAGTGAAAGAAAGGGGATGAGGTTATTAAGGAGACCATGTACCTGTTAGCCCAGTTCCAGCAGAGTGACACATTCTCTGAACTATCAAACAAAAGATCCTCTTGATTTTCCTCGTCATCATCGACTCACTTGAGCTGATTATGTTGCTGGCTCTCTCAACAGGGGGATTGTTGAGCACTGCCGCTAAGCTGAGGTGTACTGGGACCAACACTCACACAAGAACACATCAGAACACAGTGGTGATAGTTCTGCGGCTGGCTTAAACGCTCATTTATCCGATCCTTGAAATACATGGAAATCTTTCCCCAGTATTGGCGTATAATTATATATCAGGCACTCAGGTTGACAAAGAAGATTCAACCTGAGAACTCCTATTACTTTTTTAGTAACAGTACAAGGTCATGGGGTAAAAATTTTATTAGGTAAAAATATAAAAACTGGACAAGACAAATAAGAAAACTAAATTTGACTATTAATGTTTGAATAGTTATCACAAACAGAGGTCACAAATAGCAGTACTGTACATCATTGTATTTATAATGTAAATCTTTTATACCAAAGGTGGGGATTATTAGTCAGTAAGAAACATGTCTATATATTCATCAGGTTACATGAAGTATGACTGGCTGCTGTGACAAACAAAAGTGTTGATCATTTTCAAAAGAAGTAAACCGCTATAAACGGGTTGAATCAAAGTTAAATACAATTGCATTACACCTCTGACTTTTTTCCCCAAAATGTGGTGAGGATAATAAACAAAGCTTCTCCATTTTACATAGGATATCCATTGTGATGGAAAAGGCCTCATAAGTTTTAGCCCCCATGACTCACTTTAACTTTGTCCATATTGTAGGTTATCTCCAGCAGCATATGCCTGTGCTTCTCCATCGTTGATAGCTTGTTGAGGGGATGCTGCAGGATGTGGCGAATCAGACGCAAGGCAACGATAGGCTGTGGCACATTTGTCTCACGGAAGCGCACACCACGGCCACGTTGGCGACGTTTCTGGAGTGTCTGTGTGTGTGTGGGGGAGGGCATAATCATATGCAAGAAATAACATAGTAATTCATAAAAGAATAATTAAAGGACTACTATACACATCTACATATTGAAAAACAATGCGAGTTTTTAGATATATTAATGTACTGTTTCAAATGTATTACTTAATCATTGATCTAAGAATACACATTCTGAGATACATTAATGTACCGCTTTGTATCCTATCACCATTATTACAGTATTTACCTAGTGTATAAAAGGCTTTCAACTACAGTTTAGGCATAGGTGAATGTATTCTTGCTGGTAACAAAAGGAGATTACAAGTTTTAGCTGAGGTTTGAGATCAGATGTCAATAAGGCATTAGACTTGGAGAAAGTTAAGGCAGCTAGACTTATGAGTATAATAGTGACTACCCATGTACTTAAGTTAACATAGTAACCAATTATGGGGGAGATAGTTCAGAAAAATCCCCCCCCCCTTCCACCTTTCTGATACTTAGTATACAACATTTCATCAACAGGTCTTCCAGTTCCCTTTCTCTGTAGCCTTTAAATGGTGGCCAGTGGAAGTTAGGTATATGTATGGTGGCTATCAGCCGTGAAAGTTTCATGTTCTTGTGTTCCATTTTTGTGTATATGGAACCTTAGCCCATAATTAAGGGCTTACTGTATTATATACGTCCACACCACCCTAACAAACTATAATGTTGAGCAATACTTCCCTATGGATCCTCATCTTTACCAACTAGCTAATGGTCAGACACTCCACCTGGTCCATCTCACAACTTAAAATTCAGTCTTCACATAATAACACCTCATTATCTCCTCCACTACCCCATTACTCCTTGGCACATTTATCTCAAATCTCTCCTGGCATCTACGTTTCCCCACAACACTGCAATAAGGTCATAACAAAGAAGAGACTAACTACCTCAATGGTGAAAAGATAGATAAATAAATAAATATTCCTTTACTTTATCTCCAACAATGAGACTTTCCTTGTTGATTCCGATTTTCCAAACCCTCTCTGGCCTCACTCTCTAAAAATAGTCCATCCTGCAACTCCACATTCCAACACTTCCATCATACATTTTTACCCTCTCAGATACTCTGGTCTAACTTCCCTCACATGTTCCTTGTGAATTTTGTTTTGTTTTCAAAGGTTTAGGAACAGTTTGGAAGGATTTTTGCTCACCAAAATTACAAGTGCCTATCCATATAAGAGGTGTTAGAGGCTCTCTAGCTACTGTATGTCCAGAACTCAAAACATGAAACGAGACTTTTCCGAATGTTTACCTTGGTACCGGTAGGTGAGCCAACCTTCATGGCTTCCTCAAACCTCCGAGGCCAGCTCTAGGACATCAACGGCACGATTCCAATTACAGAAGGCATTGACGTATGAACCATGTGCATCCTCATTTTCCTGAAACATATCAACATGTTGTTAACATAAATGCTAAACCATTCAAAATATTATTTTGGTCTGTAAAATTTGTAATATTTATGGTCCAGGGTTGATGAGCAGCAATGTGTACAGTACTTGAGCAGCCCTTAAAGAGCCTTTCTTACCCTCCTTAAAAATAAAATTTCACTTGAAGTTTGTGTACAGTATTTAACTTTTAATTAATGGAGGAGTCAATAAATGTTCTTGTATGATAATATGATTAATAAAAAAGGGGGTAGAAAAAGATGAGGGCAGGATGACTGTATATAACAAAGACAATAAACAATAAAAATAACATGAAGTGTACAGAATTATGGTCTTCATCGAGGCTGAGGAGGAAACTTTTAGTGTTATCCTGCAAGGCAGGGAAACATCTTAAAATGATTGTACTAATATGAGTTACAAGTGAAGTTTGTTTACACCACCTGATCTTGCTGCAGTGCTCGAAGCCGTGACAGACAGTGGCTGACCATAGTGGGCACCAGGGCTGCAGTAGGGCAGGAAACTTGACAGGTAAAGTAATGTCACCAGGATACATCACTGTTGTCCTATAAATAAAAACAAGAAGAATTAAGTGAGGATAAACTCACACCATGCTGAGAGAAGTGTACACAATATACTATACAGAGTTACTACTTCTGTATATCCAGGTACAGTATTTGGTACAATCTTAATTCTGCAAAAAGAAATATATATATAAACTTTTATATAAAATAAATCAAATTGCTACAGTAAAAAGTAAACAAGAAACATACTTTTATCTTACTGTGACACAATTGTGTATTTACTTTTATTACAGGATTAAACCACAATGTCTCCATAACACCACAAACCTTCCCCTGCATGAAGCCCTAATACCATTACCATTTTAAAGACATTTTCCACACCAGTATAGGTAAGCCATGATAGCATAATGGGAGTTTTCCCCTCTGCATGGTCTCTTTCAGCCTCTCTCATCAGGTTCTTATATCTCCAGGATCAGTGCTTACACCCTCTCCTCATATTATTCTTTTGGGGTACCTCTGAAGCTCCCCGTCCTCTCTATGTAAACCCATCCATCTCATGACTGTTGATCTCAAATTCTCTCTACATAACCAAACCATCTCAGCCCTACCTCTATACTAATACTCATTACCCAGCTGCCCTCTTAGCTTTCACTGTCACATTACATACTGTACATCTCTCTGTACACCTTTCAGTCGGGTAATTCTGGTGTTAGTTGTCTGATTACCTATATTTTGGATTTTGTCATAATCTAGCATGCATCATCAGAGAAAGTTCGCCCTTGGAACGGCAGCCATCATCAGTGGATGTTTCTTATGCCTTGTGTTCCTTTTTTGTACATATGGGGATGGAGTAGGTAATCTTTAGCCACCATTTAAGGGTTAAGTTCTAAAGGATTCTATCAGTAGGAATATTAACTGAATCATAAACTATTCATTATGCCTCCAACACTAGACTTATTTCATTACCTTAAAGAACTTGAAGAAGAGAGGCATACTTCTTGATAAGCTTGTTCTTAATGCCTCAAGATACTTAAGATTTTGCGAGAGTACAAGTTTATGGGCATTTGAGGTCCATAAAATGACAGCGTGTCCAAGAGTCCACCAATAATGTCTGGGTTGTCTGAGAGAATCACCACCATCACTGCTGCTAACTGCACCTATAACAATTTTTACTCACATTACAAAGAAAAGGGGAATAAAATAGTCATCAGATCTATGTGATGTTTTTTATATTTTCAGCAATACTGTGTTATGTTTTACAATTTATCTAATCAAAGGATCAAGACAATATTCAGATAGAGCTATCATGATTTCAGGAAATCCTTAAAATTATATAAGAATAAGTATTTTTTTTCCGTTTTGAAATTTGCTACATCATCTCCTGACTGGGAAAAGTAAAATAAAAAAATCCTACTTTTTCCAGTTATCAAAATAAGTAACAGACATACATTATCCTTACCTTTATCTTGGTTGAATACATTAATGTACTTAATTATTTATATTTCAACATTCTCTATACAGTACAGTAGTACATACCAAATTCTGTACACCCCAATGTTACTTTTCCATTCTTAACTTTCCCACGGTTGAATACATTACCACTTTTCTTACTTATGAGCGTTGCTCATAATTTTGACAAAGATCAACTATACTACTACTGTATTACTTCACCCTTATTAACCTTCCCTACTCTTATCTTTCCCCGGCTCACTCTCCTTCACAGTCGTGGATGCTCGGCTCCTCCGTGCCCCCGGGGCTGCAACACTCGCATGTTAGTAACAACTCGACTTTCATTTTTTTTAAAACCACTCCATTCACTGCAATTGTTCCCCAGAGCAAATCTACATTCATTCAAAGGCAAGTTGTTAATTGTGCCAAGCTGCTAAAAATAAGAATTCACATTGTGTAAAGATTATGGAAAACATGAACACTGTAGTTCCTTAAATAATCAATTACCATCTTATATCACTGTAAGATTGTACCATCGACGATATGTTTTCCCTTGTTGAGGTGGGGACTTGTCTATGGCAGCGCCCGGTTGCCAGTCACCAGCTAACGCTGTTAGAATAAAGTCTACAAAGAACGTGGTCTATGATTCAAACCTCCCACAATCACAAGAAACATTTAGGCATAAAACTTATAAATATGGAAGTACTATTGGTTATGAATACAATCATCATTTATCTTAAGTCAAAGTGGGGAGGGTGACCGTGACTTGATCTCCTTGACACGACGAGCAAGTTGAGATGAAAGAAATCCCATCCGTGACTTTGAGCCAGAACACCCATGTTAATAAGCCCTCAAACTGGCCACAAAAATTACACACTAAGGAATTAACATAACTGGAGATGCAGACTGATTCGCTGCCAGTAGCAAACTTTATGAAGTTAAACGATACAAATGTACGAACTCCATGGCTCAGTCTCATACCAACACAAACAGAAAAAGGAAATGTCTCAAGTACTGAAAGTGATTCCACAAATCTGGATGCCCTGTAGGAACAGTGTGAATAGAGCACACTGTACCGACACAAGGAGGCAGTGTGGCCACTATACTAAGAACCCTTTTACAGTTGGCTGGACTGAGAGTATGGTCCTGGGTTGAATCCAGTGACCCTTAAAAACAGGAGGCAAACACTGAACCCACTTGGCCACCTCACCCCTTAGTGAATGTATCAAAGAACGCCACCAAAAATTTGACCTAACAGAGAGCAGGCGCACTTGCATGCCTCTGCTACCTACATAACAGGTGTAGCATACATTTAAAGCTGTAGTGGTGTAATTTCACAGGGTTTCGTTTGGCATCGTCGAACATGTATTGATTATTATTTTTTATACACAGGGTACAGAAATTTGCTCGGAAGTTCATTTAATACACAGCTGCCACATATTACCAATGAACACACAAGATCAATTTTCCTCCTTTTATCCAAAAACAAATTGTTTAAATCATTTTGTCTAGAAAAAACAATTACTCATGCTAAATTAATAGGTCTGGTCATAATAGGTTAGATAATTTTTGTTATTTTTGCTTCCATTACTATTATTACAAAATGAACTGAATTAAACTTAACTGATCATAAACAATAAGTAAGAATGACATGACAAAATCTAGGTTGTGAATCTCCATTTCATTCTGTTGTGTAAAATCACTGTATCTCAAGCTTTTAACCCAAGGAGACAGACAGTGACCACATATATGCAAATTAAATCTTCCAAACTATAAAAACATTTTACAGTCACAAAAGATGTAATAAGTATTAAGGTAAATGTTAAATAAAGACATTGATACAAGGTGAAATACTCTCATCATTCTCACAGTAGCAGGATTCCAATATGATGGACAACCTTTTTAAATGTTCTAATGTTACAAAAATATCTGTAATAGTAACAAGTTCTCAGTTTGGATGACGTTTTTATATGTTCAGTTCTCATCAATCACAGAAAAGAAATATTCTCTTCCCTAAGTTTAATATTTCTGTATTAATATTTACACTTTCAAATAATCATCTACATCTGAGATACAACAATGTGTATTGTAGAGACAAACCTTTATACGAGGAGCTCCAGACCAGACCATACTCTGCTATATGAAGAGCTCCAGACCAGACCATACTCTGCTATATGAGGAGCTCCAGACCAGACCATGCTCTGCTATAGGAGGAGCTACAGACCATACTCTGCTATAGGAGGAGCTACAGACCATACTCTGCTATAGGAGGAGCTACAGACCATACTCTGCTATAGGAGGAGCTACAGACCATACTCTGCTATAGGAGGAGCTACAGACCATACTCTGCTAAAATGGAGGTAAATACTCAGGTAGGAATGATTGACATACAATAGCCTTTTTTAAAGGCCTCTCACCAACATGTACAGGTTCCCAATTGGCTCTTTGACTCACCCAAGGGACAGAGGAAAGGTTGGGAAATACACTAACACAAAACGTTTCAGCAATACTGTATATGGCTTTTAGCAGGTTATGGTCCGGAGCTCCCATAAAGAGATGAAAGTCAGTTACATTGAGGGTCCGTTAAGTGTGAAAACCTCCTAACGAGCTATATAGAGATGAAAGTCCGTTATATCAAGGGTCCGTTCGGTGTGAAACTCCCCCATCTAACAAAATATATATGGAGAGAAGTTCGTTACATGCATATTTCAATTTACATCGCAAGATCCATAAAAATTAATCGGCTGAAATTTTGGTGCAATTTATAATTACAAATGACTGAGGATGATTAAGATTAAGGCTATATTTTATTTATGATAAAATGAGTGGTTATTTGTGTGTGAAACTAAGATGTTTAAGAATGGAATCATTTGAATATCTAGTGAGGTAAATTTTAGCATCTCTTGGAAAATTTCTTCCTGGGAAGTTAAATAAATAAAAATAAAAAAAATATTGATCCCATCAAGATGTTCAGTACGGCAATGAGACAACTCTATTATTTGATGATAATGTGCCTTGTGTTATGGGATAAACTTGACGGCCTCAGTAAAACTTTAAATTGGAGTTATCACACAGACAATGTGTATACAGCACACGAGGCATTGCTCTCAACTACCTTCACTTCAATTATAGTTGGGTACCCATTTACAGCTGGGTATGGATTGGGAATGCCCAGGATTGAACAACCGAACCTTATAACAGGAGGTGAACATTGCATCCACTCAGTCAGTCACTGCCTCTCATGAACCATGAAAAACAAATTGTGTGATTGGTGTTTATCTGTCAGACGGAAGATGATTATTGCTTAACGTTGTTTCGGTACTAGGTTGCTAATCTTTAGATATCAAGGGTTCATTTACGTCCTGAAGACTCGATAAAACGTTGTTTTGCGTCATCACTGACTTCTTTTACGGCACATCACCCTCTCTTGCCTGGCCACACTACGCTCATCCTAGGCAGCCGCAGGAGACTCACCGCCCATACTCCTCTCACTCCCGCCCACTCCACCACTGCACCCACAACACACTCGCTCTACCTCCCTTATCGGTGAATACCAATATAAACTTAGCCCTTACTGTAGTTGTATATGTTTGGTTATTTTCTATAGAAAATGGCAATGATTTTCTGTATATTTAATATATTTCATGGGGCAAGGGAGGCTCCAGGAACAGGAGCTTCCCGTATTTATCTATTTCTTATGGGGATAAATGATACAGCAACGTTGTTTCTTATAAAGTCGCATTTTTAGGAACGTAACCCCGACATTAAGCGAGGACATACTGTACAGACAAACAGATTAATAAATATACAAGTTGTTACTTTAACCAAGAATACAGGTCATGAAAATAATATACTTCTGCTGTGCAACTAAACACTCTGGTAAGTGCTAATTAGATTATATAATATTATTGTGTATTCTCACCGAATTTATTCATTCTTATATCTTTTGTCGGAACGAATTTATATACAGTACAAAGCCATGTTCACTCATCAATCAGCTATGTATTGTACAAATTGTTTGTTTATCATAGTTGGATCTACTGTACGAGTCCTGGACAATAAACCACATACAGTACAGGTGTAATCAAATATCAACTGTTCATATATTTTTCCCAAGCAGTGACATGAACCAGAACTTATATTATAATATGTTTAACCTACCTTCAACACACACAAGATTTCCAAGTGCTGTAATGTGCATACTTTATATACCACTATTATGTATATTTTACATGGTTTGCCAATACAGAAAGGGGAACCCAATCATGTATTTTGAGAGAGACCAAAAAATCATTCATAGAAAATTTTGGATAAATTTCCTGAGCCGAGTAAATATTACCTTCTGCTATAATTTTTGTTTTGTTTTAATTCATCTTTATTTACATAATGGACGAGATCCCAGTATTTGCAGGCATATACGACGCATTTTTTTTTTAATATCCCAAATTACCCTGCGTCTAATGCGCCCGTATTACGGATGGGAGGCCGAGTGCCGTAAGCGGAGGTGCCTAGCTAGGTAGTCTGGGACGAGCAGTAGTCCACTAAGCAAAAAAAAAGTGTACTAATAATATCACTCATAATAAAATACTGAAAAACAAACCAAATTATCACAAATACAAACTTACAGCTAACATTGGCTTAACGGCAGAGGGAAGCTCACATATCTCTCACTGTACCTCCTTCTGTATACGTAACCCACACCAGATACATGTCTTATATTATTTAAGGACTAATACTTTTAAGAAACATTTGTTTATTATGTAAATGAACAATGCCCCTAGAAATATTCAAGAAATGTTAACAAAGTTTAGCCGCCAGTCAACCCATTGCAAGAGTCGATGGCGCCAAAACATGGCAATAGTGCTACACCCAGGTGGCCGATCGCGTAACACATCACAGCAAAATACGAGAGTTTCACATCCTGTCGGTAATATTTGACCAAATTATAAACAAGCCACACAGCTGCTCTGATCAGAGGTAGATTTGGGTTGTACAGTATAATGTTACTATTCAATAAAGTCTCCGCTAACAAAGGTTTGACCAACAACTTTTCATATTTAAGACCCAAGTTAATTTAGGACCCAATTCAATTTACGTCCTTATTTCATTCGTATTTACGACCAAAATAAAATAAAATTACATTTTCATATAAATAATAACAAAATCCCGATATTTATTATAAAAAAATTACTGTAAAAAAAAACGAAGAGCACCTAGGCAAAGAAGCTGCCTTGCTAATGAGTAGTAAACAAAAGTCAGAGCTTGGCGGGCCTTTTGTTTTCACGAATCTGGAACAGGAACTGGAGAAAAGGGTTCTCCGGTTTCTTGCAGCATTTTTGCATCCCTATTCAACATGAGCAAGAGAGCAAATGATGGTGTCTTGTTTATAAAGCTAATAGAAAGTGTATACGCTTAGTCGAGAAACTAAATGTGTTAAATTGATATGAAAAAGGTGAGAGGTCTGTGGATATTATATGAAGCAAGCAATGAACATATTTTCTGAAGTGGATAAATTAACAGATTAAAATCATTAAAACTTAAATAAATGCAAATGACCTCTACATAAAGATGTATATGAGAAAGAAAGCAGCTGTGCAAGGTTCTTTTGAAAGCTTTATTATTCGAAGGCCTAAACTATCAACCCTTAGCTTTCCACCATCAAATTCAGCATCATAAGCAGCTTTCGCATCAGCACAGGTTCAGTAACAGTTTCAGCAACAGCTTTATGGAAAGCGACAGCTTCAGCCAGAGTTGATCCTACAACTTCGGCCAAGAGTTGATCCTGATGACTTCGTCATCGGTAAAAACTCGCACAATATTCGTGGCTGTCCTTATGTTTTAGACTTTGCACCACCATTGGTGAGTAGAACTTTTGTTTTACATTCGTAAATATTATTTAAAACATATATGAACAAGTAAATAACTGTTGCTTTCATATTCATATAGAGAAATGACGAGAAGTTTTCACATGTAGCACTGTTCATACGTTGGCGTCCCCAATCGTCTCCTTTATTTCTTTGCACCATTAGTGGTTAGCTTCTTCTCTTGTTCCATTTATTAACATTAAATATAGCATTGCTTAAAACATACCCTGGTATTCAAATTTCTTAAGAATTAAGTTCACTACAGCTACAACCAGGGTCTTATTTCTTCAGTTTCTTATGTAGAACCATCGTCACTCTCGAAAACAATGCCGTCTTGTCTCGTGTGTGTTTTAATATTCTGCTTATTATTGATGAATTGCAATTTCATTTCACATATATAAACATTAATTCAATCAAATACATAATCGGTAATAAACAATAATGAATCTTTTTACGTATTCTTAAGATAAATGACTATGTTTCCTTGAATGCGCACGTATACATTGGCGTTCCACTATCAGTCTCACTCTTTCTTTAATATCAGTGCTTGCTTCTACTGTACATTAAATAACATTATTTACAAAACATACATATTTTTTACATTAATTTAACTACAATAACAACCAGGGTCTTTATTTTCTTCGTTTCTCATGCCAGAACTATCGTCCCGGACTCCCAGCTGTAAACACAAACAAAACAAAAGGCTTCCCCTCTCCTCTTGTGACCATATTAGCATTCATTTATATTGTATAAGGTGCAGTGAAACATTATTTAAAGAATATAGTTTGCAATTTTCATTAATTGTATTGTTTTGGGGGAAAAGAAGGTAAAAGCCACACAAAAGATATGAAAAGGTCACACTTGGGAACGCATCTCATTATGATTGCTTTATTTTAATGGTAATATGATTAACTACATGATTCCAGTATATATTGCATTTACAAGCACAAAATCAAATGTTTTCCCCTACAAAACCACTTTAAAATCACTTTCAATAATTGTATGACGATATTTACTAAAAAAAAAATTACAAAATATCCTTGTAAAATAGGGGTGCGTCTTTATGCCGGCAAATACAGTATATAAATTAGAAAAATCCAGGCACCAGTCGAAGTTTCCAAAGGCCAAGACTAAACTGAGAATCATGTTACATACAAGAGTTGGCTCTTCCCTTCAACAAAATTCACTCCCTGTCTTAAAACAGTACAAGAACAGGTATGAAAAGATTTCTCACAAGTTATGTGATAGCACACTGTACTTAGACTGAGAGTTTATGTTCCCAGATACACCAGGCACAGATGCAAAGCTAGTACCGATTAAACCCATATAGAAGTGGTGCAAATGACAACACAGAAGCTGGTGCAAGAAGGAAACGAAGACCAAGAAATACAAAACAAGTTATCTAAGTGAAGTGGTGAGATTAAGAAATGTAATTAATGTGAAAAGATTACTTATAAACTGTATACAGTACAGTCACTTTATAAGTTCATGTAATAGTGCTACCATAAACAAGTTTGACAACTGAACTTCAGTGAACTATTATGAAGCATTATAGTCAATGCTGAGGTTAAGGTTAATGATGTGTTTCACCTGCATGATATTTCTTCCTTTCATCCATCCTAAAATTTGGAAAAATATGGGTAGATCAACCAAGATATTATTTAGTCAAGTTGACTTGTTAGCAAATACAGGTAACCCCTGAGTTACCATGTAGTCACACTTTTAACACTATCCCCGAGTTACAAACGGTCACACCTGGTTTAACGATCACTCCTACGATCAACCGCCTCCACTCGCCAAGCCTTCTGCCGCGCTATGATGAGTAACTATCTTGTCACAAATCTCAAAGTGATCGACACGCCAACTCTAGGCTCCAGCCGTAACTATTTCTTGTCTACATTAAAATTCCTCTGATCTGCCATGTTAGTGTTCCTTACTGTGACTGCTGTTGCATCTTATGTACATTTGCAGTCAACGCAATTGTAAAGTGTTTACTTATTAGAGTGCAAAACATTGTGGTGATGGTGTTTGTCTTATTTACAGTAATGTACTGTACATTATTATCAAGTGAAAGACTTGATAATCAAACTGCAGTGGAGCCCTTGTACAGTACAGGGACAGCATACTCAAAACACCTCATCAGTTACCTACAGTAGCAGTGATACAGTCCCATAATTTCCAGACTTTCTTACAGTCCCGTAAATTTCCCATACTCAAAATTGATTTACACCCAGGATCTGTAAGCAGTCTGTAACTTTGGTGTTTGCCCTATAAATTCAGTTCTCCTGTCCGAAGGTAGATGGTGTTGCAAGAGCATGTTGGCCAATCGTCGCTCAGTTAACAAAATCATCAACCCATCACAAGAGAAGGAGAAATCAGCTGATATCGACGCATGTGATAGTTGCTAGACGTACATACTTCAAGGTCATTAGTGAAGAGTAATACTCGAGGACAATGGCCAACCAATGACCAAAATACGGTAAATGCCATCATATACGTGGCAAGCGGCGGGGCAAGGTGCTGGGCGCTGACGTCATCGCTGACGTCAGACTCGCGCTCATGACGTCATCGCTGACGTCAGACTCGCGCTTATGACGTCGCGGATTGTGATTGGGCCACGTATCCTTACCACCTACGCACCCCCTCCGCCGCGCGCTGTGATTGATCTATAACTTTGCCACCGCTCCCACCCGTGCTCTCGACCACAGCTGCGCCAGTCTCACTGTCCCGCGTATATTCACTAGTGCCGAGGAACCGGTTTTGTTTTTTCTTTCTACACAATGGCTTCCACTGGACCTCCACCACCCCCGAGAGGCCCTGAACTACCTGGCCCAAGCAGGTGCAACGCGCCTAAGCTAAGAGGTAAAGTACAAGATCGTCCAGGAGTTAGAAAAAGGCAAGAGACAAGTGGATCTGGCCAGACAATATGGAGTGAATGAATCGACGATCCGCACTATCAAGAAGGATGCCGGCAAAATATATGAACACATGAACATTACCACGTCTGTAGGTGCCTCGCTGGTGAAATATTGCCACAATAAGGTGCTGCTGAAGACCGAGAGTTTGTTGGTAAGCTACATTATTCGTCAGTCAAGAAGGAACATGGCGGTCGACATTCGGGCACTGCAGGACTACGCCCGAGAATTCTATGCAGCACTAGCAAAAAAAATGGGGGTTGCAGAGCCCAAGCCCATCAGTGCTTCCGCTGGGTGGCTGCAAGGTTTTAAACGACGCAGCAAGATCACGAATATTGAGATCGTCGGAGAAGGAGCAAGTGCCGACCGGGCTGCCGCCAGGAATTTTCCCCCATTTTTACGGAAAATTATGGAGGAAGGACAGTACACCGACGACCAAGTGTTCAATATGGATGAATCAGGGTTGTACTGGAAGAAATTGCCATCCAAGACCTTCTTAGTCATGTCTGCTAGCAAGTGCCGGGGACGCAAAATGCAGAAGGAACGCATCACCGTACTGTTCACCACCAATGCCTCCGGCACTGCTAAGCTGAAGTTGTCTGTGATCCACAAAGCCCGCAAGCCGCATGCCTACAAGAATATGGACATGAGCAAGTTAAATGTCCACTGGCTAACCTCAGGGAAGGCGTGGATGTTCTCTGGTCTGTCCCTCTCCTGGTTTGACAACTGTCTCGTTCCTGATATCAAGAAATTCTGCGTGGAAAATAATGTGCCATTCAACATTTTGTTTCTCTTCCACAACGCACCAGGACACTCGCCCCTATTGCTGGATCGTCACCCCAAAGTAAAAGTGGTCTTCCTTCCCGCTAACACTACGTCGTTAATGTAGCCCATGGATCAGGAGTTGATTTGCAACGTGAAGGCTGCTTTCTCCGCCAAGGATGAACTGCAGAACCTAGAGTGGCACCGATAGTGAGAGCGAGGAACACGAAAAAGATTTGGCGGACCATGAAATGAGGGTCAAGCAGTTCTGGAAGCTGTTTAACGTGAAGAAGGCTGTTGATTTCTTGTTGGAGGGTATCCCAGGTGGGAGGCAGAGGCAAGCAGTGGCTGGCGAGGCTCAGTCTGTTGCTGTGGCATTGGAGAATGCAACAGGGGCTGCACAAGTATTACAGCTGCAGGCTTCTCCGAGACAACCAACGACGACATCCTGGAGGTAATCAGTCAACCTGAGGTAACTGCGGACGAGATGTTGCAAGATGATGAAGTCAGTGAGCAGCGAGGTGTTACAGAAGAACAAGAGCAGAAACTAACATGCTGATGTGAAGGAAATCATCGAGTTAGCGGAGAGATTGAAGCTCCTCCTTGCCAAGGGTCGAATAATGCCAGGAGCTCTATGTTCAGCTGTATCACGACCACATCGATGCTAGCCGTCAACAAAACATCACTGAGTTCATCACCTGTCAGCCAGCCCAGCCTGTGGTGGATATAGATACAGGAGAGGGCCAATAATCTGTCCTCTGCCTCAGAATCAACCCCCCCCCATCCCCGTGTGCCCAGCCATCTCTTTTACTAACGTAAGTGTTAAAAAACCTAATATTATTGATATTTCTCTTGTATATTAATTGTGTGCATACCATCATAAAATTAAGATGTTATTTTTACTACAATGTACGTATTGTGTCGGCGATAGCCAAAAAAGGGTAGTCTGGCGGTCGGCCCAGTCTCTATTTCAATTAATCCCATAGGTTTTTATTTTGTTTACGCGTTTCGCTTTATACGGAGACTTCCATGGGTTTAATATTTAATACCGCGTAAAACCAGAGAGAGAGAGAGAGAGAGAGAGAGAGAGAGAGAGAGAGAGGGGATAAAATAAAAATTCTTAGAAAATTTATTTTTTCATAGGCTTTTGATTTAATACAAGCAGTAGTCATGCACTTTTTTGCTGCAGTATTAATGAAATGTACCTTACCAAACCTAACTTGACCCAATCTTTATCTACCTTAACCTAACTTTACTAAACCCAATCCTTATGTACCTTAATCTAATTTCACTTAACCTAATCTTTACCTAACCTAAACAAACCTTTACCTTACAAGTAATTATTCATGACTAACCCGCGGCCAAAATTTATCGAAAACAAATACTGTATATAAATGCTGGATTTTCACTGCTTTTATAGTAGACACTGTTGTAGTTTGTGCAAATGTGTTACAAAAATGGATATTTATGAAATAAGCTTAACGTAACAATTGTCGGTATGAAAAAGACATAACCAACCGAACCTTACCTAACTTTATAACCGGGGAGATCTACCCCCTTCCAATATTTTAAACAAAAAGAACTTACTATGATATGGTGACATTTGAGGCATTTTCTTAACGTGAATTGATAAGACCGCATCGGCGTTTATGCAGCCGGGGCGCTGGAGTGATTTATTGTGATGGCGGGAAAAGTCGGGCATTGAGGGAAAAGTCGGGCATTGAGGAAGTGATGAACTAATTTTTTTCAGGTCTGAAAGCACAGGGATTTCCGCAGTGTGAACGGTCTCTATTTAAAGGGACAATGCCGTTGCCTTTGAACAATTGAAGGGTCTCGTTGTCTTTGATGGTTACAAGTGTTCCCCGAAGAATGCAGTGATGGGTAGGGAAACACCGGGTAACACTGAAGTCCGTTTATTATGGATGAGAGAAATACAAGTGGTGACTCGCGTGTGCCATGCACGGCTCACACAGTCAGACTGAGACTGCCTTGCCATATGGCAGTAGGGTGTCATACGGAGGCGAATTTTTTTTTTTAGTTTGAAAAATCGGCCCATGGTATTTATGATGTAGTTCTATGTGCAGAATCACGTGATATCTTCAGATTTGAAAAGTTTTCATTTTTTGCAAAGTAAATTTTAACTTGAAATCTTATGAAAATTCAGTATTCCCACCCTTTTACCAACACCACTAAATAGCTTATTTAAAGTAAAGTAAATGTATCAGGTTAATTTATTAGGATGAAAATGATCCAGAATAGTGAAACGAATGATCTTGACACATTTATTAAATTTAATATTCCTTTAGAAAACAAAATCATCAAATACAAAAACCGGTTTTACTACTACGACCTGGTGTTGCTGCACACCATAGAGAACATGTCTTTCTTGCTTCTGTTTCTACTCATCACCTCCCTGCTGACCACCTGAGCTCGGATGTAGCCTTCCCTCCTCTCCTGGCTGTACACGTGACTGCTGGCCTCGCTCACTTGCTGTACACAACGCTCTATACTCTGGGTGTGCAGGCAGGGACATGCATGGGGTTGTCCAGGAAAGCTCTGACTTGAACATTGGTGAGGCTGCAGGTAAGAGGGGGCTCACTGCCAGCCTGGATGTTATCCAGATCTATGAGATCAGTGAGGGTCTTGGCACCTAGATTGACTTCAGGAGTCTTCCTGACCCTGAAGGAATCGTCACCAACTGATTCGTCATACCCAGATCCTCTCATAAGTCTCATATCCAAGATCTTTTTGACTGCCACTCTTCTCTCCTCCTCATCCTTACTGCAGAGCATTGTCTGCAGAACTGCCTCGGGATGAGCATACCAGGATGATCTCCTCACAGTCTGCTCCACAATCTGAACAACCTTCCTTGGCTGACTCCTCAGGAGCTCAAGCTGGAAGAGACCATGCCTCCGACCTTCGGAGAACGCTGACTTGACCTTGGTGTTGAACCAATTTGGCAAGTAGACACTCACGATGAATTGGACAATAAGTCTCAGGTTGTGAAGCTGGTACCCTTTCAGTTTATGATGAGCGACCCAAATTCTGCAGAACCTGAGAGCCGTTGTGAGCCACCTAGAATGTGAGACTGGACCTATCTGCAGGTAAGCAAGTCTATCAGGCATGACCCCAGTTTTGATGGCACTGCAAATCATGTAACCATAGTACTGGACAGTACTCAGGTCGTCAATGACAGTATGTGCAAGCTCAACGAGTGGAGGGCCAACTGTGATTTTATCAAAGCTCGGATTTATTTCTAACTCAGTGGCAGAGTACAGCATCTTGCCAAGAGGACCAGACCATCTGTTGTTTGAAAGAGTCTTGCCATCCAGCTCCTGGGTCAGATGTCTGAGTGGCAACTCGTTGTCTGGTCTACGTTCCTCTCTCTGAGCCAGTTCACAATGTTATCTGCCACTATCTCAGCTGGTTTCCTGATGTCATCTTTCTCTGGAGTGAAATGCCACAAATACTTCCCTCCTGGTTCACTGCAGCAGGAGTAGTGTTCCTCCTTCACCATGGCAGGGAATATCTTGTCAGAATCTCCAACTTTCATGAACACTTTAGTGTCATCCCTTCTCCCATCAAAGAACAAACAATTGATTCCATTTTCTCTTATCCCCTTATCAAACTCCTCTTCTAGGTTACTGACAAGTTTCTCCTGAGCTCTCCTTACTTTGTTATGATCTATCACCAGGTGAACATCATCAGGTGTTATCAAACCACCGTCAACCCAGGCAGCTGTTGCTATCTCTGCAGTTTCTCTGAGACCACTGTGGTGTCGCATGCTGGCCAGAGCTATGCTCGGGATATCTTTCCTATTTCGAATCTTATGCCTGGAAGGTTTGGGATCATTATTTTCTGGGTTAGGGACAAAGTCACCATTCTCCTGGTCAGCACTCGGATCAGCCATGGGGAAGTCATTAAACTCTGAATCAGCTTGACTCCAATCATCGGCCTTTACCTCACCCTGGGCCTTCTCAAGTCTCTTTTCCTCGGCAACTCTTCTCCTCTTCTGTCTCTCTGTGGCAGCCTCCTGTCTCTTGGACTCCTGAATATCTTGGCTAGAAATCATGAGAGCCCCTATACTGCCAGTCTTCTCTCTCTGTGCTTTGACAAATGCCAGTTCGATCACAGGAATCTTCAGTTCACGCTTGCAAATACAGGAGATGTGGGTCTCGGATTTACAATCACGATCGCATCCAAACTCAGGACAGAGAACAATTGGGCACTTGCAAGTAATTATGTCAAATAACTGGTCCAGTTGCTTGGCAAAGCTGTCCTTAACTGCAAGTTTTCCTCTCCCAAGAGAGATATCTCTTGCCTTTTCCCAACTGGCTAGCAATCTCTCACTAATCTTCTTCTGACTTGTTATGACTGGAGGCTTGAACTGAGCGTTAGCCAGAGTGTACTGTGCCAAGACAGCTTTGGTCATATCACTGGCAATGTCTTTGTTTGTGTAAGTTCTTTGGTTATTTTCACTGATTGCCTGATTAAAACACCGTATCTCAAAGCATCTCTCAATGTAGGCAACTCCGACTTCAGGAGCTCTCTCCCAGACCCAAGATAGTGACTGAGATGGCTGGATTTTTGGTTCCTCGTCCTGACACAAGCAGCCATCGCAAATATTATCAACTTATAAATGCATCAGAATCTGAAACAGAAAAAAATATTGTTAGTGGGTTGTTAAAGAATGAAGTCAGAAAGCAATGTTCACTATTTAATTGTAATGCACTAATGCAGCTGTACGTTAGATTTTCGATAAATTTCACGCTAAAATTTACCTAGCAAAAGGTTGCAAAATATTGAAACTGAAATTATTTTCTGTTTTTATACACTAAAATCTACCAAAAAAGTGATGGGCCATTAGTTTCAGCTGATCTTCCCTCCTATGACACGCCCTAATGCTCCAGGCTTTAAGGCTGCGAAGGACCGCATGATAGTGTTGTTGGGTGCAAATGCTAGTGGAGACTTAAAGCTTAAGCCTGTGCTGGTGTATCATTCTGTCTACCCGCAAGCTTTAAAGGGTTTCATAAAGTCTACTCTAGGAGTTCACTTTAGGTCTAGCAAAAACTGTTGGATGACGGGACAAATTTTTTCTGACCTTGCGGATTTTTTTCAAAATGCTTTTAAAAGTTGTTACAAGAAGAAGAATATAGATTTTAAGATTCTCCTCATTTTAGATAATGCGCCAAGCCACCATTGATGAGCTTTCTGACAATATCAAAGTGCTCTTTCTACCTCCAAATACAACATCTCTCCTTCAACCAATGGACCAAGGAGTAATAGCAGCCTTCAAAGCGTATTATTTGAGGCATACATTTAAGAAACTCATTGCAGCTACTGAGGAAGGAGATGATAAGGCCAGTGTTCCTCAGCAGCTACTGAGGAAGGAGATAAGGCCAGTGTTCTTCAGCAGCTACTGAGGAAGGAGATGATAAGGCCAGTGTTCTTCAGTTTCAACATCAAGCATGCAATTGACATCATTGTGGAGGCCTCGGGTGATGTAAGTAAGGACTGCTTCAGTGGAGTTTGGCGGAAGCTTCTCCCAGATTTAATTCATGATTTTACAGGCTTTGATGCATCAGAGGAGCACCCCAAAATAAAAGAAAATTTTGTTTCTCTTGCAAAGTAAGTTGGCTTTGCTGAAGTGAAAAGTGCTGATGTTGAAGAACTGTTGGAGTCCCACTGTGAAGACCTCTCTACAGAAGATCTACAACAACTTGTTGCTGCTGGGGAAATAGAAGATGCCGAAGATGAAGAAGTGCAGGATGCAAAACCACGAGAGCTTCCCACTTCTCTTTTGACTTCTATCCTGAGGGAAGTGGATAAGCAGTTGCAGCTCTTGGAATGACTACAATGCAGATCGGAGCAGGATTGCAGTTCGTGGTGTTAAATCTTTTTGGCACCTTATGAACAGCTTCTTTGTGATAGAAGAAAGACGGCAAAGCAGCAAACATTAGACGTCTTTTTTAAGTCAACCCCCAAGAAGCAGTCTGAAGACACTGAACCACAGCCATCCACTTCTGGAATTGGACGTTTATTTCGTCCCTCCCATGCAACCAAAACTGCACCTGATGATGATGATGATGATACTGATGATGACAACTCTCAACTCCTGTCTGCATGGCTCCTCAGCATCACCCTTCTCCATCAAGTTATATTCATATTTTTTCAAGGTAAAGTATAACATTTATTGTATGATTTCATTATTAGATATGAATGTAAAATTTATTCAGACTGTGCTATCATTTGTGTTAGGCTAACTACTAATTTTTTTTCGATTTCGAGTCATCTGCACCTAACCTTATTTTCTCCATAAGCCCTGTTATTTCTATTGCGCGAATTTCTACAACGCGATGTTTTACAAGAACACAACTATCGAGTTATAGCAGAACCGACTGTATCTGTTTTGAGTATACCGATTGGAGACTAAGTCCAGTTACGGGGTAAACAAAGAGATACAGTCCCGTAAATGCTTTTGAGTATGCGGCCACAGTACAGTTATTGTGTGACTGGCAATGACTGCCCTGTGTTTATCAATCAGTGATGGACCTTGTGGTGCTGTTTTGGGTTGGCTACATAGGTGAAAAAGTACACCTTTATGATCTCCAAAAATATAATTGTTGAACCTGTTAAAATGCCTTCAATATACAGTACTACAATCATTCGCCTAATATTTTTTTTTTAAAAACCATAATGCAACTGTACCTCAGGGATCACCTGTAATACAAGCTGCATTATATTATACTACTAATAATGCTAACAGCTGATCAGAATATTAATTAAGCTTTGATATATACAAAAGCTTAAATATACATGCAATATGAATAATGAAAAAGTTGTGTTTTAATGTTATTAGAAGCATATGCATTATCTACATACAGTTTCTGGTATGTGAAAACTCACCCCCATCTGTATTTTCTTTGACAGCAATCATGACAGCAGAGCCACCATGACCAGCCCAATGTACTCCCCTACGAGGCAAAGCCCGCTTGAGGTGACCCTGGTCATCTGGAACAGGTTGACCTTCTTTTGAGCTCGTAGAATCACTGAGGTCATTCTCTGTTGACAGTATATGACAACCAAAAATAAGACTGACATCGTGAAATCCACCTCACTCTACCTTACACTATAGTCTTTTTTTTATTATACAAGCCCCGCCTCCCTTGTAGCTCATCGGCTCGTACATAATGTTCAATTAATATGGATATATTGCAAATAAAATCAAAGTAACTGAACTGTTAACAAGTGTTAAGGATACCTAGCTCTGGCTCACTTTAATGTGCAGTATGTAAAACTATAACTGTTTGAAAACTTTAACTTTCAAGATATGAGGGCAAAGCTTCTGAGACTAGCACCGTCTACAACTATACTTCCAAATTACAATGTGTAGTATATTGTTGCTCGTGTCAACTGCTCATGTACGATTACACATACTGTATTAGGTTCAAAACAAACTTCCAAAAAACATGACACCTCAAAATTAATGTACTGTACATACACTTCCTTACAGATTTTTGTGGATATCACTTGACTGCTTGTATTAAAACAGCAACATTGTCCTCACTTGTGGGAGACCTCATACATTAAAGAGGGAGGACAATGCTGCTCTTTTAATACAAACCATCCCATGATCTTAACAACAATCTGTCTGTGTGTATTTTTCACACACCTTGTAAACCCTCTGAATGGCACTTCTCAATAAATTAATGAATGCAGTAAATCTTCTCAATAGTGAACATCTCCTCAGTAGATAATCTCAATAACAGAATCCTCCCAATAATGGACAGGGCTTGCAAGAATTGGTCTGGCATTGGGAGGGGTTTACTGTAACTACATTTCAGCTTGAAAAACACTCATGTAAACTAACATAATCTACACAACACAGGGCAAGAGTAGTGGTGTGTCCCTGTACTGTACTGTACTCTATGGTTGTAAGGGCGGAAACGATCTTCCTGCTCGTTACCGCTGCACCCTCG